>NC_064923.1:790140504-790740504 GCF_023897955.1 Schistocerca gregaria
AGGGGTAAATTGTTAGAAGCCGTCCTCTGAGAATATCGGTTTGGCAGCTTGAGGAGTGTAGGAACACCCTATTACTTATCTGAGATAATACGTTAAATAAAGGCATATCTACTCATGATTGAAATGGAGCGAAACGTTTTCTACAGGTCGTATAGACTCGCGGTGGTAGTTATAACAGTCTAAGGACGTGAAAGAGAAGCAGTAGTTGAGAAAGGAGTGAGACAGGATTGTCGTCTGTCTCCCGTGTTGTCAGATCTGTGCACTGAGCAAAGGAAACTACGGAGAAACTGAGAAAGGCAATTAAAGTTCATAGACGAGATGAAACTTTGAAGTCTGCCGGTGACATTGTAATTTCTGTCACAGACGGCTGACGGAATGGAAAGTGTGTTGAACAGAGATTCTAAGATTACCATCAACATAAGTAAGACAAAGGTAATGGAAAAAAAACAAATTAAAACAGGTTATCCTGCGGTAATGAGGTTAGTTTGTGCAAATTCTCGAATTAGTCGATCAGTTTTCGAATTTACGCAGTGAAATAACTGTCGATGACCTTAGTAAGGAGGATGTAATATGGGGACAGGTACTAGTAAGAATAAATTTCGGAAAGAAAGGGACTTATTGATATCAAACAGGCGTTTGTCTGGAAAGTAGCCTGGAACATAAGTGAAACGCGGACCAATAGCAACTCCGACAACAAGTGGATAGAAGCTATTGAAATGTGCTGCACGCGAATTTTGAGGGCTATATTAGTAGGTGGCATAACTAATGCGGAGGCACTGAATGGAACTGGAGACTAAGAAATTTATGGGAAATTTCAGTAAAAGGATTGATTATTTGCAAGGACACATTTTCAGGCGAATGGTTCCAATCCAGGTAGAGAGGCAGTCTCACATCGGACGATGACGAGAGTAAACCATCCACTTCCAGTACTTCCTGTGGCAATGTCATCACTGAAATTAACTCGACAGCCACGGAAAAAATCGATCCATTCAATGTGACACTTTGTGCAGTTCCATTTGTGCCAAATTTATTCTCCAAGCCTACTATGTGTTTGTAGACTGGCATGCGATGGCGACGTTGACGATACACACGTCGACGAGGCATAGTGCTTCAATCCTGTTGCAGATATAGCTCACAGCGTAATGATTCCGCTGGTCTGCGTTGACCGCTTTTATACTGAGCGCATGACCTTGATTACACAAGAACGCTGATAACGAAGTTAGCCGCTGCCAGGGCCGGCAGAGGAGCGTTATCCCATAGGCGTGCTGTAGTCTCTCTAGCAGCACGCGTCCCTACTGGCGAAACGGCCCAAGCGCGTTGCATCATGCAGCCTCGCAGGCGCTCAGCATAACGCAGCACTATGTTTTCGATTTTTTTCAAATTGTTGCATCCTTGAGCCCCCGTTCAACAGATATACGTCTAGCGATTGGCGGCTGACGCTAGAGATCACGCTTTATTAATAATTATAGTACAGGGTTACATCACCAGTTACAGTTACATTCTCCTCAAGTACACCAAGTAAAGGGGGAATGTCCGTGGGTAAAAAATTGCAGAGGGAACCAAGACGTACCTACAGTAAGCAGCTTCAAACGAATGTAGGTTGCAGCGTTCTCATGCAGAGATGCTTGCACAGGACACACAGTTGTTGAGAGCTGCAGCATTTCAGTCTTCTAGCAGAAGACCGGACCAAATTACGTCTTCAGTCTCAGAAATAATCGTATGTCATACATGTTCACTTCTCACGCCCTGCTAATTTTTATTCAGTTGTTTAGGTTTGTACAGCAATTGCCAGTGTCCTTTTATGCAGTTCCTTGTGCCTGCTGTTAACAAAATCGGTGTTTATGGAATCTATATTACAAAAGATTGTTTTTATGATTTGAGACGTACATTATCAATGCGCTAACTTAAAACTGGCTCCATAAATTGAGGTAGCTTCATAACGTCAAAAAAGTAATAAATAATGTCATTTAACCCACTGATGCTTCACGACATAAGCGTTACATTTGAATCTTGAAGATCTGTATACCAATTAGATTATAGGTAAATTGGGTACAGTTATTACGTAGCGATGAAAAGGTTAACAGAATTTAGGATAAGATAGACGGGGGAGGGGGGGGGAGAAGCATCATTAAACCAGTGGATAGAGCGACGACTGGCGACCTTTTTTTTATAAATGAACAAACAACAGTGTGCACGATCTATAGTATTAATTAATATATCATTCGGTATTTGGCTTACAAGACTGTCAAAGTCAGCAACTAACTATCAGTATTAAAGACCATGCAATAGTGATGAACAGCATTCAAAATACATTACACATGGAGACTGTGAGGCCAACATCGCTGCATGTCGATCGATACAAATAAAATCTCTGAGTGGTGCGACCAAGAGGCTAAAATAAATAGGGACGACGTACTTATGCAGAGAATAGGCGCTCGCTGAAGCCATGAGGCGTAGCAGTTAGCCACAATGCGGAGACAAAGACCCACGTTTCCCCACTAAAACACTGTGTCGAATTTCCCTCCCTAGTTAAAGCCACAGAAATGACAGTCACATTCGAGTATGTATTTAGATACGACATACTTTTTTGGAGGAATACTCATATTCAAATAGCTGGCAACCTATATTGTTGATTGACATTTTATTCGTTAATCATGTACTATGTGGAGGCCAAACAGCCGTTTGCTTCAAGTTAAGTCAAACTATTAGCTGTAACAGTTCACAGCAAACGGCGAAAGATGTTTCTGATCATTTAACTACAAAAATTTAGGATTCTAAGAGAGCAAACACTGAAATGACGCTTTTGATTCAGAGGAACACGACTACTTTGTATGAAGATGTTTAGTTGAACTCACATACAATTAAATGTTACCCCTAAAACAATCAAAACTGACAATTAATGTGTTATTATTACACTTCGTCCGACAAGCGACCGTGAGTACACTGTTCAGGCACCACTCGACTGATTCCTCCAGCTTGCGGGGTAACCGCGGGGTCTCTAGCGCCTAGCCACGGTTCGCGCGGCTCCACCCCTTGGAGGTTCGAGTCTTCCCTCGTACATGGGTGTGTGTGTTTGTGTGTGTTGTCCTTAGCGTAAGTTTGTTTGAGTCAGAGTAAGTAGTGTTTAAGCCTAGGGACCTATGAACTCAGCAGATTGGTCCCATAGGAACTTACCACATACTGCCACATTTCTTCCTCCGTCTTACTGTTCGCGCCCAACCAAGTCTGTAGACACTGCTTTAATGTCTGCCGCTATGGCACACGCTCAAAACAAGCCGTGATGAAAGTCACTGTTCACCGAGAGATGTTTAACCACACTCTGTCGCTTCTTTTAGAGGTTGTAACTAGTCTCCTATCAATCGATATACTAAAAAGGTGAACCCCAAAGGACTGAGGTGCAAAAATAGAAGAAAGAGGTTCGAAAACGTCGTCTTTGACAATGCCGTTTTAACTTAATTCAGAGTCTTTAAACTAAAGGTCAAACAAACGTGATGGAAACCTACCTGAAAACATTAAGACTAAACACTGGAAGAAAAAGAAAGAGAATGTGTGTGTGTGTGTGTGTGTGTGTGTGTGTGTGTGTGTGTGTGTGTGTGTGTGTGTGTGTGAGAGAGAGAGAGAGAGAGAGAATGAAAGGAGGAGGACTATATGAGCTTAGCAGAAATCAAGCTATATGTGACTCTAAATGTCTAAATTTGTTATTGTTATATTTACTACCTCAATGGAAATTTTTTACATACCACATACATATGAAAAAAGATATTCCTGTGGTGACATAGGCGAATATCTAACAAATTCAGTTCAAATGATAAAGATAATAAAATAAAGGTAAGACTTTTTGAGAGTAACTTAAAATGATATTACTTTTTGAAACTGATGCAAAAATAGAGGGAATGATATGACTGACACTTGTAACATGGATGGAAATGCAGTATATCCGTAAGTATAAGCAATTACTCTGTATTGCAGGTAAGATGACTACACAATAAACCAGTGAGAAGGATGGGAGAAATTTTCAGCTTTGTATGCAGTCTGATCATTTAGCATGAAGTAAAGGTTGTATTTCACATCTATATCGATCTCCTGAATTCGGGATTCGCCCTCTACTTGTACGGTAAAGGACACTGTACTGTTGCTGGTAGGTGTGGCCCTCACTCAGTAAATGCTCAGCAAATGTAGAGTCAGATTTCTCGCCCTGCAGCTGTGTTATGTTCAGTCAATCTAGTTGATACGTCCTTTCCTCACTGGTAACTTATTACATTCAGGAGAAATAATTTCATACACTACACTGTTGACTAGTATCTCCTGTTAAACACATACTGAGCTATGGTGTTCCTCATATCCTTGTTCTCTCAAGAAAACACACACTGGTTTTTCAATTTTTATCCTTATTTCTGGTACGTTCCCTACACATTAATTTATCACAGAGGTTAAATATTTTAAATTATGTTACAATTGAATTGGCAAAGAAGACATTTACTGTTTTTGAACCTAGCTATCCATTTGTAATATCTCTTGTTGTTTATCGTCACTTTCTTCTTCTTCTTCTTCTTCTTCTTCTTCTTCTTCTTCTGCTAATCTACGAATAGGCCTTGTGGCACGTTCCGGCTTCTCTATCTCTTCCTCGGCCTTTCCCCACTTTTTTCCAATAGGACTGTATCCCACTGCTTGTCGAGGGGCTGTCTGGGGTGACACCGAAACACATTCTCTAAGGAGTCCTGTTTTCGTTAGATTACTTATTCGATTAATGACGCTACCCCCAATTTTTTCCTTATTTCTTCATTTCTTATTCTGTGTTCTCTCATACAGTCTTTCACTGATCTAAGGAAGTCCATTTCCGATGTTTCCAATTATTTGAGGTCTTTTCATCTTAATGTCCAACGTTCTGCTACTTATAATATTTGGGTAGTACCATGACTTTTACACTGAAGACTCAAAGAAACTTGTTCACACGTTGCAAGGCATCCCAGACATGTTCAGTAATTTCGGTGGCCAGGTGAAGTGTTTAAATTCAGAAGAGTGTTTCTGGAGCCACTCTGCAGCAATTGTGGACGCTCGGTGTGTCGCATTGTCCTGCTGGAAATGCCCAAGTCCATCGGAATGCGCAATGGACACGAACGGTTGCAGGTAGTCGGACAGGATGCTTACGTATATGTCACCTGTCAGAGTCGAATCTAGAAGTATCAGGGGTCCCATATCAGTCCAACTGCACACTCCTCACACCATTTCAGAGCCTCCACCAGCTTGAACAGTTCCCTGCTGACATGCAGGGTCCCTGGATTCATGAGGTTCTCTCCATATCCGTACACGTCCATCCTCTCGATACAATGTGAAAGGAGACTCGTCCGATCAGGCAACATATTTCCAGTCATCAACAGTCCAATGTCGGCGTTGACGGGCCCAGGCGAAGCGTAAAACTTTGTATCGTGCGTGCACTCATCAAGGGTGCACTAGTGGGCCTTCGCCTACGAAAGGCCACATCGATGTTGTTTCGTTGAATGGTTCGCACGCTGACGCTTGTTGATGGCCCATCATTGAAGTCTACAGCAATTTGCGGAAGGGTTTCCACTTCTGTCACGTTGAAAGATTCTCTTCAGTTGTCGTTGGTCCCGTTCGCTCGTGCACTGACTATAGCACCACGTTCAAAATCACTTAAATTTTTATAAGCTGCCATTGTAGCAGCAGCAACCTATATAACAACTGTACCGGACACTTGATGTCTTATATAGGTGCTGCCGACCTCGGCGCCGTATTCTGCCTGTTTACGTATCTCTGTATTTGAATACGCATGACTATACTAGTTTCTCTGCCGCTTCAGTGTAAAATTTCATTTGGGTTCCTCTACTGGTGTTACCCTTCTGTGTTCTTATTTTCGTGCCATCTATATGTTGATAGGTGTTAATTTTATTATTTATGTCTTTCTCTTGTTAAAAAGTTATATCGTACTTCGATACTCGGAATGGGACGCCTCTTCCATTACTGTATTATTCATGGCTGTCCTAGTCCTTATTACTATATTATTCATGACTGTCTTAGTCCTTATAAGTTACTTTCCTATTTTGTTTATGTTTTATGTTATTGATTTCTTTAGATTGTAATTTAGTTTTATTTTGTTTGATCTACGCATCTCTATTTGTAATCTGTCTTCTCTGTCCTGCATGATTTGCTGTTCGTCGGCAAAAAGCATGTTGTGTAGAAACGTGCCTGAACCATGCCTTCGGGTGTTCTGTCCATCATGCGTTCCATGACCAGCTCGTTAAAATAAGGGCTGATGGCGACAATTACAACCATATGATGGCCACATATGTCAAAAACTGGTTACTTTAATGAATTAATAGTGTGAAACATCAATTTTTTCGTGCTTTTCACATATGAATATGAAGTTGTTCTTCCAAGTAGCGACGGAAGACAAAAAATAAGGGTACACCATTATGGTAATATCCAAAAAAACATTGCAGGAAAAAATATCGAGGCACAACCGAGTAGGATTTAAAGCAAGTTTGAATGCGAAGAGAAGTGGGCACTACTTCTCCAACCAGTAACTACCAGGAGCCAGCAGAACAAGTTTGTTTCCAAACAAGACACACGGTGCACTCCGTCGACATTTGCACTGTAGTACAGATACGATCGCCGGCAGGGTTGGCTGAGCGGTTCTAGGCGCTACAGTCTGGAGCCGCGTGACCGCTACGATTGCAGCTTCGAATCCTGCCTCGGGCATGGATGTGTTAGGTTAGTTAGGTTTAAGTAGATCTAAGTTCTAGGGGACTGATGACCTCACAAGTTAAGTCCCATAGTGCTCAGAGCCATTTGAATCATTTGAACAGATACGATCAGAGTGATACAGATGCAAAAATAAGTTTGGATATGATAACGAATAAAACGAAAATGTTCAGTAACGTACCACGTAAGACCACGAAGCACTTATGCCACAATACTCAGAAATATCTTCAACAAACTGCGAAATTTCGTCGGTTTCATCCGGGGTGGCGACAGGAAGGGCATCCGGCCACCTTCTGACACCATCCTCGCCAGATCAATAGTAACTAGGCCGATCCCGCACTGAAGTGGAACAAAGGCCCAAAGAAATGATGCTGATGTTCTGTGCAGGTTTACTTTCTTATTGAATGCAGATTAGCGCCAAAACCATTGCCGTAAAAGAGAATCGTTATCAATTCAGGTGAACAAAATTACAACTAAGAAAACGCAAGACTGTAGAAATTGATGAGGCACCAGTATTTCTCGCCACTGTCGGCAGTGTTAAAATGGCGGTTCTCTGGATTCGTAGGCAACAACTGGTGGAAATTCGAGAGAATTTCTTAACGAATGAAAGGCCTTTACCCAGAATCCAAGAGGGGGCCAAAGCTCCCTTTGTGGATAACAATGTTCCTGACTCTGCTTGGAATCTACGCATTCGAGTTTCAACCTTAAACTTCCCCTCGTTACACAGCGCCTCTCTTGTAGCGTCTGCGGGTGGACTCGGTTGAGCATTTGAGAAACGCTTTCGCGCATGTTATACGAAATGTGCCGCTCTTCTTCGATCTTCTCTATATTTTATACACTGCCCAGTCACGTTAATGTGACAACTGTCTAAAGCCTGAGTAATCACCTTTTCCAGGGCGGGCCGCTGCGAGTCTTGCAAGAAAAGAGTCAGTGAAGTTCTGGAAGATACCGACAGGACTGTGGACCTCTGTCGTTGCCATTACCTACCTTGACCAGCTGCGCTAGGTTTCTCGGATGAGGATCGATAGCGCGAACGGCCCGATCTTGGTAGTCGAAAATTTTCTCCATTGGGTTTTAATTCGGAGGGGTTCATCGCTAGAGAAGTGCGATAATACTCATTCTGGTGCTGTTCGAACCACGCACGTTCACTGCAAGCTGTATAAGACGTCGCATTGTTGTGCTGGAAGCTGGCAAAGTGCGGAGGGAAACGAATTGCATGTAGAGGTGGACTTCGTCCCCTAGGACAGTCGAATACTTGTGTTGATCCTATGTTCCTTCCGGAATGAGCAGGTCACCCAGGGAATGTCACAAAAACATTCCCCAGATCATAACGCTGCCTCCTCCAGCCGCGACTCTCAAGACCATTGTTGCAGGGCCTTAGACGCCAACGGCCATCTGTTCGATGGACCATAAAACTTGATTCATCTGAGAAGGCCACCTAACGACAGTTAGTGGACGTCCAGTTGCAGTATTGGGGTTCAAATTCCAGCAGCAATCAGCATGGGGGCATGAACCAGACGCCTGCTACGGAGGCCCATACGCTGCAACTTCCTCTGAACGGTCGTTGAGGAGACACTGTTGATAGCCCCTTGGTGTATCTGGGCTTTCAGTTGCTCAACAGTTACACGTCTACTCGCCCGTACACATCTCAGCGCCCGGCGTTCACCCCTGTCACCTATGACCTGTGGTGCGCCACGGTTGATTCGGCATCAGTTTTGGATAGCGCCATTTTGCCATGCACGGTATAAACCAAGGTGGCACGCGAAGAGTTTATAAAATTTAACCGTGACGGTACGCAAAGCCTTCTACTCTAGGCTCCAAAGCCAAAGATTGCAATGCACCCACCACTGACCCGAAAGCCCATGATAGTGCCATTTCGGACATCAGAGAAATCGCTCCGTTTCTGCATCAGATCAACGACTGGCCTTTCTCTAAACATTACCCGAACACGCTATATATACACTACTGGCCATAAAAATTGTTACACCAAGAAGAAATGGCGTGTACAGGTACAGCAGCCCACGCATCTTCAACACGATACTACAGTTCATCAAGAGTAGTGACTGGCGTATTGTGACGAGCCAGTTTCTCAGCCACCATTGACCAGACGTTTTCAGTTGATGAGAGCTCTGGAGAATGTGCTGGCCAGGGTAGCAGTCGAACATTTTCTGTATCCAGAAAGGCCCGCACAGGACCTGCAACATGCGGTCGTGCATTATCCTGCTGAAATGTTGGGTTTCGCAGGGATCGAATGAAGGTTAGAGCCACGGGTCGTAACACATCTGAAATTTAACGTCCACTGTGCAATGTGCTGTCAATGCAAACAAGAGGTGACTGAGACGTGTAACCAACGGCATCCCAACCCATCACGCCTGGTGATACGACAGTATGGCGATGACGAATACACGCTTCCAATGTGCGTCCACCGCGATGTCGCCAAACATGGATGCGACCATCATGGTGCTGTAAACAGGACCTAGATTCATCCGAGATAATGACGTTTTGCCATTCGTGCACCCAAGTTCGTAGTTGAGTACACCATCGCAGGCGCTCCTGTCTGTGACGCAGTGTCAAGGGTGACCGCAGCCATGGCCTCCGAGCTGATAGTCCATACTGCTGCAAACGTCGTCGAAATGTTCGTGCACATGTTTGTTATCTTGCAAACGTTCCCATCTGTTGACTCGGGGATCGAGACGTGGTTGCACGATCCTCACAGCCATGCGCATAAGATGCCTGTCATCTCGACTGCTAGTGATACGAGACCGTTGGGATCCGCCACGGCGTTCCGTATTACCCTCCTGAACCCACCGATTCCATATTCTGCTAACAGTCATTGGATCTCGACGAACGCGAGCAGCAATGTCGCGATACGATAAACCTCAATCGCGATAGGCTACAATCTGACCTTTATCAAAGTCGGAAACGTGATGGTACGCATTTCTCCTCGTTACACGAGGCATCACAACAACGTTTCACCAGGCAACGCCGGTCAACTGCTGTTTGTGTATGAGAAATTGGTAGGAAACGTTCCTCATGTCAGCACGTTGTATGTGTCGCTACCGGCACCAACCTTGTGTGAATGCTCTGAAAAGCTAATCATTTACATACCACAGAATCTTCTTCCTGTCGGTTAAATTTCGAGTCTGTAGCACGTCATCTTCGTGGTGTAGCAATTTTAATGGTCAGTAGTGTACTCTCCACTTCTAAATCTGCGACCTGACATCTGTAATTTGCTATTGCACGTTGACGTAGAACGTATGTGGTGGCGACATTAATGTGAGTGGTCCACGAATCAATCCAACCGGTTAAAAGTCCCAGACTGATGGTCATAACTGCAGAGCAGATGTTTTGTAACCAACTTCTTTCGTGTATGAATTACATTTCCTTAAGATTTTTGTCATGTGATCAAACTTTCCGGGTCGCCCCAGGCGGATAATCACAGATATTTTCGTGTTTTTCCTGTTGCTGGGTATTTTTCGCAAGTAGATTAACAGTAGAGTACTGGATTTCTTCATGTATTTACACACAATTCGGTTTTTTTTTTCCGGTCAGGGCCATGCATTTTTGTCTTGCAACACTACTGCCTCCCTACAGACAACTATGCCCCTGACATTATGCAACAGATCATTTATATATATTGTAAACTGCAACGACCCTATACCCCTGAGGTACTCCAGAAATTATCTTTATTCATTGATTTCGTTAAGCTAACGGTGTTAGTTAGGTATGTAAGAAAGTGTTGCATCCAGATGAAAACTTAGTCATAGACTTGATAAGTCGAAGTTACTTTCAACAGACGACAATGCGGAACTGTATAGAATGCCTTACGGATGTCGTGGAACACAGTATAAGTCTCTTTGGCCTCGTTTACGGAACTCTGCGTTTTCTGAACAAACACAGTGAGCCTAACTTCGAAGGATCTCTTTACAGTATCCTTCTTGAATTATTTATGCAGGAGATATTCCTGCCGTATAGTGCGTGAACATAAAACATGCCTGACTATTCTTTTTAAAATGGGAGTAGCCGGCAATTTTTTAAATTGCTTCCTACCCTTCGTTGTTTCAACAATCCGCGATGAACTACTGCTAATCGGAGCAAATTCGTAAAATATCTCTCGTGTCTGATCCAGTACAGCTGCCCTTCCGCTGTTCAACGATTTTGGACGATTCTTTACTCTCTTTCCTAAAAATGTCAGCAGTTCTGACGTTCGAGTGTGGATTCAAACGTAAGAAGGGAGGCAGATTGGTGTTTAATGTCTCCTCGATAACGAGATCATTAGAGGCGGGATTGAAACCAGGAACAGTATTACGATCTTCCGCAGTGAAGAAATTCCGGAAGAGGTAATGTTTGACGCTCCTAGATGACAGTGATAGTAGAAACGAATAGGCTTTACCCGGTGCTGTTCATCGAGACAGGTTCCTCAGAAGCCCACTTGGAGTTGTCTCGTACTGACACAGTTACCTAACAGGCAAAGATGACGCTTTTGAGTGCGCCCTTGATAAGTTTTGAAGCGAGCCCGTTGTCAGCAGTTTGCTGGAAGTTTCGAGAACAGTTTTGGCGGGTCCTGCTGCTCTCCTCAACATAGCCCTGGGAGGATGCCTTCCGTTATCGAGGGTAATTTTCAACAAGGAGACGAAGCTTTCTCAGATAGAGGAAATTCTCGTAAACGAGAAGCGAGAATTAATGGCGGAAATGCGTTACTTCCCTTTATAGCTGCCAGCTTCCGACTTCCTTCTTCTACATGATTAGACCGTTATTGAAGTCTGCGAACTAGAGAAAAGCTCCTCCTCTAATGACACCAGGCAGCCTCTACGCGGCTTTTTTGTTCGTCCGGCTAGTAAAGACCATCAGGGCGTTTGTCGCTGCGCTATTCACTTTAAGGCAAAGTCACGGCCTTCAAAGAACACCTCACTGAACTCTTTGTGTGAGGTAGAGCGGTCTACCACTCACGAAATACATACTCAGGTGATAGTTTTTAGCGAGGGAAGACTACTGGTATTGCAGACAACGGTTTTAAGAAGTGTTTAAAGTTGTGTGGCGAACCGGAAAAGGTAACCGAATGGCTGCTTTCCGTGGAAATGTTCTTATTACGTGAGCTATTCAAGGGCGACGCAAGACCCCCTTTCACAGCTTCATTTCTTCTTTCCAATTTTCCTTACTTCCAGAAATGTTAATGCAGCAACTTGATTTCTGTGCAGTTTGGAAAGCAAAGACAGAAAAACCTGTTGAATCGAAGCCATGAAATCGAGTGGAATGTAAATCCCGGGAAAATTACTCGTTAAGAATATCCTGCGAAGTCAAGTAATTTCGGGATCGAGTTCTTTTGCAGCACAGAGTTTCACCCTGTGAGAAAGTGTCGCAGGTGTAGTGACAAGGGGTGAAACACTGTCCCCTGGGGGCTTCATTAATATCCACCGAAATGTAGATGTTGGGATATAAGCCACAACGAAATTTTGAGGAATATTACCTACAGAAGGCAGATGCCAGGGTATCAGTTTCCTTGCGTCTCACAGATTTAAATCGTCACAAACTATCAGCTAATCTTGTACGCTAAGAGAAAGAAACAGAACTGTAGATACCTATATAACAGTTGTATCATGTAATGTTCCACGCTAAGACAAAAAAAGAGAGAGAGAGAAACCGACGCGACACGAAAAAATACCCGAATGGCACGGAAATCAGCAGGTGTGAAGCACATATACGGACAGACAAATGCTTACAGCTCTATAAAAAGTGAATGATTTACTCAGGTGAAGAGCTTCACAAACTGAGTAACACACTAACGCGGTAGTCCAAAAAAATGGTTCAAATGGCTCTGAGCACTAGGGGACTTAACATCTGTGGTCAACAGTCCCCTAGAACTTAGAACTACTTAAACCTAAGTAACCTAAGGACATCACATACATCCATGCCCGAGGCAGGATTCGAACCTGCAACCGTAGCGGTCACACGGTTCCAGACTGGAGCGCCTAGAACCGCACCACCACACCGGCCGGCCTTGCGGTAGTCCACCTCTGGCTTTTATGCATTCACTTATTCGGCTTCACACTGATTAACAGATTTGTTGCGGGTCCTGTTAAGGGACATCGTACCAAATGCAGTTCAATTGGAGCGTTAGATTATCAAAATATCGATATGATTGGAGGACCTTCTCCATAATGCTCCAAAGTTCTCAATTTGGGAGAGATCCGGCGACCTACCCGGCCAAGGTAGGGTTTCTCAGGCACTAAGACAAACAATAGAAACTCTCATCGTGTGCAAGCAGACAATATCTTGCTAAAAATGGAAGCTCTGGATGGACTGCCATGAAAGACAGCAAGGGAGGCCGTAGAATATCGACAACGTAACCGCTGTGCTATTGTGGTACCACAGATAACCGCCAAAGGGGTCCTCCTATGAAATGAATGTCGGACCATATAGCGGGTACACCACTGTCCAGGACATCTCCAGACATGCCTTCGCTGACACCACTGTCCACGAAATATCCAGACCTGCCTTCGCTGGTCATCGAGACTCAGTTCGAAGCGAGACTGAAGGCAATTCTACTGAAGTCAATGAGATTCCTGACCCTATGTACCCGACACTATTTCAAACGAGCACTTTGACTCCTTTCTGTGAGCCTCCTGTCGATGATCCTTGTGTTAAATGAGGCAGCAGTTGCACCTTGAATCGATGATAATGATGAATCCGGGACTCTGAGATGCTCTCACGTTCTGTCGATTGCTTTCCTTTTGACAGCGTGTTCGCGCGTGGTTCACCCATGCCTGTCAACAACGTTGAATAGTAGCATTGCTCCTGTTCAAACAACGAGTCACTCTACAATGAAATGAACACCCTTAGCTTCTTACAGGCGTTGACATACGTCAACGGGGACAGATGAAAATGTGTGCCCCGACCGGAGCTCGAACCCGGGATCTCCTGCTTACATGGCAGACGCTCTATCCATCTGAGCCACCGAGGACACTGCAGGGATTTATCTCTGGCACGCCTACCCCGAAACCCACAATTTCGACGTATTGTCCCGCACTACATTCGTAGTGCCCCCGCCCATTATACTCATGCCGATTCCCGTAAGAGTTCGGGCTCTGTTTATGCATTCGCACAGAAGAAGAAGAAGATGGTCAAGTGGCCGTTGAGCCTTAACTGTATATACTAAGAGGGTATCTGTTCTTTCGGACATGTCCGAAGCTACAGATACTATCTTAGTATATATCGAGTGATTCACCGATCAGTCCAACCGACTTCTTTGAGCCTAACTGCCGAGCGTGGTGGCCGAGCGGTACTGGGCGCTTCGGTCCGGAACCGCGCGACTGCTCCTGTGGCAGGTTAGAATCCTGCCTCGGCCATGGATGTGTGTGATTTCCTTAGGTTAGTTAGGTTTAAGTACTTCTAAGTCTAGAGGACTGATGATCTCAGATTTAAGTCCCATAGTGCTCAGAGCCATTTGAAGCCATTTGAGCCTAACTACACGTCCGCTATCAAATGCTAATCTGCGTATAATGTTCATGTGCCTGTCTGCGAGGCACATTTACTGTCCAACTGAGTACACGGAATGAAATTTGCAAAGACTTTGTGCATTGGTATGTACAAAATGTCTTTTTACTACCCTTGCCAGGTGCGACATGAAAATGCGCTGCAGCGTCACACATTCATCCATCGGCGGCCAAATTTTGCAGATTTGCATATTCCGTCGATAACTGTATGAAAATCAGTTTGTGACTAATTTGCACAACTTCTCCGTAGTCGCTAGTTTTATTTTGTCTTAGAGTGTGACATAAGTTTTGTAGTTTCATGTTTTTATATTTTCAAATGTAGTCTATTTAGCAATAGCAGATAGTCAATGATGGCCACGTAATATCCAGCAGTTAAAAGAATAAGAAAAGAATATTGCTGGCAGCCCCCAGTGCATCACAGAGACGTTGTGACAGAGCTTGCAGCGTTTGCAGCACTTTGTTACGTGTAGCAGGGCCGCGACGTGGTGAAAAAATGTATGCAAGCACTCGCGCCAGATGAATCGATTAAAATTTGTATAGAGAGATGAGAAGTGGATTCCAGAATGAAGGCACTGCACTGCATCAGCAGAAACATGCTATCTAGAATTGCGGAGCGAAAATGTTAGTTTTTTTTAAGCAACACATTTTATTGTGGTCTTTGTGAATCACTGTGAGGAGGTGAATAAGAGAGACGAACTAATAAAATAACGTTTATGGTCCTAATTTGTAGAGTTTTTGTGGTCGTATCTTCCGTATCCATGTCATTGTGAAGCAATCATTGACACGACGACAGACAACAGGACTATAAATACTGCGTTTCTCGCCGGAGTCGTCGAATACCAAGTAGCAGCCACATCTGCGACGGTTGTGGTGAGGGTTGAACGAGTCACTGTGAGCTCTGAGAAGGCAACCTGCGACTGCCCAATAGCCGACGACGACTCGCAGAGAAAGATCACAGCTACATCTGCGGCTACGGCGACGACCGACATCGACCGAAGACGGCAGATCTCTTCAAATCAGAACGCCACTACGTGCGCTGTCACAAAGTAGTCCATCTCATCGCCCGAAAGTACACGCTTCGGAAGACAGTCGGGGAAATTCTAATCAGTTTGCTCTCTTCGGCCGTATAGACCGACATGACACGGAACATGGACAATGAGAAACTGGTAAGCTTAGTCAAAGAAAGAGTTTGTGGCATCCTGACATAACCAGAATATAGTTTGGAATCTATGGACTGAAATCACACGTTTATTAGAAAACACAAGTAAGCAACATTTTTGTCGAAGATTTTTTGTGTGAATTATAAACTCAGAAAATAATATGTTCAAGTGATAAGGATGGCGTATCTTATGCATAAAGATACTGTAGTGGATCTTTTTTGGATCTGGTAGGTGGCCATTAGCTATCCACAAATTATTACTGTATTTTACGGACTATAAGACGCTGCAGACGCTGGTGAGCACGCATCTTAACTTTTACGGAATATTGATTAAACATAAATTTTTTACTGTTTTTATTATTAGACTGCAAAGCCAGATTATAAAATCTTTAGTTTGTAAAACCGAACTGACCTCTAAAATCCTTTTTACGATTTTACATTCAGTCTTCTATCGACCGGCCAGTGTGGCCGTGCAGTTCTTGGCGCTTCAGTCTGGTAGCGCGCGACCACAACGGTCTCAGGTTCGAATCCTGCCTCGGGTGTGAATGTGTGATGTCCTTAGGTTAGTTAGGTTTAAGTAGTTCTAAGTTCTAGGGGACTGATGAGCACAGATGTTAAGTCGCATAGTGCTCAGAGCCATTTGAGCCATTTTTCAGTCTTCTACCTGCACAATAGTATTCCTCATTTTTTTCAGTTCATCTTTACTACACCCCCCCTTCCCACCCACACTAATAATGAATTTCTTTTCTGTTGTTGGAGGGCCGAGATTCCGCTCAGCTGCTGTCTCTCCATGTTCTTCTGCATATGCCATTACTTTCAATTAATAGCCAGCATCATGTGGATCCCTTTTTTCCAATATGAAACTAGCTATTAACAAAAATATTATACTGTTACCGATAACACAAATAAATTTCAATTCAAGTTCACTGGCACCGTACAATGCAGTGACGCTTTATAGGCTAGATAGTGTTCTGGGTTTGTTATGCCAGGGCAGGAGGGAGACAGTGTCAGCAAGTTTGTGAATCTCCGCAATTAATGTTCGTCGCATCGGTGCACTGCTGCTGCCAGTTAAATCCAACGTTGCCAGTTAGAGACAAGTTTCCCGCGGAATCGAATATATGGCCGTTTTTAAGACTGGCGGTAATCTGAAATCAAAGACTGGACATTTTTACAGTAATTTCTGGCTTAATACGCGCCTGACTTACGGAGGGAATTTTTCGAAGACAGAAGTACGTGTTATAGTTCGTAGAATACGTTATTAACGCTTACCCGCGTTGTGGTGCCAATAGGGTGATAATTCTGGGTCTGTTACATGAAGTGGCTTGAAAGTGCGCTTAAGCTGTACACAAATTGGTTTTAATGCAGAATTATTGTCAAGGAAATACACGAATTTACATAGGTTCTAATGTGACAATGTTAGGACAGTTGTTAAGGTAAAGCATTTCGTCCTGAGTGATCAAAATAACTCCAAACACAAGAATATCAAAGTTCTAGTCAAAAGTTTCTTTTAAAAATTATTCTTACTACTACGTTGTGAAGTTGGCCAATGTTACGACAAATCATCCGATTCCAGTTCTAAGTTTGGTGCTATTTAGGATGGTTAGTTTTCTGTGACAAGCTGAGCAAAAGATTACTTAAGGTTGCTCGAGTTCGCAGTGGACACGATGCTGATGAACCAACAAGTTTACACCTCTGCTCGCAGTATATACCTTACCTGCAATGAGCTGTCGGCTGCATGACTGCTCTCGTCCCCTCAAATTCCTATAACAGCCGATCAAAATCTTTGATGAGGTGAGAAGACATGCACTCGTCCGTAATCTTGAAATATAGGGATATGCATACACATGGCTGGAGCAGCATGCGTATTACAATGCTCTCTCAGTTCTTGAAAGAACAGTTGACGATGTGGCTGGTTTGTTTCTGCACTGTTGGAGCACAATGATGCTACACATAATATCTATCTGAATGTCAGCATCAGTGAAAGCAGTGTTCATACAAAATTCCTCCTCAGTGTTGCACAGAGCATTATGCGCCCTGTTCTGCGCTTGATGCCAGTTCAGAGAAATTTTAGGTCTTGTCTCTCTGGAAGCAAAACTGTTCCACACCTGGGTCCTTTCATGCTTATTTTGTGGAAACTCACTCTGTCAATCGCAAAGGACCTACCATTAAACTGCGTCGAAATTTTGGTATTTCACGCCTTCCTAGTTCGTGTTAGCCAATCAAACATTTTGTGCCCTAGCCAGATGCCTAAAAGTTACATGCGCACATTACGAAAATACCACGTGCAGTTCACATGATCGATTGCATCACTGGTTTGTTCATATCCATCTGGAAATTCCACAATGCACTTTTCTAAAGCTTCTTTCTGTACCACTCAGGTAGCGCACTACTTGCCCTCCTGGGTGAGTCACCTACCCCGTTCATTTTCTCTCACTCGGGGTTGCCTTTAAGAGCTTTCCACGTACTCCACCCGTGATGTGCCTGGGACGTCGATCCTCGCATTTGCTTCCAAAATGAAACATTTCCTCCAGCGGCTTGTTTCACCTCTTGCTTAGTGATACGCTGGATATAGGTTCAGTATGTTAATACGGTCGATTTAGTGTCATCCTTTGCATTGCATATTGTACATTTTTATAAGCAAATCTGCTCATTTTCGCTCAAGTATGTCAGGTGACACATTCACCTTCCCATTATGACGATATTGACCTACAATTAATCTACCACCTTACAAATGCTAACATATTCCCTCACAAACTACCATTTTACGTCCTGCTGTCATCTGTTGTGCAACAGACAAATATGGCCAATCTATTTACACTCCTGGAAATGGAAAAAAGAACACATTGACACCGGTGTGTCAGACCCACCATACTTGCTCCGGACACTGCGAGAGGGCTGTACAAGCAATGATCACACGCACGGCACAGCGGACACACCAGGAACCGCAGTGTTGGCCGTCGAATGGCGCTAGCTGCGCAGCATTTGTGCACCGCCGCCGTCAGTGACAGCCAGTTTGCCGTGGCATACGGAGCTCCATCGCAGTCTTTAACACTGGCAGCATGCCGCGACAGCGTGGACGTGAACCGTATGTGCAGTTGACGGACTTTGAGCGAGGGCGTATAGTGGGCATGCGGGAGGCCGGGTGGACGTACCGCTGAATTGCTCAACACGTGGGGCGTGAGGTCTCCACAGTACATCGATGTTGTCGCCAGTGGTCGGCGGAAGGTGCACGTGCCCGTCAACCTGGGACCGGACCGCAGCGACTCACGGATGCACGCCAAGACCGTAGGATCCTACGTAGTGCCGTAGGGGACCGCACCGCCACTTCCCAGCAAATTAGGGACACTGTTGCTCCTGGGGTATCGGCGAGGAGCATTCGCAACCGTCTCCATGAAGCTGGGCTACGGTCCCGCACACCGTTAGGCCGTCTTCCGCTCACGCCCCAACATCGTGCAGCCCGTCTCCAGTGGTGTCGCGACAGGCGTGAATGGAGGGACGAATGGAGACGTGTCGTCTTCAGCGATGAGAGTCGCTTCTGCCTTGGTGCCAATTATGGTCGTATGGGTGTTTGGCGTTGTGCAGGTGAGCGCTACAATCAGGACTGCATACGACCGAGGCACACAGGGCCAACATCCGGCATCATGGTGTGGGGAGCGATCTCCTACACTGGCCGTACACCTCTGGTCATCGTCGAGGGGACACTGAATAGTGCACGGTACATCCAAACCGTCATCGAACCCATCGTTCTACCATTCCTAGACCGGAAAGGGAACTTGCTGTTCCAACAGGACAATGCATGTCCGCATGTACCCCGTGCCACCCAACGTGCTCTAGAAGGTGTAAGTCAACTACCCTGGCCAGCAAGATCTCCGGATCTGTCCCCCATTGAGCATGTTTGGGACTGGAAGAAGCGTTGTTTCACGCGGTGGCACGTCCAACACGAACGCTGGTCCAACTGAGGCGTCAGGTGGAAATGGCATGGCAAGCCGTTCCACAGGACCACATCCAGCATCTCTACGATCGTCTCCATGGGAGAATAGCAGCCTGCATTGCTGCGATAGGTGGATATACACTGTACTAGTGGCGACATTGTGCATGCTCTGTTGCCTGTGTCTATGTGTCTGTGGTTCTGTTAGTGTGATCAAGTGATGTATCTGACCCCAGGAATGTGTCAATAAAGTTTCCCCTTCCTGGGACAATGAATTCACGGTGTTCTTATTTCAATTTCCAGGAGTGTATTTAATATTTATTCAACTATTATAAATGTGCAGACTCGGCAACTTATATCATCTAAACATCAAAGATTTTTTGTTTTCATGTACATCAAATGGTTCAAATAGCTCTGAGCACTGTGGGGCTTAATATCTGAGGTCATCAGTCGCCTAGAACGTAGAAATACTGAAACCTAACTAACCTAAGGACATCACACACATCCATGCTTGACGCAGGATTCGAACCTGCGACCGTAGCGGTCGCGCGGCTATAGACTGTAGCCCTTATAACAGCTCGGCCACTCCGGCCGGCCATGTACATCCAGATACCATCTTCCCTCCTTCCATGTTAATAGATCATTTTTATGGACACCTTTACCATGAGCACTGATCCCCAGCCAGATGTTTCACCAACAGACACCCTTCGTTTCTGTCCCTTCATCTTAAGCATGCTATGGACACTCCCAGGATTTAAGGTGCAACAGCCGTATTCACTGAGCTGCACGTCTACATTTTTCGTTCGATGAAGACTTAGTCACCCTACCGCTCCTCGACTGGTCCACTACCTCACCCGATATTAAACCAACGTAAAATTTCTGAGGCTTTTGGCAAACAGTGGGTGTAGCATTGTGATCAATATCCTGCAGTTTGGTACTTCTGTTGGATCTGATGATCATCAGCAAGTGGTTACATCTGGATATACTATACCTGAAACCTGAAGAAATTGGCCCTCCGAATGGAGGCATTTTTCAAGGTTGCTAGTGATGTATTAGCATGATTTCATGACAAACGATTTGTCTGTTGTGCTCATAATGTGCTGGGCACTGCGGACGAACGCAAGAATAGTTTATCCTCTCACTGGCATCTTGTCTGTGGGAGAAACTGGTGGGAGATATCACTAAAGAACCCATCAGTTTTGAGGAAGGTTGTAATAACATAAGGAGAATCAGTATCAGTATCATGTAAAATTTTACCACTGTGCTCCATTGTGATGGTCTATAATCCTATGGTTTACAAGGGTAGTAATAGTAACTAACTTTATATATCAATTTTGCACATATAAATCGAACTCTTTAAATATAATAAAATTTTACAATTATGCGTTTAGGATTTCGAGGAATAAAACTACACGAAAAAGTGTTGGTGATTGTGGGAATCGAAGCTGAGCCAACAAAGTACCGGTCAGTGTAGCTGCCCATTCACACACAGAGTCAGCATTTTTACTTCTCGTCAAAAACTCCTCATACTCGGGACTTGCACAATTCGTTACACATAGTTTCAAAGAAAACTATTGACCTGGTGCTGTGAGTAGCGTAGCACTCCTGGTGCCCGAAAGGATGGCATCACATCAGAACATGTGCAGTCGAAGACAGGCAGCTGCACCCCTTTTCTGAACAGATCATAGTATGCCTGACCGTAATTTCAGTGCATGACACTGGTTTCTAGTTATCGCGAAGTTAGCACTATAAAATATGTTTTATCCAATGTATTTTCATATCATCATGCATTCAAAGAGAAATGATTGTAGTGCAATTTCGACTCTCATTCGAAGAGAAAGGGCGTAATTTTCAGAGAACAGTGACGTAATTTTGGTGCAAAATTTACAGTGTGCTGTAGTTCATTAGCACATAACAACCAGCCGTCACAGGTAAATATGAAGGTCTTACAAATTCATTACACCATCCATTTCTCTCATGGGCGGGTAACCTTTTTGTCCAAACGTGATGACATCGTTCATTTTGCCCATTCGTGCTATCTCCCCATTCTTCACTCGAACCTTCAATCAAAGCTTGAAACATTACAGCCTCTAGACGTGTTAACGTATTATATTCGCCGTCCTAACAATAGCGGTACGTCTCTGATTTAGCAGGTATCTGTAATTCAGTACGTCATCAGTCAATCAATACTGAAAGAATGTTGTCCTCATACCTCAACACGAAAGAAACTAATAGAAGACAGTAGCAGTTTAATGACTTCGTGACGGCCCCTGGGATGCATCCTATTTGCCCAATCTTAGGATCACTGGAAGCGAAAGGCTTTGTTTTCACTTATGACCCTGGTAAACAGCATGTATAAGTCAGTTAAAAAAAATTATCTACAATTCTTTTTCTACAACGTATTTCAGTCCGGAACTACGCGACTGCTACGGTCGCAGGTTCGAATCCTGCCTCGGGCATGGATGTGTGTGGTGTCCTTAGGTTGGTTCGGTTTAAGTATTTCTTAGTTCTGTGGGACTGATGATCTCAGATGTTAAGTCCCATAGTGCTCAGAACCATTTGAACAACGTGTTTACAAAAGATGGTGGTTTGACATGTACATCATTGTTCAGTATGTTATCCGTCCTTCTTAATGCACTTAGTCTAGCAGTCCATAACATAGCGTATTCTTGTCGGTTTCGGAGCCACTTCTACAGTGATGTCTGCTGCCCAACATCTGAAGAAAATAGTGACCTTGAAAAGTATCCTTGAGTGACCCAAACAAGTAGAAGTAGTCAGGAGCAAAATCTGCCCTGTTGAGAAACTGTTCCAGCTGCTCAGATCCCTATTTATTAATAGTGTCAACAGTTTGGTGAGCCGTGTGCAGGCGGGCGTTGTCATGCAACCGCAGCAATTTCTTTGACAGCAGGCCACGTCATTTGCTGCGAATTGCTGGCTTTAGCTTGTTTTCCAAAACCTCATTACAGAAATCTTTTTTGGTGATTGTTACCTTCATGATATACTCTTTCAGTATAGGCTCATTTGTATCCGTAGAAATGTCTAGGATAATCTTGTCCACCGATGGCGCCTTCTATTGTGTACCAAGCAAGAGGTACACAACAAATACAGCGACAGGCTTCCATCAGTCAGACAAAACCATTGGCCTGGCGTCTCTCAGTTCCATGCAGCAGCCTCCAGGCGGGACTCACAAACACGGACGTCTTCTTGCGTACGCAACACGTACTCCGGCACATCATATACGTCAGCCGAGAGTGTCTATAGGCACCATAGGGAGTGCCGTCAGCTGCGAATTACATTGCTTCCGACCAGTACTGGCGGTCCTGAAAATCCTTCCACTAACAGGCACCAAAACACGACGATCTGCTAGTACTCAGGCAGTTGCAACTCAGCCGTTATACAGTTAATTTGGGTGCCTGCAGTCATCTCAGTATAGTAACCTGACGGCTATACTATACCTTAAACCTGAAGAAATTTGCCCTCCGATTGGAGGCCATTTTCCAAGGTTGCTAGTGATGTATGATTTCATGACAATTTGTCTCTTGTGTTCGTTATGTGCTGGACCCTGCAGACGAACACTTGGACCACTAAAAGTGCGTCTTCAACTTTATTATGAATCATACTAAAAATATCATAGACTCACAAAAAAAGCAAAATTTATTTTCATTTATTTGTATCAGGTAGCGGACATCCAGCGCTATGCATAAAACTATACCACCGGTAAGTAGTGTTTCGTAACATACTCTTAGTATATGTTATTTATTATTGTGTTTTTTGTCTGTTATAGTGCTACCATGTCAGAGAAAGGTTTAATAACCACAGTGTGCAATGGTTACCTCTAACGAGTTATTGCTGGGAAACTGATGCCGTAGTTGTTTGCGCTAAGTGAATTGTAGTATTCAGTTACCATATTCGCAACACCTTCCCTGTTAAGACGATCGAGTAAGCCTTGGCAGATGTCAGCGTGTTTGACCTTGAGTTCTCCAGTAATCTGACATGGCGTAGAAACATAATGAAAGTGGAGTTCGTCGTGAATGATCTGATGGGCGGCATTATAATTGTTGTCAAAGGAGACACTACAATATACGTGGTATACTCCAAATTTTTTGGCGCCACAACGAAGTCAGGAACACACATCGATACCAAAGATATTAGTGATGTTCGCTGCAGTCTTCAACGGCGAATGGTGGAGGTTGAAGTAGACAGCCTCCTCTCTCAGCACAACACCTCAGTCACACGTTGGACAAAACAGAGCCGCACCTCGAAGCAATCTGGCCAATTCGTGACATCAGCTGAAGCAGTCAACACCATCGAGTAGGACCAGAGTTATTCGGGTCTCAGATGGAAACGCACTTTTGTAATGGTTGAGCACAGAACTTCAAGAGAACCGTTTGTTAATTAGTGAATCAAGTGACGCTTTAAAGTCAATGATAGTTGTAAATTATCAAGAATTCCTGTGGAAAAGGACTGTATCAAGTTAAGTAAATCTGTATATCATTCATGTAATAAAATGAACTAATATTTCATCTATTGCAGTTCCAATGAGCTACTTCCCAGTGCAATCAAAGAACATCCAGTTAGGGCCTAAGTGTTGGGGTTGATTTGGAGGAAGAGACCAAACAGCGAGGTCATCGGTCTCAACGTATTAGGAAAGGAGGGGGAAGGAAGTCGTCCGTGCCATGTCAAAGGAACCATCCCAGCATTTGCCTGAAGCTAATTAGGGAAATCACGGAAAAGCTAAATCATGATGGCTGGACGGGGGATTGAAACTTCGTCCTCCAGAATGCCAGTCCACTGTGCTGACCACTGCGTCATCTCGCTCGGTATATGGCCTAACGATTATGCTTTTGTCTGCTCATAATAATTTCAGTGGTAACTCGCCTATCTATCAAAACCATCTCTTCAGCTGTCTGTATTTTCAGGATGGTGGTGTACGTTGATGGACCTTCGGTTCCCTCTTCATTTGTCACAGTCGCACAATTCACAAATAAATGTTTTTCTGTGACATGGCACTGTCTCCTTACGTTGCTGATCAAAGTAATCGAATAACTGCTTGTTGCTCCTCCTTGGTGCAAACTACTATCGGGGCAAACATGTGTAAGTTCTCTTGGTCGAATGGCATGTACTTGATTACAGCGTTGCCAACTGCAAGCGGGCATGCGCAGAAGACAGCATGAGAATTAAAGATGTGTTATGTCAAAAATGTAGATGATAATTTACTCTCCATCGTAATTTAACTTATAGCGAATGACCAGTAAACCGCCTGGTTCTTCCTCAGATACTTGTCCACCTTCATGTCTCCGTCATTTTCACACACTATTCCCAGTACTCCATATTTCTAAATAGATTAGAAAACATGCTAATGCTGTTAGTGGAACGTGCCTAGTAGAAGGACGTCGGCGGTCAAGTGACCAAGGCATTAGACTGAGAATCCGTTGCTCCATGGTTGATCCTTTCTCGTGGGTTTCGATGTTTTTTCGGTGTATCTGATTATATTCTGAGAGTCGGTATACTTTTATTTCCCTCTTTTTGAAGCAGAACATCGGAAGGTGTAATCAGACAAGTATATATAACTTACTGACAGTTATTTTCATCGTGATACTTAGGGCAACAATACACCGAAAGTATATTATTGCGTAATCCTAGCTGATGGTCTTTTCGTGAGCGTTCTCGTAATCAGTGGGATGAAACTTATCATAGAAACAGGCAAAACATAAATGCTTCTTGCACCATGCGCAACAGACGAACGAAATTTCACCGCATTGACAAGTTTTTGTTCGCGGAAAACATATCTGAGTAATGTGGCTAAAAACAGATCTCTCGGATATCAGTTTGGATGCATACCAATCGTATACAAACATATCATGAGAAACAGACGTGGGGAAACTAGTTGTGGACCAACGGATGAATTTCGACAACATCAGGTCTATCTCATAATTCTCTGATATACTGTGATGTCGCTTTATTTTAAATAAATGTCGTGTGACTAGGGCCTCTCACGGGTAGGCCGTTCGCCTGATGCAAGTCTTTCTATTTGACGCCACTTCGGCGACTTGAGCGTCGATGGGGATGAAATGCTAATGAAGATGATTAGGACAACACAACACACAGTCTCTAAGCGAAGAAAATCTCCGACCCAGCCGGGAATCGAACCCGGGCTCTTAGGAATGACATTCTGTCGAGCTGAAGACACACCTACCGGAGGCGGACCGCTTTCTTTTGAAGTCTTACGATGAAATTCATTACAGTTCTGTTGAACAGGGGACCACTAGTTTGGTAGTCTAATGCACTGGCCGCTTAACCGGCGATCTCACTCTGCTGAACGCATAGAACGAGAGGTTCCCAATCTAAAGCATCGAATCACAAAAGAGTTATTAACCCTAAATATTACACTACTGGCCATTAAAATTGCTACACTACGAAGATGACGTGCTACGGACGCGAAATTTAACTGACAGGAAGAAGATGCTGTGATATGCAAGTGATTAGCTTTTCAGAGCATTGACACAAGGTTGGCGCCGGTGGCGACACATACGACGTGCTGACATGCGGAAAGTTTCCAACCGATTTCTCATACACAAACAGCAGTTGAACGGCATTCCCTGGTGAAACGTTGTTGTGATGCTTGGTGTAAGGAGGAGAAATGCGTATCATCACGTTTCCGACTTTGATAAATATCGGATTGTGACCTATCACAGTTGCGATTTATCCTATCGCGACATTGCCGCTCGCGTTGGTCGAGATTCAATGACTGTAAGCAGAATATGGAATCGGTGGCTTCAGGGGGGTAATACGGAACGCCGGAGACCATAGCTGCGGTTACCCTTGACGCTGCATCACAGAGTGCCTGCAATGGTGTACTCAACGCCGAACCTTGGTGCACGAATGGCAAAACGTCTTTTTTCCGGATGAATCCAGGTTCTGTTTACAGTATCGTGATGGTCGCATCCGTGTCTGGCTACACTGCAGTGAACTGACATTGGAAGCGTGTATTCGTCATCGCCATACCGGCGTATGACCCGACCTGATTGTATGGGGTGCCATTGGTTACACGTCGCGGTCACCTCTCGTTCGCATTGACGGCACTTTGAACAGTGGACTTTACATTTCAGATGTGTTACGACCCTTGGCTGTACCCTACATTCGATTCCTGCGAAACCCTACATTTCAGCAGGATAATGCACGACCGCATGTTGCAGGTCTTGTACGGGCATTTCTGGATACAGGAAATGTTCCACTGCTGCCCTGTCCAGCGTATTCTCCAGATCTCTCACCAGTTGTCAACGTCTGGTCAATGGTGGCCGAGCAACTGGCTCGTCACAATACACCAGTGACTACTCTTGATGAACTGTGGTATCGTGTTGAACCTGCATGGGCAGCTGTGCCTGTACACTCCATCCAAGCTCTGTTTGAATCACTGCCCAGACGTATCAAGACCGTTATTACGGCCAGAGGTGGTTGTTCTGGGTACTGATTTCCCAGGATCTATGTACCCAAACTGCGTGAAAATATAATGACTTGTCAGTTTTAGTATAATATATTTGTCCAACGAATACCCGTTTATCATCTGCATTTCTTCTTGGTGTAGCAAATTTAATGGCCAGTAGTATATATCGATAAAAATCGTTTGCTTTTAGGTGATCTTCCGATGTAAAGCACTGAAAATACAATTTTCGGTTATCTAATGTGACCTACGTTTTTTTTTCAAAAACTAAGGAGTGACGACAAAAAGCCAAAATACGTGTCTGTTTATCTGAAATACAAAACTTGACCAGAATCGGTGATCCTATGTCAGACCCCCCCGCTGTCATGCGGCCTACCCGGAGCCTCTGTCTACGCTCTTCGGCCACAACGGCCTGCAGATGGAGTCGGCGGGGCGCCACCGTTCATCACGGCCAGGTGATCGCCTTATCTGCTTTGATTGACGGCCCGGCTGCGCCGCGCCCGCACTTTACAGCCGGTTTAGGGGGGAGCTCGGCGAATCTGTTGTTCCAGCTTCGCATTTGCCCGCAATGTAACGAAGACAAATGGATCCACCATTCTGCTCCGAATTTTCATTGCCGCATTTCCGTAGCCAGTTTTTAATTAGGACTACCGTTCCGCTCCTCGTACATTTTACTAATGGAAGGGCAGCTCAGAGGATAAATGAGGAAAAAAACAATGGGACTATTAGCTGCTTCCACGCATGGAGGTGATACTTTCTTTCATTTGCGGTCACACATTAAGACAGAAAAATTACGCACAGCGAAGGAATTATCCCCGTGGAGCGGAAATCGGTAGATGTGATGTCCATGAACAGACTAACAAATGGTTACACTTTCAAAAAAATGGAATGACTAATCAAAAAGAAAAAGCCTGGCATACTGAATAAGTCTATAACGCGTTGGTCGACCACAAACACTTACGCTAGCAGCTATAGTGCTCGACATCGATTGATAGCCTTGTTGGATGCCCTCCTGAGGAATATCGTGCCAATTTCTTTCGGAATGGCGCATTAGATCGTCAAAACCCAGAGCTGGTTGGAGGGCCTTGCCTATGATTCACCAAACTTTCTCAGCTGGTTACAGATCCGCCGACCTTGTTCGCCAAAATACAGTTTTTTAAGCACGACACAAGCAATAAATCACTCGCCGTGTATGGGTGGGCATTAAATTGCTGAAATGTAAGCCAAGGATGGCTTACCATGGTTAAAATTAAATGGTTCAATTGGCTCTAAGCACTATGGGACTTAACATCTGAGATCATCGGTCCCCTAGACTATTAAACCTAACTAACCTCAGGACATCACACACATCCATACCCGAGGCAGGATTCGAAGCTGCGACCGTAGCAGCAGTGCGGTTCCGGACTGAAGTGCTTAGATCAGCTCGGCCACAGCAACCGGAAGGCTTACAATGAAGAATAGGAGGTAGAACGGAAAGTAGAATGTCGCTGATGTGCCGCTGATGTTTGGATTAGAGCTTGCCAGATCCTGCCTTCGCCTGGACGGTAGCCAGATATCTTCGCAACTGAGAACATTTGGAGTAGTATCAGAAGGGCCCACCAATCATCTCGGGAGTTTGACGATCTGACGCACCACTTGGACATCAAACAGTTCGACTTCCCCCATCGGAGGTTCGAGTCCTGCCTCGGGCTTGGGTGTGTGTGTTGTCCTTAGCGTAAGTTACTTTAAGTTAGAATAAGTAGCGTATAACTCTAGGGACCGATGACCTCAGCAGTTTGGTCCCATAGCAACTCACTACAAATTTCCAAAATCAAGCAGTTCTTTCAGTCTATCCGAAGCCGAACAACTACTAACGTAAGGACCACAGGTGGACCACAGCGTTATTGACTTGCTCAGTTTGTATTGTTCTTTGTCATGAATAAAGCGTCCAATTTTTATGAAATTGTAATAATTTTTTTCCCGGTACATGGACGTCGCATTTACCGATTTTCATCCGTTTCAGATAATTCCTTCGAGGTGCATCTGATTTATTCCATTTTATGTGATTTTTTCTACTGTATTATTCTCAAACGATGGTTCGTCAAGACTTTTGATGATTACCTTCTTCGCCTAGTGGTGACGCCTAACTGGCACGGTACATAGTCCTCGATGTGTTGGGGATTACGCAGCTCTGATTTTCTGTGCTTCTTCTACTTAGTGATTATAGTGTCTACCGTCCGCCTGCTCAGCTGAGTGGTAACGTGCTGGCCTCCTATGAAAGCGGGCTCGGGTTCGATTCCCGGCTGCGTTGGAGATTTTCTCTGCTCTGGGACTGGGTGTTGTGTAGTTTTCATTATCATTTCATCCTAATCATCGCTTAGCAAGTCGCCCACTGTGGCGTCGACTGAATTAAGACTTGCACTTGGAGGCCGAACTTCCCGGATGTGGCCACCAGGTTAACGATGCCTTAAACTCATGTTGTACAGTGACTTACTCAAAGGAATATTATTTTTACATCTTTTTATTATCCACAAGTGAGAATAATTATGGCACACTATCGGCACTTTTACAACACTTACGTTTAAAGTCATCACTCTTAATTAAAATGCAGCAGGTGCGAACCTATCGTAGGCGATCTGTATCTACGTGCATAATTCTCAAGCCGTCCCTGCGTATAGTGGACATTGTTCCAGAATGATTTCTTCCCATTCCGGTTCCATTGACGACGATAGACCGGAATAAAGATTACTGGTGTCACTTTTTCACATGCCGTCATTTCTTCAATTACAGCCTGTGTGAAATAAGTGAAACGTAACTTAGGGAAAATATTTTGTTTTTACTCCGAATTCAGACTAGCAGCTTTTCGAGAGTAAGCGTCCCTTTGATACACATCGCCTTTCTTGTAGCATCCCCGTCTGGAGAATACTGAGCACTTTCAATGAATTTCCAAAAGTCATGGGAAGGTACCGGATGCGATGCTAATTGCTTGTCGTGAGTATGCGACTTGTCAGAGCTGGATTAATATTTCGAGGAAAGGATTCTGCGATGCACTGGAATCGTTTTGGAGAGATATTGCTCCAGTTCTCTTGCAATGATGCCTACATCTCTTGTTATGTAGCTGATGCTGAAATCATAGAGCGTATGTAGACGTCCACGACATCCCGTGAATGGTAGATTGGAATAAGACTGGGCGATCGGAAGGGTGGTTGGGGGAGGGAGTGGAGGCAAGACAAGTCAAAGGCGTTAGTTCACTGGAGTTCGTCGTGTCGCCTGCGTCTGACTAATGATCGATGGCAGGTTCCACTGACAAGTTGATTATGGCATCTCTACCACGGAACTGTAACACGAAAAAGTAATGCAGCTGGTAGGAAAGTATGTACACAGAACGTACAATTGTCACTGGTACTTTGATCCGGACAACAAAGCCTAATTGGGAACATGCAAACACAGCTCAGACCGGACGTGAGCCACCTCCTGCCTGTAAACACGTGGGATCCATTGTTTCATGCGCCATACGCCATACTCCTCGCTCCCATTAGATCGATACAGCTGTAACCGAGATTTATCTGAAGATACTGCACGTCGTCCTCGTGCCAGTGTCGATGTCTTCTTCCAAAGCTGTTTCACAGAGGAAGACTGCACTGTACGTCCTTCTCTAGATTGTCGCACAGTTGACAAAATGCTAGATATCGAAATAGACGACAGAGGGATAGAGAAACAATTAAAATCGCTCAAAAGAGGAAAGTCCGCTGGTCCTGATGGGATACCAGTTCGATTTTACACAGAGTACGCGAAGGAACTTGCCCCCCTTCTTGCAGCGGTGTACCGTAGGTCTCTAGAAGAGCGAAGCGTTCCAAAGGATTGGAAAAGGGCACAGGTCATCCCCGTTTTCAAGAAGGGACGTCGAACAGATGTGCAGAACTATAGACCTATATCTCTAACGTCGATCAGTTGTAGAATTTTGGAACGCGTATTATGTTCGAGTATAATGTCTTTTCTGGAGACTAGAAATCTACTCTGTAGGAATCAGCGTGGGTTTCGAAAAACACGGTCGTGTGAAACCCAGCGCGCGCTATTCGTCCACGAGACTCAGAGGGCTATAGACACGGGTTCACAGGTAGATGCCGTGTTTCTTGACTTCCGCAAGGCGTTTGACACAGTTCCCCACTGTCGTTCAATGAACAAAGTAAGAGCATACGACTATCAGACGTATTGTGTGATTGGATTGAGGAGTTCCTAGATAACAGAACGCACCATGTCATTCTCAATGGAGAGAAGTCTTCCGAAGTAAGAGTGATTTCAGGTGTGCCGCAGGGCAGTGTCATAGGACTGTTGCTATTCACAATATACATAAATGACCTGGTGGATGACATCGGAAGTTCACTGAGGCTTTTTGCAGATGATGCTGTGGTGTATCGAGGGGTTGCTACAATGGAAGATTGTACTGAAATGCAGGAGGATCTGCAGCGAATTGACGCATGGTGCACGGAATGGCAATTGAATCTCAATGTAGACAAGTGTAATGTGCTGCGAATACATAGAAAGCTAGATCCCTTATCATTTAGCTACAAAATAGCAGGTCAGCAACTGGAAGCAGTTAATTCCATAAATTATCTGGGAGTACGCATTAGGAGTGATTTAAAATGGAATGATCATGTAAAGTTGATCGTCGGTAAAGCAGATGCCAGACTGAGATTCATTGGAAGAATCCTGAGGAAATGCAATCCGGAAACAAAGGAGGTAGGTTACAATACGCTTGTTCGCCCACTGCTTGAATACTGCTCAGCAGTGTGGGATCCGCACCAGACAGGGTTGATAGAAGAGATAGAGAAGATCCAACGGAGAGCAGCGCGCTTCGTTACAGGATCATTTAGTAATCGCGAAAGCGTTACGGAGATGATAGATAAACTCCAGTGGAAGACTCTGCAGGAGAGACGCTCAGTAGCTCGGTACGGGCTTTTGTTAAAATTTCGAAAGCATACCTTCACCGAAGAGTCAAGCAGTATATTGATCCATCCTACGTATATCTCGCGAAGAGACCATGAAGATAAAATCAGAGAGATTAGAGCCCACACAGAAGCATACCGACAATCCTTCTTTCCACGAACAATACGAGACTGGAATAGAAGGGAGAACCGATAGAGGTACTCAGGGTACCCTCCGCCACACACCGTCAGGTGGCTTGCGGAGTATGGGTGTAGACGTAGATGTTTTCGGGGTCATCGACAAGTCATTCGGCACTATGCCTACATGTCAGCAAATGGTCACGAATCGTAGTCGGCCGGCTAAGTCCACGTCTCCGTACAGTCCTAGTAGGGTTCGGTTCCTTTCGGACTACACTCGAACCGGAGGCTATTTCACAAGAAGACTGTCGTTCCCTCTCTACGGCTCTGTCGAACTGGCTTCTTTTCTTCAATCCCTTGTGGTCAGCTTGTGCGGCGGTTTACGTGTGCGGAAACATTGTGTCTGTGATAGTGAATGTTTACCCTAGACAGGGTTCCCTCGGAACGTAGCGGTCGCGCGGTTCCAGACCGAAGCGCCTACGGCCGGCAACGTCCATCCGCTCGATACAATTTGAAATAAGACTCGTCCGACCAGGCAACATATTCAAAGTCATCAACAGTCTAATGTCAGTGCTGACGGGCCCAGGTGAGGCGTAAAGCTTTGTGTCGTGTAGTCATCAAGCGTACCCGTGTGTGCCTTCGGCTCCGAAAGTTCATAGCGACGATGTTTCGTTGAACAGTTCGCACGCTGACGCTTGTCGGTGGTCCTGCATTGAAATCTGCAGGAATTTGCGGAAGGGTTGCATTTCTGTCATTTTGAACGATACTCTTCAGTCGTCATTGATTCAGTGCTCGCAGGATCTTTTCCGGCCCAGTGATGTCTGAGATTTGAAGTTTTACCGGATTCCTGATATCCAAGGTACACTCGTGGCTTCGTCGTAGGGGAAAATCCCCACTTCATCGTTACCTCGGAGATACTGTGTCCATTACTCGTGCGCCGAATGTAACAACACGTTTGCAAGTCACTTAAATCTTCGTAACCTGCCCTTATAGCTGCAGTAACCGATATAACAACTGCGCCAGACACTTGCTGTCCTATACTGGCTTGACGACCGCAGCGTCGTATGCTGCCTGTTTAGATATCTCTGTATTTGAATACGGATGCCTATACCAGTTTCTTTGGAAGCTTCAGTGTAACTGATGAACGAGGTGTAGAACACACTCGTTAGTTTCGAAGAGAGCTCACAAACCTCGAAATGCCTCGCTATCAGCAGAGGATTGGCCACACCGAGCCGCCGCTGGCAGCAGGTCAGACAGCATAAATAAGCTGTCAACCGAGTGCTCCGCCATTGGCCGGTCGGCAGCGCGCCGCGCCGTGTTATGTGGGGCCGGCGCAGCCTTCACGCCCTTCACTATTCATCATTAGCGCTGCCGCCAGCACGCGCAGGGCTGCGGCGAGCGATAAATCTGCGCTGCCCGGCCTCCCAGCGCCAATCTGGCGGGGGGGCGGGGGGCTTAATTTGATTTAAAACGACGCCGAGCAAGACGGACTGCCGCTCCGCTCACAGCTAAGCGCGTCTGCGCATGCCTAACGCTGTGCTCGGGACCGCCGGCGCTTTCGTCCGCCCCTGGCTGCGGTCGCGTGATTCATTCCCCGCGGCCTGCGGAGGTCGCGACGGGCCGCGTCCCCTGCGACAGGGCCTTCCTTACAGCCGCGCGCGGCCAATCGGCACGCGGCTGCGAATCAACGGACAATGCGGTGCTCAGCGCGCGGACATGTTCGCCGCAGTGATATTTCGCCGGTGTCCATTTCTAGCGTCGTTTTTTTTTTTTTTTTTTTTTGTTTTTGGTTCATCAGTCTACTGACTGGTTTGATGCGGCCCGCCACGAATTCCTTTCCTGTGCTAACCTCTTCATCTCAGAGTAGCACTTGCAACCTACGTCCTCAATTATTTGCTTGACGTATTCCAATCTCTGTCTTCCTCTGCAGTTTTTGCCCTCTACAGCTCCCTCTAGAACCATGGAAGTTATTCCCACATGTCTTAGAAGATGTCCTATCATCCTGTCCCTTCTTCTTATCAGTGTTTTCCACATATTCCTTTCCGATTCTGCGTAGAACCTCATTCCTTACCTTATCAGTCCACCTAATTTTCAACATTCGTCTATAGCACCACATCTCAAATGCTTCGATTCTCTTCTGTTCCGGTTTTCCCACAGTCGATGTTTCACTACCATACAATGGTGTACTCCAGACGTACATCGTCAGAAATTTCTTCCTCAAATTAAAGCCGGTATTTGATATTAGTAGACTTCTCTTGGCCAGAAATGCCTTTTTTGCCATAGAGAGTCTGCTTTGATGTCCTCCGGGCTCCGTCCGTCATTGGTTATTTTACTGCCTAGGTAGCAGAATTCCTTAACTTCATTGACTTCGTGACCATCAATCCTGATGTTAAGTTTCCCACTGTTCTCGTTTCTACTACTTCTCATTACCTTCGTCTTTCTCCGATTTACTCTCAAACCTTATTGTGTACTCATTAGACTGTTCATTCCTTTCAGCAGATCATTTAATTCTTCTTCACTTTCACTCACGATAGCAATGTCATCAGCGAATCGTATCACTGATATCCTTTCACCTTGTATTTTAATTCCACTCCTGAACCTTTCTTTTATTTCCATCATTGCTTCCTCGATGTACAGATTGAAGAGTAGGGGCGAAAGGCTACAGCCTTGTCTTACACCCTTCTTAATACGAGCACTTCGTTCTTGATCGTCCACTCTTATTATTCCCTCTTGGTTGTTGTACATATTGTAAACGACCCTTCTCTCCCTATAGCCTACCCCTACTTTTTTCAGTATCTCGTACAGCTTGCACCATTTTATATTGTCGAACGCTTTTTCCAGGTTGACAAATCCTATGAACGTGTCTTGATTTTTCTTTAGCCTTGCTTCCATTATTAGCCGTAACGTCAGAATTGCCTCTCTCTTGCCTTTACTTTTCCTAAAGCCAAACTGATCGTCACCTAGCGCATTCTCAATTTTCTTTTCCTTTCTAGCGGCGTAGGCTATGAGAAACTCCAAAATTCATGTGCGCCGTTCCGTGCCCAGTAGGGAGCAGGAGAAAACAAAACAAACAGCGTCTACAAAAATTCGGCGAAGACGTCAAAAAACAAAATAATTCGTACCGGCTATTTGAAATCAATTACACTACTGGCCATTAAAATTTCTACACCAAGACGAAATGCATATGATAAAGGGGTATTCACCAGAACTGACATTTCATTACATTTTCACGCAGTTTTTGTGCATAGATCCTGAGAAATCAGTACCCAGAACAACCTCCTCCGTCCGTATTAACTGCCTTGATACACCGGCCGGGGTGCTCGAGCGGTTCTAGGCGCTACAGTCTGGAGCCGCGTGACCGCTACCGTCGCAGGTTCGAATCCTGCCTCGGGCTTGGATGTGTGTGATGTCCTTAGGTTACTTAGGTTTAAAAAGTTCTAAGCTCTATGGCACTGATGACGTCAGACGCTAAGTCCCATAGTGCTCAGAGTCATTTGAACCATTTTATACGCCTGGGCATTGAGTCAAACAGAGCTTGGATGGCGTGTGCAGGCGTGCCCGTGCAGCTTTAACACGATGCCACAGTTCATCAAGAGCAGTGACGAGCCAGTTGCTTGGCCACCATTGACCAGACGTTTTCAGTTGGTGAGAGATCTGGAGAATGTGCTGGCCAGGGCAGCAGTCGAACATATTATGTATTCAGAAAGGCCCATACGGGACCTGCAACGTGCGGTCGTGCATTGTCCTTCTGAAATTAGCGTTTCGCAGGGATCGAATGAAGCGTAGAGCTACGGGCCGTAACACATCTGAAATGTTACGTCCACCGTTCAAAGTGCCGTCAATGCGAACAAGAGGTGACCAAGACGTGTAACCATTGGCATCCCATATCATCACGCCGGGTGAAAACGCCAGTATGGCGATGACGAATACACGCTTCAAATGTGCGTTTACCGAGATGTCGCCAAACACGGATGGGACCATCATGATGCTGTAAACAGAAACTGGATTCATCCGAAAAAATGACGTTTTGCATTCATGCACCCAGGTTCGTCGTTGACTACAACATAGCAGGCGTTCTTGTCTGTGATGCAGCGTCAACGGCAATCGCAGCCATGGTCTCCAAGGTGCTGCAAACGTCGTCGAACTGTTCGTGCAGATCGTTGTTGTCTTACAAACGTCCTCATCTGTTGACTCAGGGATCGAGACGTGGCTGCACGATCCGTTAAAGTCATGCGGATAAGATGCCTGTTATTTCGACTACTAATGATACGAGGCCGTTGAGATCCAGCACGGCGTTCCGTATTACCCTCCTCAACCCACAGATTCCATATTCTGCTAACAGTCATTGGATCTCGACCAACGCGAGCAGAAATGTCGCGATACGATAAACCTCAATCGCGATAGGCTACAATCCGACCGTTATCAAAGGCGGAAACGTGATGGTACGCATTAGACCTCCTTACACGATGCATCACAACAACGTTTCACCGGGCAACGCCGGTCAAGTGCTGTTTGTGTATGAGAAGTCGGTTGGAAACTTTCCTCATGTCCGCATGTTTTAGGTGTCGCCACCGGCGCCAACATTGTGTGAATGCTCTGAAAAGCTATTCATTTGCCTATTACAGCATCTTCTCCCTGTCGGTTAAATTTCGCGTCTGTACCACGTCATCTTCGTGGAGTAGCAATTTTAATGGCCAGTAGTGTATAAAACAGTCTAGATCGCAAGGAACATTTATTAAAACCTGACCGGTTTCCCTTATCAGGCCTTCAACCATTCTGATGGGCAATCGCTGTCTATTGAGCAAGAGCTGCTGAATGACGATGGGTCAACAGTTGACTATCGTCATTCAGCGGTTGCTACTCCACACACAGCCATTTACCATCAGTGTGATTGAAAGTCTGCAGATAATCATGTGATGATCGGAACCAGTCACCTTTCAATAAATGCGTCTTGCGATCTTCACTGTTTCGTAATTAATTTCAGGTATTACATTGTGATCTCTGACTTTTTTCCAGCAGTGATTTTAGATATCACATCCGCTTGCGTCATTTATGTGCACAGAAGTTGGAGAAAGCCTTATTTATTTTATTTATATAGCCTAATCAGATTAGGGTGTTCGGGACATCTGTCATATAGGAGCATCTTTTCACACCTACCGTGGTTTATATCATAGTTACTTAATAAATAACAGTACTTGCAATATGACAAATATATAGTAATAAATACGATGAACAGAGTTAAAAATCATACGAATGCATGTAGAACAATGTCATTAAATACTATTGGCTAAGAACTAATAGCGTTAATACTACCAGTATTAGTACTACTACTTCTGCTGCTGTGCACACTAATAATAATAATATTAAGAGTATACAATAACGTAACGCAAATTTATTTTCTAGAAGAAATAGCCACAAGGACCGACTTGACAATTTCTGCAGAATAAAAAAAAAACAATAATTCCTAAAGATAGATATTGGCCAAACTGAAAGGATTAAAAATTAAAATAATGTTGATAAATAATAAAAAGAAATTGTTTAAAAAAGCTGCTGAAGGTAGAAGATGCATAAAATGGCTTTCACGACAGAAGAGGCGCCTCTAAAACGTGAAAATAAGGTATTATAATGCAGTAGAGAAGTCAGAATGCCTATATACAAGTGAATGTCTAGATTTAAGCTGTAATTTAGATAAATTGGAAATACTAGAAAGACGAAACATTGGGAATACATTAAGCCGACGAAAAAGTATGGAAGGTTATAAATTAGGTAATGGCCATGAAACTAGCTGATCCATGCGAAACCTCCGCACTTTTAAAGTTTTAAATGATGCCAGTATTTGGAATAAGAGTAATCGCTGAGATAAGGACAGTTACGAGAGCGAAGAGAAAATAACTTGTAAAATGAACCAAATGACATGAAGTAATAATCATGAATTTATGATACAACCTTGTATATACTCGTATATTTTTGTGCCCATTACCTTGAACAAAATTCTTTACGGAACGTTGCAATACGCCTCTCGCAAGACACCGGCATGTCACGTCGATCACGTGCACAAATACACCACCTGGATCTGGACATGCATGCTTACAGAGCATCTGTTGTTCATGCATTAAAACCTGCAGATGCTCCTCAGCGCCTCCAGTTCTGAGAGCGACTGCCCACTGAGGTAACAACGAATGGCTTGCACACAGATATGTTCTTTATGTCTGATGAAGCCTGGTTTCACCTGAGTGGTTATGTCATCTCACAGAATGACAGGCTCTGGGCAGAGGAGAATCGACGTAACCTCCACCAAACACCATTTCGTGATCTTAGAGGCTCACGTACGAGCGTTACATTGCTAACATTGTGAAATCACTTGAGGCAGCATTAACGAAGGAAGAAATGATCGCCGGACGGGGTGGCTGAGCGGTTCTAGGCGCTACAGTGTGGGACCACGCGACGGATACGGTCGCAGGTTCGAATCCTGGCTCGGGCATTGATGTGTGTGATGTCCTTAGGTTGGTTAGGTTTAACTAGTTCTAAGTTCTAGGGGACTGATGACCTCGGAAGTTAAGTCCCATAATGCTCATAGCCATTTGAAGAAATGATCTACAGTTTCTTCCAACAAGATGTGGCAGCTGACCATACAGCCGGCTGTACATTGGAACGCTTTTATATAATCTTCACGACTGCCAAGAGTCGTTAGCAAAGGTCAGTCTGGTCCCTGAACTGTCACCATGCGCTTTTGTGGGGTGCCTTCAAGTCTAAGGCGTATTGAAACAACTCCCTTAGTCTTCAAGTACTGTAGCAGAACATTTCGTATGAGACTGCCGCAATTCTAGCAGTGCAACCTCCATCCGCCCTCTCCAATTTGCTGACCAGGATCCAAAAGGTCCAAGAGACGAATGGTATTCGCTATCAGCTTCCGCTAGAGTCAGATTAGTTCTGTACTTCCTTTCTTCTTCTGTCTTTCTTTCTACCGTGGAACTCCGTTCTTCCGGCCACTTTTGCTGGCCCAACCCTCTACATGATTTGTCGAAACATACACTCCTGGAAATTGAAATAAGAACACTGTGAATTCATTGTCCCAGGAAGGGGAAACTTTATTGACACATTCCTGGGGTCAGATACATCACATGATCACACTGACAGAACCACAGGCACATAGACACAGGCAACAGAGCATGCACAATGTCGGCACTAGTACAGTGTATATCCACATTTCGCGGCAATGCAGGCTGCTATTCTCCCATGGAGACGATCATAGAGATGCTGGATGTAGTCCTGTGGAACGGCTTGCCATGACATTTCCACCTGGCGCCTCTGTTGGACCAGCGTTCGTGCTGGACGTGCAGACCGCGTGAGACGACGCTTCATCCAGTCCCAAACATGCTCAATGGGGGACAGATCCGGAGATCTTGCTGGCCAGGGTAGTTGACTTACACCTTCTAGAGCACGCTGGGTGGCACGGGATACACGCGGACGTGCATTGTCCTGTTGGAACAGCAAGTTCCCTTGCCGGTCTAGGAATGGTAGAACGATGGGTTCGATGACGGTTTGGATGTACCGTGCACTATTCAGTGTCCCCTCGACGATCACCAGAGGTGTACGGCCAGTGTAGGAGATCGCTCCCCACACCATGATGCCGGGTGTTGGCCCTGTGTGCCTCGGTCGTATGCAGTCCTGATTGTGGCGCTCACCTGCACGGCGCCAAACACGCATACTACCATCATTGTCACCAAGGCAGAAGCGACTCTCATCGCTGAAGACGACACGTCTCCATTCGTCCCTCCATTCAAGCCTGTCGCGACACCACTGGAGGCGGGCTGCACGATGTTGGGGCGTGAGCGGAAGACGGCCTAACGGTGTGCGGGACCGTAGCCCAGCTTCATGGAGACGGTTGCAAATGGTCCTCGCCGATACCCCAGGAGCAACAGTGTCCCTTTTTTGCTGGGAAGTGGCGGTGCGGTCCCCTACGGCACTGCGTAGGATCCTACGGTCTTGGCGTGCATCCGTGCGTCGCTGCGGTCCGGTCCCAGGTTGACGGGCACGTGCACCTTCCGCCGACCACTGGCGACAACATCGATGTACTGTGGAGACCTCACGTCCCACGTGTTGAGCAATTCGGCGGTACGTGCACCCGGCCTCCCGCATGCCCACTATACGCCCTCGCTCAAAGTCCGTCAACTGCACATACGGTTCACGTCCACGCTGTCGCGGCATGCTGCCAGTGTTAAAGACTGCGATGGAGCTCCGTATGCCACGGCAAACTGGCTGACACTGACGGCGGCGGTGCACAAATGCTGCGCAGCTAGCGCCATTCGACGGCCAACACCGCGGTTCCTGGTGTGTCCGCTGTGCCGTGCGTGTGATCATTGCTTGTACAGCCCTCTCGCAGTGTCCGGAGCAAGTATGGTGGGTCTGACACACCGGTGTCAATGTGTTCTTTTTTCCATTTCCAGGAGTGTAGAAAACATATCAAAGCTCGTAATGATAAAAGATGACTGCAATTTTCTGAAGATTTATATCGAATGCAAGACAGTAGGTTAACAATAAAGATCTTCAAATATTTCAGAAATACGGTTTCAACAGCAAGTTTCATCCATAAAGTAAAAACACATTTCGAAAACCTATGATATAAAAGCTGAAGACAAAATGACAGAGAAATGTTTATGAAATAGGTACTGAATGTGGAAAGTTTCCAAGGTGCATATTATAGTGAAAATTAGTGAAAAAATCGGGTGCCACAGATACATCGAAGACAGTAGTGCTTGGAGAGATACTGATACCTTCTTCCATATTGCAGCTATATGGTAAGTCTAATTTCGACTTACATCTGTTACTAATCCTATAGTCTTCGTTTGTCCAATTTAATACTACAAATTATTGTCATTCCGATATTTCGGCTAATGAGCGTAGAATGACCAAACTGGACTTCTTGGCTTTTGGATGAATTGAGCAATAACTCTATATTCGACCCCCATTTTTATGGTGCACAGGTTGAAAGAAGTCACTATGACCCACTTCATAGAAGTTAATTCCAACTTCTGCCTTGACATCTGACAGCGACAGGTTTTCATGTTTGTATTATTTACCGCAACATCAAAACGTAGCCTCTGGCAAAGGACAGTGCGTTTGCGTTTCTTTACAATTTTTCCTTATGCAGTCTGTTTTCTTTCCTACTTTTTCTTCTGTTTGCTTGTATCTGTAAATGGGAGGATATGATCGATTGGAAATCCGCACGGGGGTATTCAGAGCCCTTCGTAGAGTCGTAACTTCGTGGTGTCAATCTAACCATTGTAATGCGTCTGGTAAAACCAGAGACGCTGGTCAGTAACAGATGGAGGTGGTACCGTTCCGCGAGGTATAGATACCCATTTGGTAATGGTTCTTTTTCCTCGGCACCCGTACGAGCTCTTTTCGGTGGAATCTGCTAAGTGATGAACGCGCTTTTCAGCATGGTTTGCTTTGTGAGTGTTGGACTGAATGCCGGCCATCAGGCAACAACGAGCTTCCCTGTTCAAGATAGAAGATGAAAATAAATTCAAAGACCACAGAGTCAGTTTTCAAGGACAGTATTGAAATTATGAATTGGTGTCATCAGGTTCATTTACTTAGATACAACTGGAGATCATCAACATGCATGTAGTGTTTGCAGCGGCGCGAAACCGATGAATCATAATTGACATAGATTGAAAAGAGTATGTTCCATAATACCTAATCACGTGATGCACACCTGTTATCACCAGTCTCCACAGTGACTTTATTGTGCAGGACAAGAGACACTGCTAGCAAGATGGCAAGTCTGAGGGAAACCATTGCACTGCACTTAGTGTGTAATTTACGCTACTAAGTTTGGTAGTTAAAACGTCAGAGTCGACAGTGTCGAAGGCTTTATTCGAGTCTAAGAAGTATATGATTGCGCCTTTTATCAATCGGTAGCAAGATTCACATTGTCTGTTGCTTTTATTAGGGAAGATGTAGTGCTGCATTGTTTACATTCGTCTAATGGGGTCTTTGTAATTAAATAGCTGGTTAACTGGTAGTGGACTATACACCTATGTGCAAAAACATTATGAACACCTATTTAATAGCACGTTGTTCTATTTTTCAAACACAGTACAACAGACATTCTGCTTTGCATTTTACAAGACCTTGACAGGATTTCAGAACTATGTGGCAACAGATGTCTACGCACAGGTCAAGCCGTTCGCGTCAAATTATGGGATGGTGGTTTACGAGCACGCATCTGCCGCCCAATGTGTGTCCCAGTGGACACAGACTAGGCATGTTTGCTGGCCAAGACATCAATGTGAGTTCACCATGCCGGCTGGGGTGGCCGAGCGGTTCTAGGCGCTACAGTCCAGAACCGCGGTGCTGCTACGGTCGCAGGTTCGAATCCTGCCTCGGGCATAAAATGTGTGTGATATCCTTAGGTTAGTTAGTTTTAAGTAGTTCTAAGTTCAAGGGGACTGATGACCTCAGATGTTAAGTCCCATAGTGCTAAGAGCCATTTTTTCAGTTCACTATAACGTCCCTCGAGACACTATAGCACGATTCTGACCTTGCAATACATCGCCTTAGGGGGACACTACAAGCAAGACGCCATGCAGATGGTCCACAATATTGTTGATGTAGCCCACTTCTGTCATGACGTCTTCGATTACCACCACAGATCCCATGGAAGCCCAACTCAGTGCAACCCAAAGCATAATTCTGCTCTCACCAGCCTATACCTGTGGTGCGGTGCATTTTCTTGCAGCCATTCCCCATTCACCTGGATGACGGCGTGCAAGGGCTCAACCATCGACCAAGTATAACAAGAAATGCGATTAATTTGACGGGGGACACTTTTCTATAGATTTACGGCGAAAACTCGGTGACGCTGCGCCCACTGCAATCATAACTGACGACAAGGAGTGTCTTTGCATGGCAGTCCTCCACAGCATGCTCAGAAATATTTGTTTTGTAAATAAAAAACGCCTACACTTGCTGCCCTGTATTTTATTCTCCTAGACGCGTTTCGCCTTTTTTCACTTTGAGGCGTCATCAGTGGAATCTGTAATGATTCAGTTATGATACACTTTCTTTGATATGTATTATGCATAGATTATAAAACAGTTAACTTCTCGCTTTTTATGTAAATAAGTGATTACTTATTGTTCTTCGCGTTTTTAGTTGACATCTGCATTCCTGTCATCTAGTAACGTTCCGCACTACCGCTCTATTTACGAGACATAAACTTGTTTATTTATTTATTTTTTTTTAGAAAATTTTTCCCTCCTCTTTCATTTTGTTTGGCGTTGTTGATGTGATGTACTATCAGTCTTCTGTCACTAATATAGGCATTAGATCGAAAACTGTAACTTCAAGACATAACACAGTGAACTAAAAGTACTTACATCTTGAAGTTCAGTTTGATCAGAGGACCCAGTCCATTCCATGTAAACATGACCACAATAATTACGGAGCCACCACCAGTTTGCACAGTTCCTTATTGACAACTAGGGTCCATGTTTTGTGACGTCTGCGCCACACTCGAATCCTACCATCAGCACTTACCAACAGAAATCGGTCCTTATCGGACCAGGTCACTCTTTTCCAGTCTTCTAGCACCCAACAAATATGGTCATGAAGCCAATAGAGGCGCTACAGGCTATTTCGTGCTTTTAGCCAAGGCACTCGTGTTGGTCGCCTGCTTGCATTGCCCATTAACACCAAATTCACCGCAATGTCGTAACGGATACGTTCGTCGTACGTCCCACATTGATTTCTGTGGTTATTTGACGCAGTGTTACTTGTCTGTTAGCACTCACAAGTCTATGCAAACACTGCTGATCTTGGTCATCAAGTGGAGACCTTCGGCTACTGGTATGTCTACAGTGAGAGGTAATGTCTGAAATTTGGTACTCAGGGCGCGGTCTTCACACTGTGGATCTCAGAATATTGAATTTCCTAACAATGGAATGGCCTACACGTCTAGTTCCAATTACGATTCCGAGTTTAAAATGAGGTATTTCTCGTTGTATGGTCATAATGTCGTCCGAAATCTCTTTATATGTATCAACTGAGTACAAACGACAGCTTCTATTTTTTTTCTTTATTGTCATTTCATTCCCCTGCCCATACAGGTAGGGGAGGGCTGGCCATGGCACAGTCCACAACTCTTCAGCCAAAGAACTTTACACATATGTCAGGTGAACTCTTACATTAAAGAGGGATAAAAAAGGGGGGGGGGGGACATAAAAATCTGTAAAAGGAAATGATGGGAGTTAAAATACGCACAAATACAGGGAAATGCACTGGGAGACAGTTAAAAATCGACAGAAAGTTAGAAAGAAACATGTAATGCACTTAAAAAAACAGTGGTGGAAAGAACATGTTAAAAGTTGGTCACAGTAAAAAAAGCACACAAACAATCATCGACTATATACAGTCGAGCACACAATTAAAACCATATCACTTGATGACACTTTATAATGGCCCCGAACACAACACAAACACAGCACACTTGATAATAAATAAAAACCTCAGTGGATTTGCTGGGGGAGGGGAGGGGGAGAAGGCAAAAGGAGGTGAGAAGTAGGGGAGAGACGGAGGGGAGGGAAGGGGGGATGAGGTGGGGGCGCAACAAAGGATAGCTGGGGAGAAAAGGGAGATCAGAGGAAAACAGCTAGACTTGGTAGGAAGGGTAGAGGTCATGGCGAAGTGAGGACGGGGGGTGCTGGAAATTGCCCTGATGAAGGAGGGTGTGGAGGTGGAGAGGGGGAAGGATATAGTGATAGCAGTGTGGCAATGCGTGGGGAATGGAGAGGAAGGAGGAAACAAGAGCGTGGGGGGGGGGGGGGAGACCACTTCGACAATGCAATATTTTTTTATATCTTGTGTAGGCAATACTACCGCCATCTATTGTCACGTTAGTATACACTGTCAATAACTATTCCAACCGACGATGTTAATTTCCCGACATACATCCATGCATTTATACCGATTTAAATTACTGTAAGAAGATTTTACTGTCCCTGATCTTGAACAGTGCAAGATATAAATTAAACAGTGGGGAGCACTGACAGTATCAAATCAATTATAAGGCAGGCAGAGCGACTCCAGCGACCAGTGCTCGTAAAGCGCGCCGCCTCTTAATGGTCGGACGTCGCCGGGCAGCGTGAATTGTCCAGCTGGTGTGGCGCACCATCCTAAACCAGCCCGCAAAATAGGTTTCCTCTGCAGCTTGCGGGCAGCCACGAGGGGGCGCGAGATGGTGTGAGATAAGGACGCTGGGTGCTGGACGCTGTTGTTTAATTTAGTGGAGCCCCGCCGGAAGTGGACAGCACGGCGGCGGGCAGCAATGGCTACGGGGTGGCGGTTGGAGCGGGGGATGTGCTGGCGGGGGTGATAGCCGGGCGAGGGCCGCGTTTTATTGCAGTTCCGCGCGACGCCGCTGCCGGAATGTGGGCCCATCCCGGCACGAGGGGCGCCAATGGCGACAGCTGTATCGCGGTACAGAGGGCAGCAGTGTCAAATGGCGCGCGGCGGGTCCGGGATCTCCGCATGCAGATTAATTCGTACCAGTCAGTGGCTTCATAATCATAGAAGAAGGTTGTATACATGGAAGAATCCTGGAGATAGTAAAAGGTATCAGATAGATTATATAATGGTAAGACAGAGATTTAGGAACCAGGTTTTAAGTTGTAAGACATTTCCAGGGGCGGATGTGGACTCTGACCACAATCTATTGGTTATGACCCGTAGATTAAAAATGAAGAAACTGCAAAAAGGTGGGAAATTAAGGAGATGGGACCTGGATAAACTGAAAGAACCAGAGGTTGTACAGAGTTTCAGGGAGAGCATAAGGGAACAATTGACAGGAATAGGGGAAAGAAATACAGTAGAAGAAGAATGGGTAGCTCTGAGGGATGAAGTAGTGAAGGCAGCAGAGGATAAAGTAGGTAAAAAGACGAGGGCTGCCAGAAATCCTTGGGTAACAGAAGAAATATTGAATTTAATTGATGAAAGGAGAAAATATAAAAATGCAGTAAATGAAGCAGGCAAAAAGGAATACAAACGTCTCAAAAATGAGATCGACAGGAAGTGCAAAATGGCTAAACAGGGATGGCTAGAGGACAAATGTAAGGATGTAGAAGCTTATCTCACTAAGGGTAAGATAGTTACTGCCTACAGGAAAATTAAAGAGACCTTTGGAGAGAAGAGAACCACGTGTATGAATATCAAGAGCTCAGATGGCAACCCAGTTCTAAGCAAAGAAGGGAAGGCAGAAAGGTGGAAGGAGTATATAGAAGGTTTATACAAGGGCAATGTACTTGAGGACAATATTATGGAAATGGAAGTGGATGTAGATGAAGACGAAATGGGAGATACGATACTGCGTGAAGAGTTTGACAGAGCACTGAAAGACCTGAGTCGAAACAAGGCCCCCGGAGTAGACAACATTCCATTAGAACTACTGACGGCCTTGGGAGAGCCAGTCATGACAAAACTCTACCAGCTGGTGAGCAAGATGTATGAGACAGGCGAAATACCCTCAGACTTCAAAAAGAATATAATAATTCCAATCCCAAAGGAAGCAGGTGCTGACAGATGTGAAAATTACCGAACTATCAGTTTAATAAGTCACAGCTGCAAAATACTAACACGAATTCTTTACAGACGAATGGAAAAACTGGTAGATGCGGACCTCGGGGAGGATCAGTTTGAATTCCGAAGAAATGTTGGAACACGTGAGGCAATACTGACCTTACAACTTATCTTAGAAGAAAGATTAAGAAAAGGCAAACCTACGTTTCTAGCATTTGTAGACTTAGAGAAAGCTTTTGACAATGTTGACTGGAATACTCTCTTTCAAATTCTGAAGGTGGCAGGGGTAAAATACAGGGAGCGAAAGGCTATTTACAATTTGTACAGAAACCAGATGCCAGTTATTAGAGTCGAGGGGCATGAAAGGGAAGCAGTGGATGGGAAAGGAGTGAGACAGGGTTGTAGCCTCTCCCCGATGTTATTCAATCTGTATATTGAGCAAGCAGTAAAGGAAACGAAAGAAAAATTTGGATTAGGTATTAAAATTCATGGAGAAGAAGTAAAAACTTTGAGGTTCGCCGATGACATTGTAATTCTGTCAGAGACGGCAAAGGACTTGGAAGAGCAGTTGAACAGAATGGACAGTGTCTTGAAAATAGGATATAAGATGAACATCAACAAAAGCAAAACGAGGATAATGGAATATAGTCAAATTAAATCGGGTGATGCTGAGGGAATTAGATTAGGAAATGAGACACTTAAAGTAGTAAAGGAGTTTTGCTATTTAGGAAGTAAAATAACTGATGATGGTCGAAGTAGAGAGGATATAAAATGTAGACTGGCAATGGGAACGAAAGCGTTTCTGAAGAAGAGAAATTTGTTAACATCGAATATAGACTTACGTATCAGGAAGTCGTTTCTGAAAGTACTTGTTTGGAGTGTAGCCATATATGGAAGTGAAACATGGACGGTAACTAGTTTGGACAAGAAGAGAATAGAAGCTTTCGAAATGTTGTACTACAGAAGAATGCTGAAGATTAGATGGGTAGATCACGTAACTAATGAGGAGGTATTGAATAGGATTGGGGAGAAGAGAAGCTTGTGGCACAACTTGACTAGAAGAAGGGATCGGTTGGTAGGACATGTTTTGAGGCATCAAGGGATTACAAATTTAGCATTGGAGGGCAGCGTGGAGGGTAAAAATCGTAGAGGGAGACCAAGAGATGAATACACTAAGCAGATTCAGAAGGATGTAGGTTGCAGTAGGTACTGGGAGATGAAGCAACTTGCACAGGATAGAGTAGCATGGAGAGCTGCATCAAACCAGTCTCAGGACTGAAGACAACAACAACAACAGTGGCTTCTGCGCGATAGCCCACCCTCCTTACATTGACGCTGGTCTGTTTTTCCATATAGATCTACAACATACGTTTATGCAGGATCTTCCCTAAAATTCGCTTAAAATTAAACACACTGCCTGGGAGAGAAGTGCAGCACCTAGAAGAGGAGGAGGAAACGAAACAAAACACCACTGGTTGAATGTCTGTGTCACTGTCTGGGTGATAACAAATTCAGTATCCCAGGTGATTATCATAGAACCCGTTACCAGAATCACAGACTGTCTAGACTCCAAAGACCCTTAAAGACGCAATGTTGATGCACCCAACATAATGGTAATACGCTATCAGAAATTTGGCCCTAACATGACATCCTAAGGTGGGCAATTGCTGCAAAATCAATTACTAACTACATTTTAAAAATGACTTATTAGGAAAATGAGATGAACGGGACTCTATTTATTTTAAACGAAATTGAAATTATGCATACAAGAAAATCAAGAGATTGGGGATTTTAATCCAAGACGACAGACAACTTATCAGCGTAACTATTATGTCCAGGGAATGAAAGTGGAATCAAGCTGCACATTCCCTCAATGATGTGAAGAAACCCCACGTATCAGAGCGTTGTTTATAGAAGTCAGAATTTTCAGCATTCCAAGTGAACGAGACTGGAACTCCTCCAGGATCCGTTTCCATAGCAGCAGGCATAGCCTCTTCAAGAATGATGAGACCCCCAGATGTTATCAAATAGAGGTCCAGCACTTCAGACTCAAATTCAAATGACTCAAATGGCTCTGAGCACTAGGGTACTTAACTTCTGAGATCATCAGTCTCCTACAACTTAGAACTGTTTAAACTTACTTAAGGACATCGCACACATCCATGCTCGAGGCAGGATTGGAACCTGCGACCGTAGCAGTCGCGCGGTTCCAGGCTGTAGCGCCACCCAGGCCGGCCCTTGAGACTCAAATCCACTAGCCAGGCGTCGCACAGTACCACAGTACCGTAGGCCGCAATACCGAAAATCCCGTCAGTTATTGAGTGACACAAGGTCCCACAAACCTTGCTCGAGTCTCCACCACCCATCTAAGCTAGGGCCTTAGCCCTCTGAGTGGCGAGCGGACAGCTCCGTAATTCGCAGTGTTGTGTGCTTCGGCCGTTCCCTAATTTCCCAGATCCTGGGGAAACTAACTGCAACGTTCCCATGAATTCCCTTGGCTGAAGCAAAGTAAGGTCAGACGGAGAGACCCTGCACTTTTTATCAAATACAGTACGGTAAAGCAAGTATAGAAAACAGAGTTAATAAACTGATGAGAATTGTTTATCCCATATATCTCCAGTCATGACAAGGTGCCGAAACACTTGATTTATTAACATTATTGCAACCTTTCACGAAATCGAGTGAAATTTACCAAAAATTTGGAAGTGTGAGAACATTTACCAATGCGACGTGGCACCATCTCTGGATGCATGTATTCATTAGGGTGGGAAGTGCATCATTATGCCCTTGTATCCTTTCCTGAAGCACGCTGGTCAAGATCTGTTGTGATTGGTCATTGATATCCTGGATACTGAAAGTGGGACAGAGCTCACCCTAGAGTTGGACCCACACACGGTCTGTTGGGCAAAAACTTGGGAAATTGATGGTCACAGAAGTTCCACAGCATCACACCGACAGTTCATAAGGACACGTGCCGTGTGTGAATGAACGTTATCCTGTTCAAAAATGGCACCGCGATACCGTCGCACAAGAGGTACACGAGAGAACGCTGCCCGCCTCTTACCATTGTGACGGCAGTGTGTTTCCTACCACTACCAGCCCTGAACTGAAACTACGCCCGATGGATCCCGAAAATCATACTCTGTGGCTCCCCACAACGTGACACCAGGAGTAACACTGCTAAGCCTCTCGAAAATATCGGAAGAGTTGGATCTCTCCCCAGCCCGCCACAATACTCGCCGATTATTATTGCGTGGGGTAGTGCAGAACTGCGACGCGTCACTGAACGCAGTGTGACGCCATTCAACAGCACTCCATGATTGACAGTCGCGACAGCAATCGAAAGGCAGCCAGTTGCGCTGTGGAGTTAAAGGCAGCCTACGCATGTGACGGTAATTCCCTGGCCCGACTGGTGCTAATCTCCAACCAATTGTGCAGGATGACACAGAACGTTCCAGCGATTCCATTACATCCGGGCCTCTGTCGCATCCTAACGGCCTAGAAACCTGGCTACTGGACGATTCGACCAGCGTACCAAATGGATAACCACAACGAGCACTCTTCCGTACTCTGTGAGGTGCTCATAACGATGTCTCCCACGACTATGTGGCGTCTCTGTGACCCCCACTGTGACTCAAGTCTCTAATATACCAGAACAGGCCTCATAACTACGATAAACATGAACAACACCAATTCACTCTGGTGGTATATGTCGCAGATAATTGCAACTTAATCATTTACACACGTGACGAAAAGTGGTACGTGCAAGGACTTACATTAACACCCGACCAAATCTTCTGGGTGCTTATCCTGTTTTTGACAGGAAATGTACTTTCAGTTTCAAGCCGCATCAACAGCGGCTACAGCTCAACTGCCGCAACCTGAAAACCGAGAGTACTTTATGGTCTTGCCTCCATGGAAATCTCCAAAAATTCGCTGTGATTACAATTAAAGTTAAACTTTCAAACCACTATAGAAATAACACCAACGGGCATAATGACGTCAAATTGCAAAATGGTTCATATGGCTCTAAGCAGAAAATTGTTCAAATGGTTCTAAGCACTATGGGACTTGACTTCTGAGGTCATCAGTCCCCTTGACTTAGAACTACTTAAACCTAACTAACCTAAGGACATCACACACATCCATGCTCGAGGAAGGATTCGAACCTGCGACAGTAGCAGCAGCGCGGTTCCGGACTGAAGCGCCTAGAACCGCTAAGTCACAGCGGCCGTCCGTCAAATTGCCACGGAATATTGTCGGGGAAGGGGGAAAATGTATGACAGAAGAAAGATTAATAGTTACAAAATGTAGCAATAGATGGCGCTGTAAGCATCATAATTTAATAGTGGTCGACTGCAAATGACAAATGAATCATACGACAATGCCTGAGCTGTAAGTTTGAAGTTAAACAAACTGTAGTATTCAGTATGCGTAGGTGTACAGGTGTGATACTGTTAGTTACGTAAGCCCATCCACTACGGCATGGTCATATAGCATCGGATGGGAAAAATCGGTTTTTAATTATCCTGAGGCCAAAAATCGCATAAAAATCATTAATCACGTCGGTTTTTAATTGTAATGAAGCCAAAAACAGCATAAAAAGCATCAGTCATAATCAAATCAGATTATTAATTTCCATGTGACTGGGAGAAAACATGTCCAATATTCTGTCCACCGTTTTCTGCAACAAGTTGAAGTGAGGAAACTGCATGAAATGGTACTGGTTGATTTGGGTGTGGATTTCCCATTATCCACATTCGACAATGCTGTGTATTGACATACCCTGTCACATTGAGGTGGGCTTTATCTTCCACAAAATGTTCCACGTCCAATCATTGTCCACTACCATACGAGCAAGAAATTGCTTCCACTGACGTCGAATCAATTCGTTTCCTCCCTCTACCAGGTTGCACCCCAAAATAACCAGTCTTTTCCAATTTCCTAATCATATTCTCCAGACTCACGGCAGTCATCGGACCGACGCCTTTTTCCAAATCCTTCAGTGTCGGGAACTAATGTAGAGCGAAGGGTGCACAGTCATCATTCCTGTGATACATCTTTACAAGCAAAGCGCCATCCTGCATTGAGACAGTCATGGCGAACATCGCAGTCGCGGAAGGAGGAAAAGCCGTTTACCCGCCATGTCTATATCAGCTTCAATGGTTCAAAAATGGTTCAAATGGCTCTCAGCACTATGGGACTTAACTTCTGACGTCATCAATCGCCTAGAACTTCGAACTACTTAAACCTAACTAACCTAAGGACATCACACACATCCATGCCCGAGGCTGGCTGGATTCGAACCTGCGAGCGTAGCGGTCGCGCGGTTCCAGACTGTAGCGCCTAGAACCGCTCGGCAACTTCGTTCGGCAGCTTCAATGGGTCGTGCGCATGACAGGCGTTTTCATTTACGTATTCTGACACATACAACTCCATCTGTTGATTAATTTTCACCCTTTCTTTCTTCTGCCATACGTTTTCCCTCTTCTCCGATAATATTCCGTTGCAATTTGGTGGCATTCTGACCAGTGGTGTTATTTCTACAGCCTTTTGAAAATTTAATTATAATCACCCTGTGTTTTAGGACGAAAATTGTGCCGAATGTTCGGTGTTCTACATTTTTTGCCATTAGGAAAATGATTACTTTAGGTACTGTAGGCGGTACGAGGACGTCGGTGAGCACTGCGTACAGATTAGCTTTTATAAACACGTTGCTTTTATTGTGCTCTTCATTCGGAAGACTCGTTTGATACAGCAATTCACGGAAATTCTCGTCAGACAGCCAATAATATAAGTACTTTTTACGATTACTATTTTTTGGAAAAGCTAATCAAGCAATCAATATAAATCTCTTTGCATATTACTTATTGATTTTTGGACAACGTTTACTGACGTTTTTAAGAAATTCAGTAATCATTAGGAGTCCCAATAGAGGAGTTAAAGTTGTTGTAGCCAAAACTAAGCGTGTCCACGTCAAAAGCCCCACAATTTGCAAATCATACCTGAAAGTAAAATAAATAAATAAATTAACAAGTTCTTAACCTTTTGGATATTGGGCAGCGAGTCAGACCACAATTTCCTTTTAATTTGACAAAACAATAGAATGGCGGACCTTTCAAACAAAAATGCAGTTTTCTCGTGTGTTTTGATCACGTTTTTGCAATAACTAATGAGTGAATTAAAACAAAAGAACTAGCCTATTACTCCTCGCGGACATGCCCGAGGAGTAATTCACCCAGATTTCAGAAAGATATCTTCATTGGCATGTACACAATCAGTTCTATCAGCTTGAGATAAAGTGTGAATAAATGTTCTAAATTGCTACGGGCGAATTCTGCAGAGGTTGCTTTAAAATATTTTTCACGTTTCTTTGCCGTCCTTGTTCAGCTGACACACATCTGAATGATAAAAAGTGACTGGCAGCTAGTAGTTCACAAAATAACTACCAGAGCAGCGAGGAAATAGAGGAGGAAGTTTGCCGTGTTTTCCATTGTGTTCACCATCGCCATATCGCTGTACTACCGGCACTGCCAGACAGCGCAGTCAGATGCAGGCGACAGTATTGAAACTTGTAACGCAACTGTTGTAATCCGTTTTCATTGAATCCTTTGTTTCTCTGTCAGCTGCGTTTATTTTACGTAATGGAACGTTTAAAGCCAGTAGAGAAACCGAGCAGGAAAGCAATAAGGCTATTGCGAGTCTCCAAAGCTCACACAATACCACGCGAATTCGGTGCGCGTATGAATGTATTCCCTACGGAACCGCACCAAGTCGCCGACAGAGAATTGCTGCGCGCATTGTAAACACGAAACTTCATCATCCTCTTCCACGCTCAGCTATATTCCCTTGTTCAGCTGTTTCTTATGTTGATTCTAGTATAGTGCTTCGCATGAAACGACCACTATATCCATGGAACATAAACTTCAAACCTCTGTATTTCCGAGATTTTGTATCAACATGGGTGTTCCAAGCGTTCAGAAAGATGTTCTATACACTTACCCACTAGTGCCTAACGAATAAATGCGAGCTCACGGAATATCGGATGGCATTTTTAATTGTATACACGATTTCTTAGCAGAGTGGTCTCAACGGGCTGGATTCGTTGGGCTACAAGTAATAATTTTGAAGACCGATGCTCCATATCTCCTAAAGATTTGAAGAAAGTCATGTTGAAACCACTGGCAGTTGGTAAAGTGAGTCACTCTGTTTTGTTAGATGGTTAAGATCATAAACGATCAGCCACAAAAGCAATCATCTCCATGTGTACACAAAATTATAACGGAAATGGGTTTTCTGTGTCGAATTGGTTATTATAAAGTTAAATCTGCTCCAAGAAAATTTTTAACTGAGAAAGGGTAAATTATATTAAAATTCCTCGCCTCCGGTGGAAAGCTGCAGTATACAAAATGAAAACCTGACGTTCTCACTATAGTCCTGTCACCAGCGGATAGCGTGTGTAGTGTAACAGTACGAAACAACCTGTCTATATTGTGTGCACAGCGCGCAGTTACTGGAAGTAAGAATTGAATGAACAGTGTAGTACTAGCCTTTCAATTAGTTTGAAATCCAGTACTGTACACCATGGATAAACTGAATCAGATACCATTGTTTTAAACAGGTTGACCTTATATTCTGGTAGTTAGTGGCTCCAGTCATTATCTGGCGATTGTGATGAAGGTTTCCCTAAATTACTTTAGGAAAATGCGTGCATGTTTTCTTCTATAAGGCAACGGCCGACTAACTGTCCCACCCTTGTCAAACGAGACTTGTAAGTATGTAAATGCCTGTATGTGTGAATTACATTGTTTTTAAATTTTCGTACTAAGGCATGTCCAGTATCCTTGTAAAAGTGATCAAGGGAGCAATAAAATTACTATTGCTACTGCTGCTGCTGCTACTACTACTACTACTACTACTACTACTACTACTACTACTATTACTACTACGACGTCGCTACTAGTCCAAAAGTTTCGTATCTGGGTAGATGGAAACATGTTTCACTTACCTGTAGGCTATCGTTTTGTTGCTATACAGAGTAATTTCACTTACACTGAGCTCAATGGCCCTCAAGTAATCTACAGAAAAACAGCCCACATACAAGTGGAACATGCTACAAAATATTCGCAGTTGTGTGCGGCGTAGATGTAACACATTTGGACAGGTGTTAGTGCATACGCCTTCTTTTGAACGAGAGTACAGATATGTCCAGTTATAAAAAGTGTCTTAGTGATATGTAATATAACTAATGATATCCAGAGATCAATAAGGAACTGTTGATTGCGTATGTACTTCAGTATTAAGGCAACTTTTTAATACGCGGGCTACTCGAAGAGTAAGGTCTGATCAGTCGCAAAACAGAAACCACACTAAAATCACAAACATTTTATTTGCAACAGTTTGCTACAACATCAAGCTGATTTTCTGCTTAGGCGCCACACCGACTTCGTCATTTGTAGTAGTGTTGTACCAAATTTCCAATACCTTCGTCATAGAAGCCAGCTGCCTGTGCTTTCAGTCACTTCCGTACGTTGTTTGTGCCAAAATATTATCTCCATAGCCAGGGGTTAACATGAGCAGAGACGAATATCAGAGGGAGCCAAGACCGGACTGTATGGTGGGTGGTCAAACACTTCCCATCGAAAACGCTGCAAGGGCGTCCTCACTGCCCCTGCAATGATCGACCGAGAATAGTCACGAAGAAGGAAATGCGTGACAGTAGGTTGCATGAAATGAGGTGAAACCTCTCAGCAGGCACGCAAACTTGGCAGGAGACACAGATATCTTGGGTATCTTTACGTGCTCACTGTGTGCTCAGAAATGAAGCACGTAAAGATACCCAAGATATCTGTGTCTCCTGTTTGGCCGTACCTTTTTGTAACACCCTGTATAGGGTGACAAACTGCTGAAATTTACCAATATAAGCCAAAGGAAACAGTATTCAATAAGCACAAGGCATCTGAGTTTATGATCAGTAAGAATGAAATTTGGATCGTTCAGTAAAGGGAAACTACATTTACCAAATACAGAGTCCATCCGATTTTATGAACAACAGTTAGTAAATAATTTCAGCCTCCTTCTTTTATAAAAAGTCAGAGGATCAACAGCTTCATTATAATTTACAAAAGTTCATGAGTTAATCCCGCAAAACTCCACAGTCTACAGCCCTGGCGGCAGTCGTACAACCCAGATATAGCTCCAAGGAAGGAGACAACTACTCAGATTTTGCTAGGTATGACAGACGACGCGGCAACGCGTTCCCGCGTCAATAACTTAGACCTCAGGCGTTGGGCAGAATTCCGCCAAGGTAGCGGCCCAGAAGTTACGGTTGCAAACACTAAGGTAGACTCGCTTGTTTCGCAATCAACTGTGAACATAAATACACGCGAGCCAGTACCATCAAACAATAACAGAATATACACTAACAAATGATGAGACTCGCTTTAGCAAGATGAATACAATTCGTAAACTCAGATAAGACAAATAGTTAAATAATAGTTTATTTACTTAAGTTTGGCTTTAAGTATTTGTTTTAACTGACGTTACGAATATATATATGCCTCACAAGGCTTATTGACAAAGATCATTAGTATGGATTTTCTCGTACACAATAAATAAATACGCCTGTGTCTAAGTAAAATGATAAGCAACTACATGTAACTGACAAGCTGCAGGTACAAACAGAGCAGTTTCAGTTAAACCTACTGAGGCATGAATAAGTATTGCTAAAACTCCTTGAGAAACACTAGTTAAGGTGAGCTCAAGCAAAGCAGATAATTTCACTATGTAGTAGCCCTACGTAATTCATTTATGACGAAAAGACATCAACGTATGTTAGAATAACACACTTTACTAAATCACAGATTTCAAATTCATACTCAGTACCTAATACAAACCATGACATTGCCACCGGGTACAGTGCCACTCAGCGGTGTTACCACTTCAGTTCATAACATCGCACCCCAAGCGGGTGCACACGAGCGGCTTACCAATTAACAGAATCACATGGCTTCAAAGAAGACGCACTAACAACTATTGGTCACTCTCAAGCCAAGGTACACTGCAGAACAAACAAATACATATAATTCACTGAACAAGAGATAATAATACTGGACCAGTTTTTCTTTTAAACAATAAAACCGCAAGGCCAGAATATCAATAGGCAGTATGTTACGGTGCAGTTTCCCACCGTCTATTATCCTTTTAACCTCTCTTCACACAACAGGAGGAGGACCCCGTCACCAGAGATCCAGAGCAGGCCCTTCGGCACCTTCTTTAGCGGCTGCCTAACATTCGACAAGTCGCTCGGCTATCCGGCTGTCTACACGCCTTGTCCATCCCAAACCTGTCCAACCGAACCCTGCCGCCAGACACTGTTGCTCCAGCCCTCCTCCTACAGTCACGTGCCGTTCACCACTCCACCACCTCAACCAGGAAAACCAAAGATAAGTCACAAGGGATGTGACTATCAATACCGGTGCCAGACGTAGTTAGGCAACCAAACCGAGCCGCCACGGCTCAGAGACAATACCCGATACATGTGTGCAAAGTTTCATCGGACTGTCATTGTCATCTCCATTTAGCCCGACCTGTCGGATATTACTTTCAGAATAGGCTTCATAAATCAGAAGGAAAATTGCTGTTACAAATTTTTGACCAATTCTAGAAGATGGTCTAAGCAGAGCGAAACTAGAAACATTTTAATAAAGTTCAAACAGCACCTAATAGTGTACATAAATATACCTCCCTTTAAACATATTATAGCTGTCGAGCACCAACTTTCTAATGTAAGTTAAACTGCATGTCACTGACGAGATCATTTGAACAATAATGGCGGAGAATATGCCATACTTGAAGACTGCTAATCATAGTATATATACAGGAGAACTGGAAAGATAACTCAAGAGATACCGATAAAGTTCAGTTCACTTCCAGGAAGGGAAAATGTACGAGATAAATACTTCTGACAGGGGCTTAGTAATCGAAGGCAGACTAAGGAAAACTATATACCTCCCAACACTTTCGGATCTATGTGAAGACGATGATCATGTAGGATAGAATAATATGTTCTCAGTCGTTATAAATTAGTGGCCAAAGTACAAACAGATGATTATAAACACCTGGCATTGCGATCTGGAGAGTGATCAGTGAAATCAGTGTAAAGAAAGCTTCATACATGTAGTTTTTATTGCCGTTGTCACGTGTAGGTACAGTGTATTACTAGTTTCCACATCACTAAACTGCCTTCTTGAGATATGAAAGATCACAAAATTTACAAAAACGTAAACACTGTTGTAGCTGTAATAGTAAATTAACGATTTTACGTACATTCTTTTTGATGTACCTACAGCGTACAGCTTATGAAATCACGCTGTGAATCTAAAATAAGACAAAATTATCTTTGCATAAGTTATTACAGTATATGTACAAATTCTAATACATGCCTGTGATAACGTTACCTCATAATAAAAGGAGAGTAGAACATTAAAAATGATAACTGTGTACTCCTGGCAAGATAAGAGTCGTACAAGTGAGTCACATCAAGAAGTACTTATGTGTCTGTCTGGGCTTCTGCTATATACCGCCGTATCCAAGCTGGTCAAAAGAGTAATACGGAAAAGTACCACCATATGACAGCAGTCCCATAAATGAAAATAAATGTGTTCTAGGTTTTTTTATAAACGTACATGTAACGGTGTGTGAGAGAATACAAGGTGAATCATTTAAACTGTGAAACAGTACAATGTCAGTCATATAAAATGGAAAATTCTCTAGGTAAAAATACTAGTATTTTCAAGTTCTTAAGATCAAAAAAATTATTTCCAATAAGGCTGTTGGCAATAAACATTTGTTACAGGCTAAATGAACGACGTAACTGGGACACAATGTAGATTACAGTATGCGAATCGTTCAATTATTAGGAGTGTGGCAGAAGGCCGACTTCTGCAACTGGTAATATATGTACTTTTCGTCTCACAGTAGACATCATATTGAAATTTCCAATTCTAGTGCTGTTTTACATAATTGTTTAATTTCAATGCATACATCAATACTCAATAAATGGCACAAAAGTAATTGAGTGGTTTCGTCATAATATTGGAATGTTGTGCAGTAGTACTTTTGTACCTGCCGTTCTTCTCATTTGTAATTTCTTGTGATCCTATGTACTTAATATGTTTATTACCTTATAAAGCCAGCAAGTGGTGTAGTATCTCCCTCTAAATTATTATAGTATCACATCTCGATTGTCACATTGTTAAGTTGTCACTTAGACATCGAGTAACGTCGTTGGCATTGATAAAAAAATTTAATACCAGTGGAAAATGACTTCCAATATTCCTCTGCCCTAGATCTCATAGTAATACAACTGTAGAAGAAAATGCACATGTGTGCATTCATTGTGAAACATATAAGTCTACCATAAGTTAGTAATTCACACATGGATTTATGACATGTACCTTACAGTTTTCGTTATTATAATATGTCAAGATGCTATTACTTTTATCAATAATTTCTGTAAAATTATGTAAAATTTCGAAGTGACGAAATGCGACTATTTTTACATAGTGATTTCCCATTTAACATGCCTGATATTTTACTACTTTCCATTTTAAATGATTCAGATTTCATTCTTCCATATAATGTTTCATGTACGTTTATAAAAACCTAAAACACATCTAGTATCATTTATGAGACTAGTGACATCTGGTAGCACTCCTCAGTATTACTGTGTTGGCCTGACAAATTGCGGCCCAGACACATTGGGCACTTCTTGTTGAGCCACAGTTGCATGACTGTCTTGCGTCATCATTTTCCAAGTTCTACTCTCTTTTATTATGAGGTATTGTTATGTTACACATATTCAGGAATTTATATGCTTACTGTAATAACTTGTTTTATTTCAAATTCACAGGCCGTTCTGATGGTATGAAGGCAAATGAGAGGTTTATCATACAGCATGATTTCACAACCTGTCCATTGTGGGTGCGTCAAAAAGAACTAATTGTAAAATCGTCAGTTTACGATTACAGATACAACGGTGTTTATGGTGTTGTAGTTTTTATAACGTTTCAGATCTGGAAATGGCAGTTTATTCCTGTCAAAATTAGTAATCCAGTGTACCTACATGCGAACAAGACAGTAAAAGCTTCATATCTGAAGAATTCCCTACAATGACAGACAGATGAATCATCTAATATATATATATATATATATATAATTGAGTGAGATGAATAAACGTTAATGGCCAAGATAGAAGTTAGTTGAGCATGTAAGGCAGGATTTCAGATTATTACCGCTGTTGTTCAAATTACACTGAAACGAGCTGAGAGAGAACAAGTCACTTTCTCACATATTTTCGTATTCAAGGCTATTCTTTAATACTGTTATTACACTCTAACATCGTTTTTGTGAGACTATGGGAAGTTATCAGTATGAGCAGGCACTGATGTGAACATGTACATTGTTAATTCATGTGGGATCTTTATGGTGGCTCTCCTTCAAATAGTATTTTCTGGAGCTGAAAACAAGCAGACAGTTTGTGTATCTAACAATAAATCTTACATTTGGTGCTTCGAAGTCATGTTGAGCTGTTAGGGAGAGGAAAATCTCATAGCACTTACTGGGGACTGAATACTGGTCCCATGAATTTCTAGCACCTGTGTGCAGACAATGCTTTCGTTCGAAGAGGCGGATAACTGCCTCCCTGGATATAACTTTGAGGCGTTTCTGGCCACAGCAGGGTCAGGGGCGCAGGAGAGAAGTGTGTCGCCTGGCCAAGCTGTTTCTACAGTGTCGTAAATGGCAACGTTTTAAGGGATGGCGTCCATAAATATCAGTGAGTTTCCATGTTCACCTTGGACCAGACACTATCGATGATGCCGTCAGATGGTGTCGCCATTCGGCATGCCGTGTTTCTGGGAAGTCAGGCCCTTAGAGGAATTTTAGGATACAATGGAACATTTACGGCGGCTCTGAAATGGTCATGTTGGGACATTATAGCACTTGTATTAGTTGAGCCACAGTCCCATGGTCGAACAACGGTAACGTTTGGCCCATCCACATAATGATCTGTGTGATAAATGTGTTGTTCACATTAAAACTAAACGAAAACTCACAACACACTACTAAAATGGCAGTAGGAAAAACAATTTAGGAGCATAGCGTCTTCTCCTCCCTGCGCGGGAATTTTCGTATGAGGGATTGGCTGATTTTCCAGCAGGGAAAAGAGTATTATTAACTTTGGTTAGGTTTGGCCAGATGCTAGAACAGACGAGCTAGAGAGAAGACATGGCCCTAGCGGAGTGTTGTGATTGGCCGAAAACCCATGTGGGGGCAGTTGCATCGCTCGATTTTTTTTCTAGTTTACACAGGTTTGATGTTTGATGGATGGGTAGGAAGCAGAAACGGAGCTTCTGATTCAGACTCCGAAGATTATGGTCCTGACTCTTGTTATGAGTGGCTTGGACTTGAGACACTCGTCTTGAGCGTGACTTTGCACTGGCACCAGTCTTGACTGGGGAGCCTGTGGTGAAGCCTTAGCAATACTGACAGTTTAGACGTCAGAACAACTTGTAGTGTAGTAGGATAATATTTGTATCAGGTCTGCCGCCTTGACATAAGTGAGTCAAATTGGTCCATGGCATGACCAGGGAACGGGAATGTCACGTGTTCGAATCAGCTGAGATTTCAGGGCTGTATCAGGGAGTAACAGCTATCTGTCCAACAGACCGCCAACCCACGAATTTTCATATTTCGTGCCCGCGATAACGAATTACAGGCGCCGGGCATCGCTACTTTGTAGCCTCTTGCACTATGACCGTAACCTGAGACAGCGTTATGCATCCAAAAAGGGGTACACTATTGCTGCTCCGGCATGTTACGGCAAACAGAATCACAGTCTCGCCACTTGTTCTCAGCTGCGCCAAAATTGTATAACTTTTGAGTGGAATACATCCATCAAAGTCTATTCGGCATTGGATAATTTCAAGTAGCGTTATCCATGTTGTAAGTAGGATGTTTAGGTTTTTTTTGGTAACGCCACATAGCGCTCTGTATGAAAAATCACTGGCTGTGCTATGTGCAGTCTGTGCCTGATTGGCATTGTTCTAATACTCGCCATTGTAGTGTTGGGCGGGTGGATGTTAACAGCGCGTAGCGTTGCGCAGTTGGAGGTGAGGCGCCAGCAGTGATGGATGTGGGGAGCGAGATGGCGGAGATTTGAAATTTGTAAGACTGGATGTCATGAACTGCTATATATATTATGAGTATTAAGATAAATACATTGTTTGTTCTCTATCAAAATCTTTCATTTGCTAACTATGCCTGTCAGTAGTTTGTGCCTTCAGTAGTTTGAATCTTTTATTTAGCTGGCAGTAGTGGTGCTCGCTGTATTGCAGTAGTTCTGGTAACCAAGATTTTTGTGAGGTAAGCGATTTGTGAAACGTATAGGTTAATGTTAGTCAGGGCATTTTTTTGTAGAGATTTTTGAAAGTCAGATTGTGATGCGCTAAAAATATTGTGTGTCAGTTTAAGCACATTCTCGTATAACTTTTCTAAGGGGACGTTTCATAATGTTTTGAGTCAAGGTAATAGATTAAACAGATCTACGGTAGTCTTTTCCAACCAAACGCCTTCCAGTAGACCACTGATTATTTGTTGCTTCACTTTGTGTTGCCATCAGTTCATGATTTATTGGTCATATCGCTTAACCTGTGATATTTGTCCCATATACTAGTTCCATTATTTTTTGAAGGATAAATCTCAATTCGATATATTAATCATGCATCAATATTGACTACAATAATGACACCGCCATCATTCCACTAAATTATTTCATTAATCAAACTTAACTAAGTTTCTGATAAAAATGATAACCCCGAATGGAAATGAAAATGCTGTGTGGCTAGGGCCTTCCGTCGGTTAGACCCTCCACCTAGTTCAAGTCTTTCGCGTTGACGCCACTTCGGCGACTTGTGTGTCAATGAGGATGAAATGATGATGATAAGGACAGCATCCAGTCCCTGAGCGGAGAAAATCTCCGCCCAGCCGGGAATCGAACTCGGGCCGTTAGGTACATTCCGTGGCGCTGACCACTCAGATACCAGGGGCGAACGTAGCTTCCAATGCAAGCTAGCAAGAACAACCACTATCAGAGGGCAGAATCTATTTAGCAGATGCATGGCCAGGTAGACAAGTCCAAGACTTAGAAGCTAAAGCGATTGCTGTCACATCATATGCTTAGTCGCCTATAGCCTTACAAATCAAACCACGAGACCAATGTAGTCTTGGGAAGTAAACGAAAATTTCGGAAGAGGGGTAGAAGTCGCTCACGTCATACTACCTGTGGCTGGATGTAATCAAGGATTAAAGGACCTATTGAAATGAAGGGACGGCGCAGTTAATATGGCTCAAGCATAAACAGCACAAAGACAAAAGTGATGAAGAGCAGTAGAAACGAGAACAACAACTTGCTTCAGCTAGAAACTAGGTACGTCAGAATACTGGAAAAGGAATAATTCTACGAAGAAAGAAAGGTGACACTGGATTGCTGACCATGAAGGATATAAGAAGTAGGGTGACACAGCAAGAAACTATTTGTTTTTCTTTTTTTAATGTAGTCTACCGGTATTAGATATAGAAAAAGAATTAGGAAAAATTTCCTAAAAGTGCTCGTCTGGAACACAGCATTGTACAGATGTGTTACATAGACCGTAGGAAATCCAGAGAAATTATGGACACATGCAAAATGAATATGTACAAAATGAGGTGTGAGTAAACAATTCTACAGAAGACGCTTACCTAAAAAATCATCTGTAGCATTCAGGAATCGACAACTGCCTTTGGTCGAAGCAGAAGGGAAGTAGGCTCACAGAATAACCAGAGTATGCAAAATAGTTTCCACAAGCCTTTCGATGCTGCCCTTATGTGTACACGAAATAATTAACAGATAAGAAAAAATGACGTAAAGTCGAAAGACTGGTGACAAAATAGAGGTTTGGATCGTTTCTTGGGGCGAGAATCGGCCGTCCCATTTTCTACAGAAGGTTTTCGACATTTGCCTGTCGCGATCTGAGCGAACCAGGGGAAATTAATCTGAATTACAGAACTGCTACTACAGCGCCTTAGGCCACGTGTCACCTCGCTGGGCAAAGGCTTGTTGAGAATACAAATTTAGTCCGCTTTATCACACGGACAAGTGAATAGCAGGGCGTTAACATGTTAGCGTGAGTGCTGACGGCGCTAATGTCTCGTAATACAGTCGAGTTGACAGCCGCAAAATAAATTGCGCTCTCGTTTTATGGGGGAGTGCCGAGTTCGGTGTAAACAGCTTTCAGAGGCGTAAAGGACTCCGGGCAAAAACACAACAAAGTATCTTTGGCGTCTAGTATGATTACAGTGCTCGTTGTTTGGGTCCCGTGCACCACCTCAACTGTGATTAAACACCCTTCCACTCATTTGGTACCATACTGTGTCAATTTGCACGGCACTGTAACTATGTTCGTGCAAGAAAAGAACGTTTAAGTGACGCATCGGTCCATATTGCGCAAAATGTGACCTGAAAATGAGACGCAACTTTTCTTGATAACATGCGACTTACAAAAGTTAGCTATGGAGTTTCAGATGTCAGTTACAAGAAAACAATGGTATTAGATGATGATGATATTAATGTTCTTTACAGAAGCGATTGTTTTGCTTCATTTCGTAGTCGTGATTCTACTCTGTGTTTAATGTTGTATGCTTGTTACAAAGTCCAGCAGTATCTACTTTCCGGTATTCTTCATAGGTATTCTACCTGTCTAGAACTCCTGAAGGTTGTTGTTGTTGTTTTGTGGTGGTCTTCAGTCTGAAGACTGGTTTGATGCAGCACTCTATAATGTGCAAGACTCTTCATCTCCGAATAAATATGCAGTCCACATCCATTGGAACATTCTTACTATACTCGCCTCTTGGTCTAGCTTTACAGTTTTTACACACACCCACAGTTTCCTCCAATAGTACTCGTAAACTGACGATTCATTGATGTCTCAGAACGTGTCCTACCAACAGATCCCTTCTTTTAGTCAAGTCATGCCACACATTTCTGCTCTCCACAGATCCATTCAATACTTCTTTATTAGTAACGCGATCTATCAGTCTCATCTTCAACGTTCTTCTATCCACTTCTTGTCTGATATGCTTATCGTTCACGTTTCAGTTCCATACAAAGCTACACTTCAGACAAATATCTTCAGCAAAGACTTCCCAGCGCTTAAACGCTTATTCGATGTTAACAAATTTCTATTCTTCAGAGTCTCTTCTCTTGCCGTGACAGTCTACATGCGTTATCTAATTTCGGACATCATTGGTTACTTTATTGTCCAAAAAGCAGAAGTCATCTAATACTTTTAGTGTTTCATTTCCTAATCTAACTCTCTCTCTGCGTCGCCGATTTAATTCGACTATATTTCATTTCAAAACTTTTGCCTTTTTATGTTCATCCTATATCATCCTTTAAAGTCACTGTCCATTCTGTTCAAGTGCTCTTCCAAGAGTTTTCCTGTCCCTGACAATTACAATTCATCAACAAATACTACCAGTTGGTTTTGTATAAGTTGTATACAACTTTTCGCTCCCTCTCTATTACCACTGCTAGTTTCAAAATGGTTCAAATAGCTCTAAGCACTATGGGGCTTAACATCTCAGGTCATCAGTCCCCCAGACTTAGGACTACTTAAACCTATCTAACCTAGGGACACCACACACATCCATGCCCGAGACAGGATTCGAACCTGCGACCGTCGAAGCATCGTGGTTTCGGACTGAAGCGCCTAGATCCGCTCGGCCACAGTGGCCGGATCCAGTTCCAGAAACGTAAAGAGCGTATTCCAGTCAACGTTTTTAAAATCTTTCCCAAGTTTACAGATGCTGTATATCTTCCTTTCTTTAACATATCCTCTTAGATAAGTCGCAGGGTCAGTATTGCTTCGTGCGTTCTCACATCTCTTCGGAACCCAAACTGATCTTCCCCGAGGTCGACTTCTACCAGTTTTTCCTTTCATCTGTAAATAGTTCGTCTCAGTATTCTGCAGCTACGACTTACTAAACTAACAGCTCGTTAATAGTCAGACCTGTCAGCACCTGCTTCCTTTCGAGTTGGAGTTATCGCATTCGTCTCAAAGTCTGAGAATATTTCCCAGTTATCATAAGAGTACACTGAAGAGCCAAAGAAATCGGTACACCTGCCTAATATCGTGTAGGGCCCCCATGAGCAGGGAGAAGTGCCGCAACACGACGTGGCATGCATTCGACTAACGTCTGAAGTAGTGCTGGAGGGAATTGACACCATGAAGCCTGCAGAACTGCCAATAAATCTGTAAGAGTACAGCACATTGCAAGGCATCCCAGATGTGCTAAATGATGTTCATGTCTCCGGAGTTTGGTGACCAGCGGAAGAGTTTATACTCAGAAGAGTGTTCCTGGAGACACTCTGTAGAAATTCTGGATGTGTGGGATGTCGCACTGTCCTGCTGGAATTCCCCATTCCGTCGGGAATGCACAATGAACTTGAATGGATGCAATAAGATACTTTTATTGTCCCTGCAGAAAGTTTTTAAATTGTTTGGTTTAACAGGGGTAAACGAAAGTCTATATCTTTGCAGGTTCTGAGGATTTCTTGTGCATTCGTAAGTTGCATGCAGCCACAGAAGGGAGTGAAGATGTTGTATTAGAAAGGCAAACTGGAGAATCTTGTGAACTTACTGTTGCACCGTTTCTCTCTGTACCAGACACAAAGTGACTGATGTACTCTGAACAGTCAACTCATCGGGTAACTTCACCTACTGTGTCGTTCTTATTGATCCTTTCCTCTGTTACCGAAAACTGGGGTTCGTTCTGTGGACTTTGTAACAGCACTCGCTGTATCTTTGACAATTCTACTCTTTCGCGTGAGCTAACGCAAGAGCCTTTCCTTACAATATTTTTTTAACCTCTGTCGCAAACACAGGTGTGTCGTAAGTTAAATATACATGAATGGGTATGTGTTTGCGGCATCGTACTCCCAAACGAATGGTCCGATTTTATTTCAGTTTTTATTTATTTATTTCATTGAAAGTTGGTTTAATCGGGGTGGTTCTTAGCTACGTTGAATGAAAGTCTGAGAGGCGTTTAAATATCACCAACTAAGTTGTGACACACCTGTTATAAAAAAATATATATGACCTCGTAGACTTTTTGTAGTCCTTTTTTAGGTCAGTAGTTCAGAATTAAATAAGATGGTTTTGCGCTAGTAGTTTAGGCAGCTTATAGGAAGAGAAATCAATGGCAGACTATTTTTTCTCACTTGATTTAAAATTATCGCTACAGCTGATTCTATATACACTCCTGGAAATGGAAAAAAGAACACATTGACACCGGTGTGTCAGACCCACCATACTTGCTCCGGACACTGCGAGAGGGCTGTACAAGCAATGATCACACACACGGCACAGCGGACACACCAGGAACCGCGGTGTTGGCCGTCGAATGGCGCTAGCTGCGCAGCATTTGTGCACCGCCGCCGTCAGTGTCAGCCAGTTTGCCGTGGCATACGGAGCTCCATCGCAGTCTTTAACACTGGTAGCATACCGCGACAGCGTGGACGTGAACCGTATGTGCAGTTGACGGACTTTGAGCGAGGGCGTATAGTGGGCATGCGGGAGGCCGGGTGGACGTACCGCCGAATTGCTCAACACGTGGGGCGTGAGGTCTCCACAGTACATCGATGTTGGCGCCAGTGGTCGGCGAAAGGTGCATGTGCCCGTCGACCTGGGACCGGACCGCAGCGACGCACGGATGCACGCCAAGACCGTAGGATCCTACGCAGTGCCGTAGGGGACCGCACCGCCACTTCCCAGCAAATTAGGGACACTGTTGCTCCTGGGGTATCGGCGAGGAACATTCGTAACCGTCTCCATGAAGCTGGGCTACGGTCCCGCACACCGTTAGGCCGTCTTCCGCTCACGCCCCAACATCGTGCAGCCCGCCTCCAGTGGTGTCGCGACAGGCGTGAATGGAGGGACGAATGGAGACGTGTCGTCTTCAGCGATGAGAGTCGCTTCTGCCTTGGTGCCAATGATGGTCGTATGCGTGTTTGGCGCCGTGCAGGTGAGCGCCACAATCAGGACTGCATACGACCGAGGCACACAGGGCCAACACCCGGCATCATGGTGTGGGGAGCGATCTCCTACACTGGCCGTACACCTCTGGTGATCGTCGAGGGGACACTGAATAGTGCACTGTACATCCAAACCGTCATCGAACCCATCGTTCTACCATTCCTAGACCGGCAAGGGAACTTGCTGTTTCAACAGGACAATGCACGTCCGCATGTATCCCGTGCCACCCAACGTGCTCTAGAAGGTGTAAGTCCACTACCCTGGCCAGCAAGATCTCCGGATCTGTCCCCCATTGAGCATCTGCGGTCTGCACGTCCAGCACGAACGCTGGTCCAACTGAGGCGCCAGGTGGAAATGGCATAGCAAGCCGTTCCACAGGACTACATCCAGCATCTCTACGATTGTCTCCATGGGAGAATAGCAGCCTGCATTGCTGCGAAATGTGGATATACACTGTACCAGTGCCGACATTGTGCATGCTCTGTTGCCTGTGTCTGTGTGCCTGTGGTTCTGTCAGTGTGATCATGTGATGTATCTGACCCCAGGAATGTGTCAATAAATTTTCCCCTTCCTGGGACAATGAATTCACGGTATTCTTATTTCAATTTCCAGGAGTGTATTATCTAAATTAGTGGAATAAAAAGGTAAGTCAATAATATAAAGTAAATATAATATTTTATTGTAATCAAATAGGAAACTTACAAGTACCTCATTTTTCGACATGCGTTTCAATGCATTTGGTCCATCGTTGCACAAGCTTCCTGTTATCTTCATGAAAGAAAGTTATCGGTTGACCTACGAGCCAGGAATGCACTGCTTCTTTCACTGCTTCGTCCTAGGCAAATCGACTGCCCCTTAATGTTTGTTTCTGTACCACCACATATCGAAAGCTTCTATTCTCTTCTTGTCTAAACTATTTATCGTCCACGTTTCACTTCCACACATGGCTACACTACATACAAATACTTTTAGAAACGACTTCCTGACACTTAAATCTATAGCACGTCAGGCATGATGTTTTGTTTTATTACTTCTTTACTAACTAAAGCTATTCGCAACGCACTTCGAAAATGTATTTAAAAGAATTATATAAAACCAAGGGCCTATTTCAATTCAGCGTTGTGTCAAGCTTTCAAGTCTATGGATCAAGACATTCAGAGATTTGGAACATTTACATTTTCTATTCATCTGTTATTAAGAGCAAATTTCGGAAGTTTCTTGACCGATTTCTATGAAATTTTCAAACTCCGTTGCATTCTAATACGGACGTGTTTTTATGTATCTATTTCATATGGCAGTCAGCTCGCGTATTTAATTCAATTAGTTTCCGGTGCGACTCGCATTTCCAATGACATTCATGAAGGGGCAGCGACTGTCACTAGGGATTTGTGGACTACATTTGGCAGATCCATCCTTCTCAAATACAAAGCTGTATTCGGAATGCTAGCGCGCCGGGAAACCGTCTGTCTTATTAGTGTACATACCAGAAGCAAAAACCAAAAATACAGTATTGTGTATCCAAAACAACTTCAATAAACGGATTATAAAACCAAATACTTTTTTGAACGCACGCCGGGTAGACCTACACTCCTGGCCATTAAAATTGCTACACCAAGAAGAAATGCAGATGATAAACGGGTGTTCATTCGACAAATATATTATACCAGAAGTGACATGTGATTACATTTTCACGCAATTTGTGTGCATAGATCCTGAGAAATCAGTACCCAGAACAACCATCTCTGGCCGTAATACGCCTGGGCATTGAGTCAAACAAAGCTTGGATAGCGTGTACAGGTACAGCTGCCCAAGCAGCTTCAACACGATACCACAGGTCATCAAGAGTAGTGACTGGCGTATTGTGACGAGTCAGTTGCTCGGCCACCATTGACCAGACGTTTTCAATTGGTGAAAGATCTGGAGAATGTGCTAGCCAGGGCACCATTCGAACATTTTCTGTATCCAAAAAGGCCCGTACAGGACCTGCAACATGCGGTCGTTCAGTACCCTGCTGAAATGTAGGGTTTCGCAGGGATCGAATGAAGGGTAGAGGCACGGGTCGTAACACATCTAAAATGTAACGTCCACTGTTCCACAGGTGACCGAGACGTGTAACCAGCGGTACCCCATACCATCACGCCGGGTGATACGCCAGTATGGCGATGACGAATACTCGCTTCCAATGTGCGTTCACCGCGACGTCGCCAAACACGACTGCCACCATCATGGTGCTGAAAACAGAACGTGGATTCATCCGAAAAAATTACGTTTTGCCATTCGTGCACCCAGGTTCGTCGTTGAGTACACCATCGCAAGCGCTCCTGTCTGTGATGCAGCATCAAGGGTAACCGCAGCCAAGGTCTCCAAGCTGATAGTCCATGCTGCTACAAACGTCGCCCAAGATGGTTGTTGTCTTGCAAACGTCCCCATCTATTGACGCAGGGATGGAGACGTGGCTGCACGATCCGTTACAGCCTTGCGGATAAGATGCCTGTCATCTCGACTGCTAGTGATACGAGGCCGTTGGATCCAGCACGGCGTTTCGTATTACCGGCCTGAACCCACCGATTCCATATTCTGCTAACATTAATTAGATCTCGCCCAACGCAAGCAGCAATGTTGCCATACGATAAACCGCAATCGCGATAGGCTGCAATTCGACCGTTATCAAAGTCGGAAACGTGATGTTACGCATTTATCCTCCTCACACGAGGCATCACAACATTTTACCAGGCAACGCCGGTCAACTGCTGTTTTGGTATGATAAATCGGTTGGAAACTTTCCTCACGTCAGCACGTTGTAGGTGTCGCTACCGGCGCCAACCTTGTGCGAATGCTCTGAAAAGCTAATAATTTGCGTATCACAGCATCTTCTTCCTGTCGGTCTGTAGCACGTCATCTTCGTGATGTAGCAATTTTACTGGATAAATCTAATGAAACGAAAGCGTATGCCAAATAATACCTCATACATACCACAGCGCCGGCTGTGTCAGTGGCATCTTACGCTCTCAAAATCCACGCTCCGTATCACAAACTACTTATCAGTGCTGTTTCCTGCTCAGTGTTTATACCCGTGTGCTCAGTCGCCCGGAACGTGGGAAGGGCGATGATTTGTTTCGGGAGCTGGCGTAATATTCCGGCTGCCTCCGGTGTCACGAGTGACGTTGACCCGGCCGCAGCCGTGCCCTGAGCCCCGGGTTATTGGCGAGCACGTGCCTCCCGCGTGCGCTGCCACGGCCAAATGGCTTGCGGCCATGTATCAGGCCGCGAGCTGCCGCTGACACGGCCGGCCGGCGTGATTACGCCGTTAGGCCCACGGCGGGGAAGCCGCCACTGGCTTGGCGCAGTGCGGGCACCCCCGCCAGTACCCGGATGAACAGTTAGCCACATCGACTGCACTGATTATAGGTTACAGTTTAATTTACGCGCGACCAATATCGCAAGCAGGAGAATTAAGCCGACTAGTTTATCGTATTAGTCGTTTGCGAAAATATCTCACGTTCCCCAATGAAGCACTATATGATTGCTAATATTCCCAGAGTGCGTATGATAAAAGGAAACCTTTTTCGCTGACAATGGTTTTATTTACGTACCAGGTGTACCGGTATGAAATGAGCGTTTTTCTCTGAAAATGAAACACTAATTTTGAATTGAAAAGTAAAAACATTTTATTCAAAGTACTGACCATTGCTTTCTATACATTTTGACCACCTTTCTGGCAATTTGTGGACACCAAGCCAATAGAAATGTTCGTCTTTTGAAGCAAACCAATCAGACACCTAATTTTCGACTTCTTCGTAGGAATCGAAGTGTTCCTCAGCCAATGCGTGTCCCATTGATGAGAACAAATAGTAGTCGGAAGGGGCCAAGTCTGGTGAATACCGTGGGTGGGGTAGCAGCTCCCAGCCAAGTGTTTTGATTGTACCCCGAACCAAAAAGTGGTTCAAATGGCTCTGAACACTATGGGACTCAACTGCTGTGGTCATCAGTCCCCTAGAACTTAGAACTACTTAAACCTAACTAACATAAGGACATCACACACATCCATGCCCGCGGCAGGATTTGAAACTGCGACCGTAGCAGTCGCACAGTTCCGGACTGAAGTGCCTAGAACTGCGAGACCACCGCGGCCGGCTACCCCGAGCCAGTTTTTCTTTGTGTGCAGGTGCACTGTCGTGTAAAAAGATTGCTTTTCCATGTCTTCTGGCCGATTCTGGTCTTTTTTCGATCAATGCATAATTCAAATTAATCATTTGTTGTCTGTAGCGATTAGTATTCATAGCTTCACCGAGTTTTTGAAGCTCGTGATACACCACACCTTTCTGATCCCACCAAACACAGCGCACCGTCTTCTTGCCGAATCGATCTGGTTTTGCAGTCGATGTTGATGGTTGTCCCGGATTAACCGTATGATTTTTCCCGTTTAGGATTCTTAAAATAAATCCACTTTTCATCGCCAGTAACAATTCGATGCAAAATCGTTTTCTTTCATGTCTTTGAAGCAAAATTTGACAAATGGTTTTTCGGTTTTCCATCCGTCTTTCATTCAATTCATGTGGCACCCATTTTCCACACTTTTGGATCTTTCCCATACCTATCAAACGGTCACAAATTGTTTGTTGTGCAACAGTTATCATTGCTGCCATTTGCTTCTTATTCAAATTATCATCTTCATCCAATATTGCTTGCAATTCGGCGTCTTCGAACTTTTTTGGTGCTCTTCCACGTTCTTCATTTCTTACATCAATATCATTATTTCTGAACCGTTGAAACCATCATTTGCATGTTGCTCCTGATAGAGCATGATCACCATATGCCTCGACAAGCATTCGATGCGACGCTGCAGAACTTTTTTTCAAATGAAAACAAAAAATTAATTATTTCTGGTACAAAATTCGACATTGTTAACACGATGATAAAATATGATATTGTTTGTTCCATGACTTGATGTATACTAAATATGTTTGACAGATGTCATACCAACCAAACAAAAAAAATTAAGGCTCGTTGACAACAAATGTTACCTATCGACACATTTGTATCTTAACGCTGATTTGATACCGATACACCTGGTAAAGTCTTCCTCGCGCGGTTTTCTAGAGGAAATGACAGATGGTTTGTTCACCATTTCATCTATATTTACCAATGCACCCCTTTTTAAATGTGAATAAAGTAATGCGAGATAATACCTACACAAGAAAGAACGAACCAGATATAGCCGGTTATATGATTAGACGAAATAAACACAGAAAAACTAGAAGGCGTAGTCGGAAAATAAGGTACGATTAGGGGCGAAATGGAAATCACATCTACATCTACATCCATACTCCGCAAGCCACCTGACGGTGTGTGGCGGAGGGTTACTGTTAAGATCCGACGGAACTTTTGCGCAGAAGCGTTCAGCAGTGTCTTTAGTGTGCCTATCGATCGCTTGACGTCGCTCTTTTCTGTTCAGAGCGCAAAGTGATCACGTAGAAATGCTTAAAACAACAGTGTCTCCCGCCAAGGAAGTGGATCTCGGGAATGATTTCTCCTAAAGCTATGCAGCCCACATGCGTTTATATCTTCAAGACAATTTTCAGGCGCATATTGCAGGAGCAATGAAGACGCTCCTGCAGCGTTTTCAGTCGGAAGTGTTTGATCACCCACAATACAGCCCGTTATTGGCTCCCTCCGTTGTTCATCTCTGCGCACATGAACCTCTGGCTTCGAAGACAACAATTTGGCACAAACAACGACTAGCAGACCAGTGTAGAGAATTGACGGAAAGCACAGACGGCTGCTTTCTGTGACGAGGGTACTGGACAGTTTGTTCAATGCCACGATAAATGTCTAAGTCGGTGCGGCGGCTAGAGAGGCAACTGGAAGGTGTGGCTCGCTCTTGCGACTAAAAAATTTTTCGATTTTCACTGTGGTTTTCATTTTGCGACCGACTGGACCTTACTTTCCGAACAGTACTCGTGTGAACTTCAGTTACCTGGGAAGTACCATATAAATGAAGAGAAATGCCTAATTAGAAGTACAAAGCAGAGTAAGAAAGGGATCAAAATTTTTTCATCTAGCGCGGAACATGGTGTGCGACAAGCGAGCTCCTGTGAGAGCCAAACACACCATATTTAAAACCTGTCTCCTGCAGATTATGACATGCAGCGTGGAGTGATATTTAATTGATACGCTAATTCGAGCAAGGTATAATCACGAGAACTGAAGTTTCTGTGGTCAGCGTTCCAGGTAGGAGAGAGAATATTAGAAATGGAGACACCAGAGGAGAAAGTACCGCATTGGCCCTTTGGTATAGATCTCTGAAGAGGCTAGAGGAACGTAGGGAGGCAGGTGGAATAATAATCAATCCTCTACGCCACAAGAGCCTTAAGAAAATTTTAGAGGTCAGCCGGAAAGCGATGGAGAACATGCTGACCATAATATCCAGTCTGCAAGTGCACTTTCTTCTTGTGCTCTTGAAGAAAATGTTCCTACTAGCTATTTACTCTGAGAGATGTTCAGGACCTATGATTATAAGTAAAAGTATTAAGTTCATAATGTCCGCAGCTCGTGGTCGTGCGGTAGCGTTCTCGCTTCCCGCGCCCGGGTTCAGGGGTTCGATACCCGGCGGGGTCAGGGATGTTCTCTGCCTCGTGATGACTGGTTGTTGTGTGATGTCCTTAGGTTAGTTAGGTTTAAGTAGTTCTAAGTTCTAGGGGACTGATGACCATAGATGTTATGTCCCATAGTGCTCAGAGCCATTTGAACCATTTTTTTTAAGTTCATAATGATTAATATATTCAGTAAAAGTTCACATGCACGAACATAATATTATTCCTGATACGAATAATAATGTCCCTATCATAAACAGCACTACTAACATTTCAGAGACGACCTGTACGTTAAGTTTCCTGTAAAATGGCCCATCGTCCTGACTTCTGATGTTCAAAATGTTCAAATGTGTGTGAATTTCTAAGGAACCAAACTGCTGAGGTCATCGGTCCCCTGACTTCTTATCATTAATGTCAATTACTCGCTGCAATGTGGAAAAGAATCTTATCATTTGCCACTCGGTCAACATTATGGGCGCCACCCAAGCAATTACTTGCGTGAAATCTAGGATGTTGTATAGTTTTCGCGAGATCACTTTCTACTTTTAACAACAACGCATTTGGTAGCGCCCCGGCTGTGACGTCACCAGTGACACGGCGTATGCCTGCGTTTGACTCATTCGGACAGATTGATAGCTCGGTGCCCTTTGTCCCTACTACTGCCTGTCTGGCCGCCTTTACGTATGGGCGCAGCGGACCGCCGAACTAACATCAGCTGTCATCCGCTCTAGGTACAGCCAGCAGCATCTAAATGTCCGCCTTCTCGGCCACGTGAGTTATATAATAACTCTCTCGTGGAACAATTTACAATTTTCATATGAGTGGAGCCAAGTTGGCTTTAGTTACTGAAAAAGTTTTAGGTTTGCTGGCTAGAATTTTTAGAATGAGACTGACACTGGAACGTGACCTCTGAATTACTTCTTTGAGAGTCCTGGGTTGGTGTTCACGCGAGGCATTCGCCGCATCTCGGCGATCAATTTTAGAACACTCCGTGCCAACATACAGAATCACCATGTGTAACTTCCCCCTCACTTATCGACCTTAATTACAGTGAAAAATTAAACCGCGTGTACCTAATGGAAATTTGGGAATAGCAATCGTCACCGAAGTTAATTGTCGGCAAAGATGGAGGAAAGGGTTACATCTAAATGGAAGGAAAAATGCAAATGAAACTGGTGGAAATTAATTTTGAAAAGGGGTAAAGTTAATAAAGAAACTAAATGCGTGGCCGTTACGTTAACAATTAACTAGCGGTAATTAGATATTTGAGATTTGGGGAAAATTACGGTCGCTAGTCCTATGGACAATTACTATAGTGACAAAAATCTGTTTTGTGATCGGTTTACTGGCCTTCCCAGTAGCACCGATAATTTTCACTCCTGTTACTGGCATAACTATGATACCAGGTCTGTCTTTCAGTAACTCAAATATTTTCCCAGACACAGCACTCAATTCTGCACCGGTGTCAATTAACACGTTTAGTTGTAGGTCGTGCATATTAACAGACACTACTATCTGTCTACACTTGTCCTCGACTGTTTCTTTATTTTCCCACAATAAATCCTCGTCTATATCCAGGTCATTCCAGAAAAAACCATCCGGCTTTGATCGTAAATCCGGCTTATCTGGCGGCTTTTTCAGCCTCTGTTCACATACAGTGTTGATTTCAACACGTTTGTCCTGAGGCTTAGTCTGTAGCTTCGCCTCCAATACCGAAACCTTTTCCTGTAACTCGCCAACTAGTGACTGTTGCTTTGCTATCAATTCACTAATTGTCACCTTCGTTGATTCCTCTTTGGTCAGATTGATCTCATCTGCCAATCTACCTGGAGGAATGTGCCCATTAGTATCTGCAATTACTTCCTCTGGATCTGCGCAACCCACACTGCTACCGTCTGACGGCATAACGTCAGCTCGAACCTCATACACGCTGTAATCTACGTGCATTTCTACCAATCGTGTACGGCTATCACTAAAATTTTCGTAATCTTTCTCCATAATACTCTCGCAATGTTTAAACTGGAGGTTTACGTCGGATGGGTCTGCTACTTCTACCACTACAACTTTCGGTAAGGTCTGCCGGTTTGGGCCAGAACTTTCCGTGACTACTTCAACATCCATCTGCTGCGGGACGAAACACGACGAATCTTGCTCGTGCTCCCCATAAACATCAACAATTTCTGGTAAAGTCTGCCGGTTAGGGCCAGAACATTCTATCACTTCACAAACACTATCTTCCTGTAGGACGAGACGCGGCAAATCCTGCCCGCGCTCCCCATAAACACTTCTCCCATACAGGCCCCTGTAATCTCTCAGTTCTTCGTATAAGCGACCGAACTGCCTTAACCAGACCTCATCCCTCTCTGCATCCCCTCGCTCGATGACGGACGTGTTATCCGACATCTGACCTTCTCTCAACAATTGCGAATCATTCTTAAACTCAATCTCCCGTTCCGCTGTGGGTGTTACAGCTGCCACTTTATAATCGTTTTCCGGAACACTACTTAAATTGTTCTCACTGACAGTGAATGTATTTTTTGCTGCCGTATCCACATCTGAGCTACTGCTTGTGGGCGCACTCCTTTCTTTTAACACTGGCACACTCTCCCGCCGTTGATTATTCCATACGGAATTTTCATAACGACGACACTTCGGTTTTCTACTGTAATTGGGCCGCCAAAATTTCTTCACGCCCTGTCGGCCCCACACCGGCGCGGCTAAAGGTTTCCCTGTCTCGTCCCAGCAGATACGCTCCCCGGATGCTGCTGAGGCGGCTTACCACTCCCTCTGGCGTTATTACTATTCTGTGAAGCCCGTATCACGCTAGTATGATACTGGTTTCCGTCATTCCTGTTATTATTTGCATTGTACCGATTGTCATTACGGCTCGAACCACTATTGTTATTGCTGTCAAGATTGCGGTATGCATTATTCCCATAGTTATCATTGTTGTTGTTGTTGTGGTACCCGTTGTTGTTACCACGGCCTCTACAACTGTCGCGATTATTGCGCCAATTGTCATCGTCCTCAACTCTTTCCAGGAAATCATTGATTGTCCTGTAATTGCTTCCTACGTAGCGTTTTGTATCATCTGGAAGCTTCTTGTAGAGTTCCCAGACTATTTCGGATTCCGTGCGGCGATCACGCATATTTTCCAAATTGCGGATCCAACCCTCACAAAACTCCTTCAACGAGCCGCGCGAATTCGCATGGAAAGGCCTCGATACGACAAATTAGCGGCAGACACTTTGTTGTTTTTGCTATGACCACTATTCAGCCAGAAACAAATTTTTAAACTCGTCAAAAGTCAGGTTCGTAATGTTAAGCCCCAACGCTTGGCATCACCAGCCAACACTTCAATTGATGTTGTTGTGGTCTTCAGTCCTGAGACTGGTTTGATGCAGCTCTCAATGCTACTCTATCCTGTGCAAGCTTCTTCATCTCCCAGAACCCACTGCAACCCACATCCTTCTGAATCTGCTTTGTGTAGTCATCTCTTGGTCTCCCTCTACGATTTTTACCCTCTACGCTGCCCTTGATTATCCCTTGATGCCTCAGAACATGTCCTACCAACCGATCCCTTCTTCTGGTGGCATCACCAGCCAACACTTCAATTGATGTTGTTGTGGTCTTCAGTCCTGAGACTGGTTTGATGCAGCTCTCAATGCTACTCTATCCTGTGCAAGCTTCTTCATCTCCCAGAACCCACTGCAACCCACATCCTTCTGAATCTGCTTTGTGTAGTCATCTCTTGGTCTCCCTCTACGATTTTTACCCTCTACGCTGCCCTTGATTATCCCTTGATGCCTCAGAACATGTCCTACCAACCGATCCCTTCTTCTGGTCAAGTTGTGCCACAAACTTCTCCCGAATCCTATTCAATACTTCTTCATTAGTTATGTGATCTACCCATCTAATCTTCAGCATTCTTCTGTAGCACCACATTTCGAAAGCTTCTATTCTCTTCTTGTCCAAACTATTTATCGTCCATGTTTCACTTCCATACATAGCTATACTCCAAATACTTTCAGAAATGACTTCCTGACACTTCAATCTATACTCGATGTTAACAAATTTCTCTTCTTCAGAAACGCTTTCCTTGCCATTGCCAGTCTACATTTTATATCCTCTCTACTTCGACCATCATCAGTTATTTTTCTCCCCAAATAGCAAAACTCCTTTACTACTTTAATTGTCTCATTACCTAATCTAATTCCCTCAGCATCATCCGAGTTAACCCGACTACATTTCATTATCCTCGTTTTGCTTTTGTTGATGTTCATCTTATATCCTCCTTTCAAGACACTATCCATTCCTTTCAACTGTTCTTCCAAGTCCTTTGCTGTCTCTGACAGAATTACGATGTCATCGGCGAACCTCAAAGTTTTTATTTCTTCTCCATGTATTTTAATACCTACTCCAAATTTTTCTTTTGTTTCCTTTACTGCTTCCTCAATATACAGATTGAATAACATCGGGGATAGACCACAACCCTGTCTCATTCCTTTCCCAACCACTGCTTCCCTTTCATGTCCCTCGACTCTTATAACTGCCATCTGGTTTCTGTACAAATTGTAAATAGCCTTTCGCTCCCTATATTTTACCCCTGCCACCTTCAGACATCAATAACCGCATTAATTTTTCTTACATTAGTCCATGATCTGGGTAAAACTGTTTCACAATTTTTAATGAAATCCGTCGGGTTTATACAGCCTTTTTTCAAGGGGTCGAACCGTTCCTCTTTCGCCAACAGTTCCGAGCTATGTGCACAGATTGGCACATAGCTCTGTTTTTCTTCGAATTTCTTTTCTAATTCCGACACTCTCGTAATTACTTGGCAAGTGATTGTTTCAAGCGTTTCTACTTCCCTTTTTTTCTCTTCGCAGGTATTAGCCTGTTTCGTCACTTTAGTATCTACTTCGGATAGTAAAGCCTTTAAAGTTTCCACCCCCTTTTGATCCTCTTTTTTTCACTAATTGAATTTGTTCCGTCACCTTATTCTCGATGATCGGAGCAACTGCTTCTCCTACACTTTTTTCGATTCTGGTGATTTCGGAATAAAAACGAGTATTTATGCTCGCAATTTCCGCCTGAACGCCTATCATTTCCTGTTTAAGATTACCGATTTCGGTATTAATCACAATATCTTCTTTAATCTTATCAACTTTTGTGTTGACAACAACATTGTTGTTAACAACATTAATAGCTTTGTTCTGATTATGTAGCTTCCGTACAATTATTTCAGACTGAGCTTCTTTCTTGGTAGACTGAACTTCTTGCTTGGCAGCCTGAGCTTTAATTTCTGCCGACTGACTCTTGATTTCGTTAATCACAACATTCTATAAATCAGTTAAATTCCCGGAAACTACCGGTTTTACTTCCTTAGCTGCTTCCTCTTTAATTGTCACCCCGTATTCGTCATCAAGGGGTTCAGATTTGATATTAACTTCCGATTCCGAAACATTTCTGCTCTTTGTTGCGTTTCGGCGGTCGCGTCTTTCATGCTAGCCGCCTAGTCCTGAACAATGGGTTCCGCGGTGCGTGTTTCCCACTGTTCGACTGATTGTTCTGTATCCAAGTCTACCAAATTTTGGTAATTGTTGCCTTCACTCATTTTAATAATTTTCAATATAAATGCCAAATATCAAATGCAATTAGGATTACTCCCACTACTTATTCTCGCTGACGTAACGGCCTGTCCGTAATCAGTACTTTGTTACGAGATTTGCACAATACAAAATTCGTGTCCAGAACAACCTCAAATCTGAAGACGGTCCTTTCAGCAGGTCACCCGCTTATTATGTGCCTGAGTCACCTTCGTCAGTACCCATCCGGCATCCCCAATACCCCATATCGCGCAGATTCTGCCCATCACTTCGCAATGTCAGCCACACTACAGGCGGATTTCGGGTATTTTATAAGTTCTGGACACATCTCCAGTATGAAGCTCTCACCTTACCGAAGCGGGGTGGTGGCCTGGATCTGGTTAATGTGAGAGACAGGACTACGGCGCTTTACACCAAGACTATGCTCCGGCTATGCAAAAGCCAAAATGCTACACTACTGGCCATTAAAACTGCTACACCTCGAAGATGACACTGCTGCTCGCGTTCGTCGAGATCCAGTGACTGTTAGCAGAATACGGAATCGGTGGATTCAGGAGGGTAATACGCAACGCCGTGCTGGATCCCAACGGCGCGTATCACTAGCAGTCGAGATGACAGGCATCTTATCCGCACGGCTGTAACGGATCGTGCAGTCACGTGTCGATCCCCGAGTCAACAGATGGGGACGTTTGCAAGACAACAACTATCTACAAGAACAGTCGACGACGTTTGCAGCAGCATGGACTATCAGCTCGGAGACCATGGCTGCGGCTACCTTTGACGCTGCATCACAGACAGGAGCGCCTGCGATGGTGTACTCAACTACGAACCTGGGTGCATGAATGGTAAAACGTCATTTTTTCGATTGAATCCAGGTTCTGTTTACAGCATCATGATGGTCGCATCTGTGTTTGGCGACATCGTGGTGAACGCACATCGGAAGCGTGTATTCGTCATCGCCAAACTGGCAGTATTACGTGGTGTTAAGCAAAAAGAAGATGGTTAATTTCTTGAATAAACAGAATAAAGTCAATTTCACACATTTTGCAAAGAGTAGTATCGATATCAAAACAGATCCTTGTGGTCGCCGCGTGAAGTGACTAGATTTGTAACTGTTAAGAAAATTCTCAGCTTTCAATTAAAAATAACTATACCTCGCAAAAGGTGTTTTTCCATACCTTCCCTACGAAAGTATAAATTATTATTCAAGCTAAAAGACATTCCATAACAATCCTGAAATAATTCTGAAAGTAGAAGGTTAAGGTGCTTCACACCGATTTGTTCGTAATTTATTCTACGTCTAACAGACACTCCAAAGTCATTTATTTATCTGCCACTTACTTATAGAAAACCTGAACAATATCAAAGACAAAATAACTTGCCCCTAAAATGAAGTTGTTGTATGTTGCACGTAGCCTCATTTGATCGCCTGAAGTGTCATTAACAGCGCAAGTGTACTGATACTTATTGTTCAGTTACTCGGACACTCACCCACGTCAGAATATACCACATCGACGATACAACGAATCTACACACCCGCTTACACACACAAATAAATCACTACACCACTTCCCGCGTATGTGAAAGACCGAACATGCAAAAACCTAAATTGAAAGAACCTCCAACAACGGCAGCTGGAACCAAGAGGCTGGAGCTTATTTTAATTCGTTTCTGAGACCATTATTTCAATAACTTATATGAAGATTTATTTAGTACTTTTCATTACCTACGGAAAAGGATAAAATTAACTGTTGTAGTGATTCTTTTCATCCAGCGGAGAGAGCTGAGAAAGGAAGTTTTAATTGTAAAAGTATACTGGGGGTTCGCCCTCATTGCCAAAGCAAACCTCGTGTATGGTGCAGAGATTTAGACTCGTCATTTTCAACTTTTAGAATAACCGCTGGAAACTTGCATTTGTGATGGCTCGAAACCTCTTAAATAGGTAAATCTCACTAACATTATCCTAACTTCATTCGACAACATACTATCAGAAATTTTAGCCCTTTTAAACAGACGAATCTATATTTATTAGATATATGTGCTTTAACAGACCGAACAAAACGTATGGAACATGTATCCTCTCCATCGTTACAAAGATAGGTATCAACAGAAAATTAAAATATGGAAAGAGGAGCGTTGTAAATATACTTTATGGTGTAATTCCCTTTACGTGCTCATGCCCCACCAAAATAAGCATAGCAAAGGGCCGTGATCAAAAGTTCATAACACACGGTGTGTCGCACGAAAATGCAAGACTGTTTCGCTTTTAAGCACCTTTTGTTGACGATCGAAAGTCAATCTCACGGAAAAAGTTTTTATTATAAAAGAATAGGGTAGGACTCCGCTAAAGCTTTTTTCGAAAGAGTCTATCATCAAAAGCCTGGAAGTAGGTCAGAGGAGGGCGAGTAATAACTGGTCCTGGTTGTTTGAAAGAGCGCCATCTTTAGCAAACTGCCATCTCTAGTTGCGTTCTAGAGTTACAGGGCACACTCAATAAAGCTTGAAATAAGGATTCGCCGTAAACGGAGATTTCCACAACCGAAGCGAAAAACAAATTTTTACGAACAAAAAATGAGTTTTTTGTAAACTGTGTACTGCGCTGAAAGGCTGTTGTGCAATATCTTTTATGATTTATGGAATACACATGCGACAAATCCCACAGGACACTATAGCGAATCAAAAGATTTCTAGAACAGCTAAGTGATTTGAAGAGCTCCTTAGTTAACACGAAAATGTTACACAGAGAAAATCTTCATAACTGTGCTCCAGTGGCGGGTAGTACGGAAGGAGATAGTGCATAGAGAGAAAAAAATATATTTTAAATACTGAAAACCTGCCTTTCCTTTAAAACGAAAAGGCATCACCATGTAGAACTACAGACATACACTTTCGCAAGCAAGGTGATTTTCAGAAAATGTGTTTTTATGAAAATCAAATCCCTTTAAGTTGAGGAGATTGAGAAGTTTCGCGCAGTCGCCTTGTGAACAAAAAACATGATCATGGATCATCAGACATGCCTGGTGACTGTATTGAGAACTCCCAAGAAAATACGAGTTTAAACATCGTTTCCAACTTGGAGGAATCGTCATGTGTGAAAGTAGTTTTGGCTGTATTCCGGTGAAGTGTTTTAGGAGCGGGAAGTCATTTACTGAAACACAAGTCATAACTGTGGCTATACGAGGAAGTTTTACAGAGCGTATGTAGTTTTCAGTCTGTACATATTATTTAGAACACAATCTGAGCAGCCTACGTTAATTATTTGTAGCAATGCTGTCGTTTACCGTCCATAAAACTATTATAGAATCAAAACGAATTGCAAAATGATCTTCACAAGATGTATGAATGGTGCGAAAGGCGGAATTTGACTGTAAACTATAAAATGTGTGAGGTAGTCAACATTAATAGTGAATAAATCCTTTAAATTTCCGTTACACGATAAACAACACTTACTTCATGCTTGCTGATACGACTAAATACCTAGGGATCACAATTACAAACAATTTCAACTGGAACCATCAAATTGCTGAACCAAACCTGTTACAGCAATACACTCCTTACGAGATAGGAATGATTGTTAACGTCTAAAAACTTCAAAGAAGGGCACCTTGTTTTAAATTATAACGAAGCAGGGGAGAGATTTTCACATATGATATAAGCAGGTTTGGGTGGCAGTCATTAAATGAAAGACATATTTCACTGCAGCAAGATCTCTTTGTAAAACTGTAATGACCAACTTCCTCTTCTGAATGCCGACGTATTTTGTTGACTCCCAGTTACACAAGGAGAAATGACCATCGGAATGAAATTAGAGAATCCTAAATTTCAGTGCAAGTTGTAGCGGTGTATGTTTCCTACATGCTATTCGAGAATGGGACGGTCGAGAAATGGTCATTAAAAGGTTCTGTGAATTCAATTCCAGAGCTGATGGACTCTCGACCCTACCTCCTTTGCCAGCTGCTTCTATCATTTTTATTTTTCTTCTGTTTTAAGGGCTTTTAGATTCAGTTAGCCCCTTTCTTCTGCTGAATCTTATTTTCGGTCTTAGGGTTAGCACTCCGTAAATGTAAGTGACGTTCCCTGCTTTACCACTATAAGGGATTGGGGCTGAGACAGCTGTGGGATGGAGGGCCTCTGATCACACGCAGATTCCCTGTCGAAACTCGCCTGGTCCCACTTACCTATTGATCTCATTATTTATCTCGGTTTATTTTATTATAACCATTTAAACAGATATCTATTACGTTTTGCATCTTCTGACTTTTATTATTAAGAATCTTCTGGATGGAAGCAATCTACTCTGTAACTGTCTTCGCCCGTAAGTGGGTCGGCAAGGGGTCAGAAAAGAGTGTTTCTGGCTGACGTCACTAACTCCTGATGAATTGTCTCTTGAACCAGGCGCTGTTTAGTCCTTTAAACCCGAACCAACCCACTGCCAAACACTCAAGTGTGAATTTCAGTGCAGTCATGTAGATGTAATGTATTGAAAACCATAATAGGTAGTTCAGTTGAGGAGGGAAAGGGTTAACACATAAGTTGGGCAGACAAATGTAGGTACAAGGTGTGAAAATTTTTTCTGTAACACTGGAAGTACTCCAACTGACAGAAAATAGAAGAAAATAGAAAAAACTTTTAGGAAAATATAGGAATAGAGCAACTTGGGTATGAGATCTACAGAAGGCGAAAGGAAAGTAAAGCAAAATGTCTACATGAAAAAGTGAAAAAAATCGGCAATTACATAGTTGTCAGGAGGACAGGTTCAGCATATAGGATGCTCAAATAACATTCCAAGAATTTAAAATCAATCCAAACGTTTTCAACTATTTTTCAAATGTTTTCAGCGGAGTAAAAACTACACTCGCTATATATTACACAATGGGGTTTTGTCCGAATTTTTATAGCCAACCAAGAGTTGTAAATGCATAACTGGAGTATCAAATTGACCAGTATGAGGTCTACCCTGATAAAAAGGTTAATTCCTTTAATGTAATCACTTATTTTTTTAGGGAAAATTACAGAATGAATTTTTGTCCGAATTTTCATACCTACACGAAAAGTAAGAAGTGGACAAATGTGGTATCGAAATGACTATTGTGACGTCTTATTTTGCAATTTGCTTGAAAGTATTAAGTGTAAGTAAGAAAAACTAAATTAGTGATTCCAGAGAAAATCGAAATATTTCACGAAAAGCAGCTGCTACGTATGTAAATAGACTGTAAAAAAGTTAATCTGTTCAAGGTCTAGCCTTGGTGTGGTATTTTATTGTGAAAATGCCTTCCTTCGAATCAAGAACTAAATTTAGGACATTTCGAGAACAGCAGACACAAGGAACACAAATCTGTCAAAATGTTTATCTTTGCCATTCCTACCCAGTTTACGCATAAACGATTACATTAGTGTGACTTTTATCAGTGAAAATAGTTTGGTTCGAACCTACTACTAAATTCAGAACTCCTAGAAAACAGAAAACGCTAGGAAAGCAAATAAGGGGTCAGTAAGATCATTTACGCTGAACAGAACTTTAGTATAAAAATAAATCATTTGAAAAAGAATCCGTTAAATGTTTTGTGAAATGACTTGTTTGAAAAAAAGAAATAAAAAAATGATTAGAAGAGCATTTTGCGTGTCTTTGAATAGTGCTCGAAATAATGTAGAGTAAATGAGGCGTGTCAAATTTTCTCTAAACTGTTTTGTTCCTTACTTTTAGATAACTCATTTCACAAAACATGCGACTAACTTTCTCGTTTCTCAAAAAAAATTTTGGTGGATACATACGTCTCTGTTTTTTCCTAAAAATTTTTACCCTTTTCAGCTCCCTGCATCACGATGGAAGTAATTCTCTTATGTCTTAAGACAAGTCCTATCTCCATCCCTTCTTCTTGTCAGTGATTTACATTTGTATCTTTCCTCTCTGACTCTACAGAGAACCTCCTCTTCCTTAAATTATCGGCCCACTTACTCTTCCAACCTTTTTTTTGTAACTCAACACATCGCATGCATTCTCTCCTTTTCAGGTTGTCTCAAAATCCACGAACCACTGTTAGACAATGCTGAGCTCCAAACCTACATCGTCACAAGCTTCTTCTTCAAATTAAAGCCGATGTCTCATACTTACTGACTTATTTTGACCATGCGTGCTCTCCTTACTTGGTTAGTCCGCCTTTTATGTTTTTCTTGCTTCCTCTGTCATGTGTTTTCATCTCCAACGCACCAGAATTCCTTCATTTCGTCTACTCTTCGTCGTCGCATGTTTCGATGTTCGGATAATCAGCAATCTCATTACTGTTAGTCTTCATTGCTTACACCTTTCTTCTGTTTGCTCTCAGTTCATATTTTATTCTCATTAGACTGTTCGCTCTATTCAACACCGCCTGAAATTCCTCTTCACTTTCACTGGCCATAAAAATGCCATCACCAACTTTAGTCATTGATAAGTATTCATCCTTAATTTTAATCCCACTGTTGAGCCTATCTTTGATTTCCGTCATTTCTTCTTCGATGTATAGATTTGACAGAAAGGGCCGATGGCTGCATCCCTGTCTTGCAATCTTTTTAATGCGAGCTCTTTATTCTTAGTCTTCCATTCTTATTTTCCCCACTCGATTTTTCTAGAAATTGCATGTTACCTGCTTGTTCGGTCAGAGAGCTGATTGGCCTCTGTAGTAAAAAAAAAAAAAAAAAAAAAAAAAAAAAACGAATGAAAGGATCAACAACGAACTTGAAGGGATGTAATGTGACGTCCGCAAAGACGAAACACAACGATGAACAACGAACAAAATGAAAAAAAACGTGGTCAGCACGACAGAATGTCAATCCTAAGGGACCGGGTTCGATTCCCGGCTGGGTCGGAGATTTTGTCCGCTCAGGGACTGAGTGTTGTGTTGCCCTAATCATCATCATTTCATCCTCATCGACGAACAAGTAGCCGAAGTGGCGTAAAATCGAAAGACTTGCACCCGGCGAACGGTCTACCCGACGGGAGTCCCTAGCCACACGGAATTTTCATTTACATTCGAGGTTACACGACTCCATCCCATTTGTGTTGTGTGTTTTCCCATGTAACATTTTTTCAGCAGTTCAGCATTGGCTAGGTACCTGAAAGCTGATTTTATAACACCTAAAACAGCAAGTGGCAAACTATGTTTGTGGCTTTCCACTGACTTAATCCTGAAGATATTTGCACCACGAATAGTCACAAAGGGAATGTTGAGGATATGTAGTAAGTTTGTAAAAGAAATTAAAAATTTCCTCACTTTTAAATATGTGTCCACTGTTACGACCCATTCCGAGTAAAACAGGTTGATATACGCAAAACTAAAATCTGAAATATGATTGTAGCACGTACTATTAAAAAAACACCTTGTAAACGAAGAAACAAGCAAAGGTAATATTTCTTACATCCTTGTAGACTCATCTGTAGTTTGTTTAAATTGTGTGAACGAAAAATTACCGCACAAAAAATTTCTAGCATAGAGAAGCTGTGGATCACAGCATAGAAAGATGGCGCGTAGCAGACGCAGACGCCGAAACAAACTTTTTAAAAACATATTTCTAGCCAGAGTTAGATTATGAAACTTCGCGATGATGTTCTTAAACGATGTCTAATAAGTTACGCAAAACGAAAATAATATTTTTGCGATTTTGCCATTTATCTTCCGTTAAGCCTATCTTGAAGTCTGTGCATAGCAAGGACTGTTTAAATTTGTGCCCTGTCTTGCGGGCTGTATAGCTGCTGGTAAACCGTCATTAAATACGAGATAACCCAGTAAGATTCAGACACCCGAGCAGCAGCAGGCCGCGCTAACACTCGATTCGGGGCCCACGCGGCCCACACGTCGCAGTTTGACGACCACTGCCTTCAAACTTGCACCAGGCAACAGAACCACGCGAAATCATTATTACCAGAGTGTACACATATCTTTCTTCTTCTGCTACTTCTACTACTTGTTCATACTTACAAATTATAATCTCCCCCCTCATTTTTCTGCCTCTATGTAACGTCCAATCTCAGAAACTGTTGTAGGGATTTTGATACTGTTTTCCCTAATAGACAGACTCATTCAGGAGGATGGTTTGTGTGTATGGTTTATTACTACTACGCCAGGCAAGACGTCCGGCCATACATACAAAGGGATCACGCCTACGAGTCATCAACGATTTCGTCCCAATTTATGTTATATGAGGGATTGACCAGAAATGAAAGTGACAGAGGTAAAAGCATCAAATGGCTTGGCGTTCAGAAAAAAATAGAATTTTTATCCAGAGTAGGTCGAGGAATGGGCCGTTTATGTTGGCAAAGTTTCCAGGAAGTGATTGGCGCAATGGAAAGGGTACAAACGGTAATCCGAAGGTTCTGGGCTCGAGTCTCTGTGTGGAAACTCTTTTTCCTTTATTTTTAATTGTTATGTTACTCACACAGCAAATATGCCGAGCTGATACTCACTATGTTTCATTTGGTGTAATGAAACCTTGTGTGCGGGAGAACTAATTTCTTCTGTTAATTTACGACGAGATTTTTTGAGGTTCAGGAGGACTGCTATCGTGCAGCATTTAAAGCGTTTCCCTTCCCTCAAATGCCTTCCACTAATGCAACGCTGCGATCTCGAATTTTGTGATCAGCATAATAAATTGATCAAAAAACTTCAAAATTGCTCTTATCTCGTCGTGACAGAAAATAAAACATCCCGACGCGACTACATCAAAATAAAAATACATTCCACTGCAGATCAGCTATCCTCGCCAGTAGTTGGACAAATGACGCGTTACACATGGTTTGCTGTCAAACTGTGCGATGAGTGAGAATCTTCCATGAATGTAAACCAACTTTGTTTCTGCAAGGATATTTTAAAACAAGCATGTAACTGAAAGAATATGGCGTTTGCATTCGGTTCCAAAGCCAAGAAAATGACTGATACCTGAGTTTTTCCGATGAATATCGCTGTAGCACGTGCAGATCATCAGCCGTAAAACAATAAAAGTGTCTAACCTTATATACGAAGTGCTCATGTAGACCGTACAACACGTCTCTGGATGTTTATTTGAGATCTCAAGTTTTGCTTCGTCTTCCATTCTACAAGATACAAAGTATTGAGTGTTGTATCGATTTATTTAAGGTATAAGAAAACTATCAAATCGATAACTAAAAAAAATTCAGTTCAGTGTGGCCAGCCCACGAGCAGCGGATTACCCTTCTGTTTTCTTTCAGCAGCACCAACTGTTCATTTGGAAGTACGGATATATAAATGCCTCGTGCCTCGCCCGACCCCCGCCAAAATTGCTGTTTTTTCCTAGATGATTGGCTATCTGGAGTTCTCAGCTGCCGCGCGGGGTAGCCGTGCGGTCTAAGGCTCTTCGCCACGGTTTGCGCGGCTTCCCCCTTCGGAGGTTCGAGTCCTCCCTCGGACATGGGTGTGTGTATGCTGTCCTTAGCGTAAGTTTATGTTAGATTAAGTAGTCTGTAAGCCTAGGGACCGATGACCTCAGCAGTTTGGTCCCATAGAACTTACTAGAAATTTTCTCAGTTCTGCCATTTTCATTTCTGGGCAAGACCTGCGTATACAATAAATTTCCAGGAAAGCGGTGTTGACGAATATGCACGAGTCAACTGCTAGTGCAACCCGTGCGAAACTGGTGCGGGTCTCTGGTAAGCTACTATGTACTAACATTTTGCATCACGATTCTTGTAGAAGATATACACTGTGGTGACAGTAGTGATGGGATAACGATATGCAGATACAGATCGCGGTAGTATCGCGTACACAAGGCATAAAAGGGCAGTGCATTGGTGAAGATATCATCTCTACTTAGGTGTTTCACGTGAAAAAGTTTCCAACGTGATTAAGGTCACAGGACATTCTATTGCAGCAATCGTTAGGGAATTCAATATTCCGGGATTGATAATGTCAATAGCGTGCCGAGAATACCACATTTCATGCATTACCTCTGACTACGGACAACGCAGTCGCCGACGGCCTTCACTTGACGACCGAGAACAGCGACGTCCGTGTAGAGTTGTCAGTGCTAACAGACAAGAAACGCGGCGTGAAGCAACCGCAGAAATCAATGTGGGGCGTACTACGAACGTATCCGTTAGGATAGTGCGGAGAAATTAGGCGTTAATGTACTATGGCAGTGGACGATTCTCCTGGGCTCGTGAACGTATCGATTAGAAACTAGACGACTGGTACCGTGGTTTGGTGAGATGAGTCCAGATGTTAGTTGGTAAGAACTGATGGTAAGATTCGAATGTTGCGTAGACCCGTCGAAGGCAAGGACCCCAGTTGTCAACAAGGCGCTCTGGAAGCTGGTGCCGCGCGTGATTAGCCGAGCTATCTGGGGTGTTGCAGTCATGGACTGTACGGTTGGTTCCGGCGGAGTTTCGAGTCCTCCCTCGGACATGGGTGTGTGTGTTTGTCCTTAGGATAATTTAGGTTAAGTAGTGTGTAAGGTTAGGAACTTATGACCTTAGCAGTTAAGTCCCATAAGATTTCATGCACATTTGAACCTTTTTTGCAAGCTGGTGGTGGCTCCATAATGGCGTGGTCTGTTCTTTCATTATATGGACCTGATCCTGTGATCCAACTGGAAATGGTTATGTTCTACACCTACATCGAGACATATATTCCACTAGCCTCAAAGCGGTATGTGGCCGTGGGCGCTATTCGCGCCAAAGTCATATTCCCCCCCCCCCCCCCTCACTATTCCTCTCGTGGATCGTGCGAGGGAAAAACGACTGCCTGAACGCCTCAGTACGAGCTACTTGGGGAATGATCTGCAGCCATACATGGGCTTCATGTTCCCAAACATAACACCGGGCCACAAATGTTCGCAATAAACTTAAAGAACATTCTGCCCGCTTCAAGCGAATTATTAGGCCACCCAGATCGCCCAACATGAATCCCACAGAACATTCAAAAATGTTCAGATGTGTGTGAAATCTAATGGAACTTAACTGCTAAGGTCGTCACTCCCTAAGCGTACACACTACTTAACCTAAATTATCCTAAGGACAAACACACACACCCATGCCCGAGGTAGAACTCGATCCTCTGCAGGGACCAGCCGCACAGTCCATGACTGCAGCGCCTTAGATCGCCACCGAAAATTTATGTAACATAATCTAGAGGCCAGTTCGTGCTTAACATCCGACACCGATAACTTTTCGATATTACAAACTGATACACACGCAACATGGCTCAATATTTCTGCAAGGGATTTATAGCGACTTGTTGAGTATATGCCACGCAGGAAAAAAGGAGTTCGTACACGGTATTGGCGTGTATCTCACGACTTTTGTCTCCTCATTGCAGCCTTGTGGAACAGCGTGAACTTTTCCGAAACGCGTTCTACTTGTAGATCCATGTCAGCGCCCGAAAGGAAATGGGCACCTCAGCGCACTTGCCCCGAATGCTGCTCAGCTGAACTGGAATGTCGACACAGAGAGAGCGGCGAGGTAGCCGTATATTGCCTCGCCCAACAGCTGTCGGCTTGACGAGCAAGGCGTTCGAGTGAATGAGCGGCGAGCGCTGCAGTAGCAATAGTATCCAGCCAGTTACGGAACGTGTGACACGGCCGTGAGGACGTCACGCCAAGTCACGGACGTGCGGCCGCTGCGGCGTGACATGGGCGGCGCTGCGAGTCATTAGGCGCTTAATTAATATTTCAGACAGGGAGACAGCCGGCGCCGCCACCACCGCATTCATCACGTGCGCCGTGCCAGCTCTAATTAAGTCGCGTGGACACGGTCTGCCACCAGCGTGACGCGTACACCGAGCCGTGTGCCCCGGGTTGCCGCCGCTTCCCTGACCCAGGCGTTACGCACCAAACTGTTGTACTTCCTGCGAGATCGTGTCCTTTACCGTACCGCAGTAGCTGTAAGTCGTGTCGAGTTACGTCCTCGGTTTGTACTCTCTTGGGATGCGTAACAACTTACCCATGTTGCTCAGCTCATAGCTCGCTGCAGTAGCCGCTCACAACTTTGTTGTTGTTGTCTTCAGCCAGAAGACTTGTTAACTGCACACTAGTCACTTCATTTTATGTTACTTGCCGATATAGTTGTCAGACTACCGCCGTCTACTGTAGACAATGACAAGTAAGCGTAGACTGCGGTAGTTTTTGTAGTTCAAATGGCTCTGAGCACTATGGGACTTAACTTCTGAGGTCATCAGTTCCCTAGAACTTAGAACTACTTAAACCTAACTAACCTAAGGACATCACACATATCCATGCCCGAGGCAGGATTCAAACCTGCGACCGTAGCAGCAGTGTGGTTCCAGACTGTAGTGCCTAGAACCGCTCGGCCATCCCGGTCACCGTTTTTGTAGCAGTATATCAAATAGTGAAAGGCTAAACTGCGGTTTTCCCACATCAGCGATTCTATGAATGCTACTTTTCAGTATCTGTTCTCAACTGTGATTTGTCGCAGCTAAAAATCACAGTTAGCGAATCCGGATCTTGGCTTCCATCCGCACTTCTGCAGCTTCTGCGATTTCTGTGACTTCTGCGATTTCGGCGGCTCCTGCGATTTCTGCGATTTATCAAAAAAAATGGTTCATATGGCTCTGAGAACTATGGGACTTAACTACTGAGGTCATCAGTACCCTAGAACTTTGAACTACTTAAACCTAACTAACCTACGGACATCACTCACATCCATGCCCGAAGCAGGATTCAAACCTGTGACCGTAGCGGTCGCACGGTACCAAACAGAAGCGCCTAGAACCACTCTGCCACTCCGGCTGGCTGTGATTTATCACCACATGAAAAAGTTATACTTGTCCCCACAGAAAATTGCATCTCAAGAAAACTGTCATTGGTAAGTATGTTTTACATTTGTTCTTCCGCTGGCTTTAATTCTGCATTAGAGAAGCATCTTTGGCAATAATAATAATAGTGTAATTAATATGTAAGTGCCCGCATCTCGTGGTCGTGCGGTAGCGTTCTCACTTCCCTCGCCCGGGTTCCCGGGTTCGGTTCCCGGCGGGGTCAGGGATTTTCTCTGCCTCGTGATGGCTGGGTGTTGTATGATGTCCTCAGATTAGTTAGGTTTAAGTAGTTCTAAGTTCTAGGGGACTGATGACCATAAATGTTAAGTCCCACAGTGCTCAGAGCCATTTGAACCATTTAAAATTGCAATATGTAAGTAGCCCTACAGTACTGTAATAGTTGCCGTTTAGAAAACGAAGTCTACCGTATTGTTATGTTCACAGATAGCTGAACTACTGTTCACTCACTCAGTGTAACGATAATTCAAAATATCATTGTCAACAGATCTGGATAAATACCCACTGCGTCTTTAGACTGTCTTCCTCAGTCGAGAGGTTAGTTTCTAAGTGTTTCGATGAACTGAATTACTTAAGTGAGATCGTCATTGCAAATGTGATACGTCAACCATTGAGTTGCTTTCATTGCAGAAAATATTAACAATACTACTGCGTCAGTTACATTGCTTCTAATTAGTGTCAGCAGAAATGTTTAAATGAGTTTGCAGACGCAGTTCCGATTCTGACTACTGGTTGCTGCACGTATCTATCCACATCAAGGCTCTTGAGAGAGAATCGTGAAGATTCATGACAGCTCTTAGAGGACTTTCAGCTTAAGACCGCTGTGATAATGAAACAGGTGTGCAGAATGAGTGTTTTAACTGTGTTTAATTGAAGTTATTATGCGATCTTAAAAGAATCATAAATAAATGTCAATTACAGCGAGTGAATAATGAAAATCTCATTTTCCCAATGCCTTAAGCCGTTAAGCCGTCCGCCATTTAATTATTGGTTTTGGTTAATACTTGTTAGAGTGTGACATGCCGCCCCTCCCAATTTTCCCCGCAATCTTGGTGATACCTGTAACATAGCTCGAGGTCTACAGTGTTCTTTTTGAGGCTCTTGATAGGAAAGTGGGAGGTACGGATCTTCCAGTTAAATCAGGAATAGTTTAAGTGCAATACTTGAAGGTAACACAGGAAAAGCTTACTTGTGTTGGTGGTCGCAGTGTCGGGAAAAGTTCTTGTGTGTGGAGTTACCATGTAGAACGACAGGTATAAAATTTTTCTCCAGAGTCTTGAACTGTGTCGGAACAAAACTGAGACATTCATAAGACTCAATAACATATTTTCTTTCATTTCATTACACTTACACAGACGTCTGAGTTCTGCTGTGTTAACATTGCGAAGTCCTGTTGGCATATGGATTATTAACCACAACTGTCATATAGGAAGCAGAAACAAACACATTTTTAGGTTACTTGTATCTAAATGTTATATTCAGGAGAAAAAGGCAATGTTGCTTCTTACTGATATAATACATTCATAGTCACAGCTGTGTTTGACCGATTATAACTGGTGCTGACTGTGCATGTCGTCATAGTATGCAGACACAGTATATCGATCTGGTGAGGCACAAGGTTCTTATAACAATGTAAGAACATCGATCAACAGATGGTACTACGCAAAGAATGTTAACTGCGCTTTTTAGTTGCTACTTGTGACTTCTAATTGGGATTTGTCACAGAAATCGTAGTTTGAATCGATAGTGATTCGCAGAGAAAGAGCGAAGTTAGAACTTTCGCTAACAGATGGCGACGGCGTTGACTGCGCTTTTTAGTTTCTATTTGCGACACATAGTCGCGACTTGTCACTGAAATCTCAGTTAGGCTCCACAGCGTGTATCAGTGATATAGTAGTTCGTGCATTCGCCAAAAGGTGGCACACGGCATTGACTGTTTAACTGCGGTTTTTAGTTACTACTTGCGACTTGTCCCTGAAATCGCAGCTCATTCCATAGCACGATACCAAGTTTACAGAAATCAGTACGAAATTCGGCCAACAGATGGCACACGGTGTTGAATGTGAAATGCTACTTGCGACTGCTATTTGTGACTGAAATCGCAGTTAGATTCTGTGAAGTTGTAATGTGATATCTGTGACTTCTCATTCACTGTGATTTGTAACACTGTATAGAATATCACTTCAGTACTTCATGGAACTTATAAAAAACATGACTCTGTTATTCATAGCCCGGCGGTCTTAGGCGTCTTGTTACGGTCCGTGCAGCTACCCCCGTCGGAGCTTCGTGTGCTCCCTCGGGCATGTGTGTGTGTGTGTGGTGTCCATAGTGTAACACAGTGTTAGTTAGATTAAGTAGTGTTTAGGCTTAGGGACCGATGACCTTACCACAAATTTCCAATTGTTATTCATAAACAACTTTCGGATTTATCGATAATAATAGGAAACTCCTCGTTTTGATAATGAAGAATGCTCTGTTGAGTACAAAGAACAATAATAACATAGATTTTTTTATGTTTGTGTAATTAAACTGTAACTGTATTAACAGTAACTGCTTTGATTACATAAGAGCGCAGACCGTATGCTATCAAAAACTTTGTATTACTTATAAAATGCAATGTACGTTTAGTAATAATACAGGATACACATTGAACCAATCCTGAACGATGTATTCTGCTAATTATGTGCAATATAAACACAAAACGTACAAAAGTCAGTTTCTCTCTCACACACTGACTTCTTTCTCTTTGCCTACCAAAGCTACCAACAATACCGGTAATCTTACCATTTACTACGTCACTTATGTGTTGCACAAAAACGACCAAACTGCAGTTTTGGCAGACTGCAACCCTACATGGAGAATATCACAGTGCAAAAAGTTTGATTTTAACGAATTGTGAAGCTTGCTCCAAAATATGCTGACACCAGCCCTCTTCAAGAAAACTACCCACTGGTAACGGATATTGTGAAAGCGACCAATTATACGAAGATCTCGGGCAAAAGGTTAGATTTATATAGATCAAGGGAAACTCTAGCATTAATTATAGTGATATAGTCAATGGCTTAGCGAAGACCGCTATTTGGAATGGCATATATAAAAACATCTTATTATCTCCAGTAGACATGAAGAAGGAGGTGCCATTGGGAAAACGAACATTAGTCGTCAATAAGCAGCGAAGGGAAGTATTATTTACAACTGCAGTAAAACATTCTCTCCAAGCCGGCCGGCGTGGCCGAGCGGTTCTAGGCTTTACAGTCTGGAACCGCGCGACCGCTACGGTCGCAAGTTCGAATCCTGCCTCGGGCATGGATGTATGTGATGTCCTTAGGTTAGTTAGGTTTAATTAGTTGTAAGTTCTAGGGGACTGATGACATCAGAAGCGATCAGAGCCATTCCCTCAAAGCCAGTGGTTCCACACAATTAATGTGAATATAAAGTTTACATTTTCATTAATTTGAATGAGATTTAATAACGGACCACTTCACAGGCTTCTTCGCAGACTACACGTTCGAGAAAAGTCCTATGATGAATGTGAAAGTGGGAAGACGACGCCCTCATCGCAAGGCACTAAAGCGGAATTTAAAAAGACCGGAATATGAGTCCGACTGCAGATCAAGTGTACTGCCGACAGCATGCATCTCGTCTAAGGACCATGAAGATGAAGAAACTAGTGCTCTTACGGAGGATTGTAGCTGTGTTTGCGAGTGGACCAGGAAAGGAAATGACTAGTAGCGGCACAGGGTACCCTCCGCCATGCACCGGTAACTTGTGGAGTATGAATGCAGATGTAGATGTCTAGAGTAACAGTACGAAATCCCAGTCACATTTTTCCAATGCAAACATTAACATATCAGCAAACTGATATCTTACAGCAGTTAATTCCGGTGACATGATCCATTACAAGCTCTCCTTTACGAAAATAGTATATTAATCGGAAAATTAATTGTGACATTTTTAATAAATGTAATTTTACCTGTAACACCTTAGAAAATTTATAAAACACTTCAGTGTCTGTGTCCAATCAACAGATTCCATCCTCTATTCAAGGGGTGCTACACATTTATTTTCTCTTCGATACATTTCAGTGCCGCTTCATCCGTTCCTGTCTACACATTAAAATTTACATACGTTTCGTGCTCGCTTTACAAGAAATGTCTCTCCGTCACCAGATTTTCAAACCCACAATTCTCGTAGATATACTTATATTGTGGTCGTTGGTTGTCCAAGCATGCAGGTCCATGGATCCAGTTTACCATTGAGGGTATGTTGGCTTTATAAATATCAAATAAAAATTTTGCGTAATGTTTATTTATTATAGCGCAGTTCAGAAACAAAGGTGTATTGCACCTATCTGAGTCAGTGTTGCCAATATATTACTTATCAAAACGGAAGTATCGGAATCACTGGTCTAAGTAGCTCAACCCACTCTAAAACTGATCACATCTCTCCTCACCTACAGCTTAGTCAGCTGCTTTTATTCTGGTTGCTTGTGACGTCATTTTCACAGCTTCAAACAAGCGCTACGTCGGTATTATGACAAGTCATGTGAAACAAGTTAACATTATTTTGATTGTTACTTACATGGATAATTACGTGCAGAAACGAGACCGAAGCAATGATTTGTACGGAACGGTGACTGGCCATCCATTAGAAATTCCGCTTATTGAACTGTTTCTACTGACCTCTTCCTTCACGAATGACCCGGTTAACGGGCGTTCCGGCGGCTCGTGATTATGGCCTCGCTTTTGTCTCCGTTGAAAGGCAGGCGTTATTTCAGCGCCCAGGAGGTTATACGAGCTTCAATATCGTCTTGTAGGTGTCGAACGTTCATGGCCAGTCAGACTGTCACCGTGTCTTCTCCATACAGTGCGACCCGAGTGAAGGAGCCGTTTTATTTTGCGTCTCGAAGTACGATCGTCGGAAGCCTTTCGAAATAAATTATGCTAGACCGAGATATTTATGTCTTGCAAGTTTTCTCTACCCATTGTTCTTTCGTAACGGCCTTCGTCGTCATATGATTTTCCTTAAGATTTGCAAGAAGCAAACTACGAAGTACAATTGCATATAAACTTGGTACCATTATTTTCACATTGTCTTTAAATAATATTTAGAGCCTTCTTCGTCAGTTTTACGAAGCCTGGATCTACATTTATACCTACACCCTACAAACCACTATGAAGTGCATGGAAGATGACATGTAATTTATTCTTCGCCGATCAGCAGTAGCAGGTATGAAAGTGAATCTGCTCACTAGCATGCACTGTATGAACGAACTAAAAGTTTTCTGTCGGAAGGCACATCACAGAAGCGACAACACTGCGCATTGCATTTACATCCAAACATTAGAAAATATGAGTATTAATGTGAATTCCTGTAAAAGAAATGAAATCGATATAGCTTAATGATTAGTGAGTGTATTAGGCCGTGGGTGCTGATGAACATACCATTGTTCGAGAAGAAGAATGATCATGAACCGTCTTAATTTCTTTTCCACCTTAAACAGAGGTGGCAAAGCTGAATCTGACCTCGTATTAAAAAGATGAAGTTTGTGCTCGGAATCCAGTGGTGAAATACCAAGACGCGATCCGCGATTGGTCTCATTACTTTCAAACAATGTACACTACTGACCATTAAAATTGCTACACAAAGAAGAAATGCTGATGATGAACGGGAATTCATTGGACAAATATCTTATACTAGAACTGACATGTGATTACATTTTCACGCAATTTTGGTGCATAGATCCTGAGAACTCAGTACCCAGAACGCCTGGGCATTGAGTCATACAGAGCTTGGATGGCGTGTACAGGTACAGCTGCCCATGCAGCTTCAACACGATACCACAGTTCATCAAGAGTAGTGACTGGCGTATTGTGACGAGCCAGTTCCTCGGCGACCATTGACCAGACGTTTCCAATTGCTGAGCGATCTGCAGAATGTGCTGGCCAGGGCAGCAGTCGAACATTTTCTGTATCCAGAAAGGCCCGTACAGGACCTGCAACATGTGATCTTGCTTTATTCTGCTGAAATGTAGGGTTTTGTAGGGATCGAATGAAGGGTCGAGCCACGGGTCGTAACACATCTGTAATGTAACGTACACTTTTCAAAGTGCCGTCAATGCGAACAAGAGGTGACCGAGACGTGTAACCAATGGCACCCTATACCATCACGCCGGGTGATAGGCCAGTATGGCGATGACGAATACACACTTCCAATGTGCGTTCACCGCGATGTCACCAAACACGGATGCAACCATAATGGTCCTGCAAACAGAACCTGGATTCATCTGAAAAAATGACGTTTTGCCATACGAGCACCTAGGTTCGTCGTTGAGTACACCATCGCAGGCGCTCCTGTCTGTGATGCAGCGTCATGGGTAACTGGAGCCATGGTCTCCGAGCTGATAGTCCATGCTGTTGCAAACGTCGTAGAACTGTCCGTGCAGATGGTTGTTGTCTTGCAAACGTCCCCATCTGTTGACTTAGGGATCGAGACGTGGCAAACGATCCGTTACAACCATGCGGATAACATGCCTGTCATCTCGCCTGCTAGTGATATGAGGTCGTTGGATCCAGCACGGCGTTCCTTATTACCATCCTGAACCAACCGACTCCATATTCTGCTAACAGTCATTGGATCTCGACCAAGGCGAGCAGCAATGTCGCGATACGATCGGAAACGTGATGGTACGCATTTCTCCTCCTTACACGAGGCATCACAACAACGTTTCACCAGCCAACGCCGGTCAACTGCTGTTTGTGTATGAGAAATCGGTTGGAAACTTTCTTTATGTCTGAATGATCTGAAAAGCTAATCATTTGCATATAACAGCATCTTCTTCCTGTCGGTTAAATTTCGCATCTGTAGCATGTCATCTTCGTGGAAAAAAAAAAGAGTGTCACATTATTTCATTTTTTACACTTGAGACAGTTCTCATTGTGCCAGTTATTAGGATTTCTTCCTGTTACATTCACGTATGGAGCGCGGGAAGAATGATTGCTTAAACTCTTCCGTGAGCGTTTTAATTAATGTCGTACGCTCCTCTGTGTGGAGGGTTACAGTACTATCACACATTCCTCACTTAGTGCTGGTTCTCGAAACTTTGTAAGTAGACTTTCTCGGTATAATGCTCATCCATCTTTCAAGTGTCTGCCAGTTCAGATGTCGCAGCATCTCTGTGGCGCTCTCACATGGATCAAACAAACCTGTCTCTATACATCTTGCCCACCTTTGCATATGTTCAATATTCTCTGGTAGTCCAAATTTTATGAATTCTACAGACATGAGCAATAATCTTGGATGCCTCTCGCAAGTGTTTGTAAGCTGTCTCCTTCGTAGGCTAATGGATTTTCCCACTGTCTTACCCACGAATCGAAATCTGCCACCTCCTTTAGCTACGCAACAGCCATTTCATGTCACTAGAATACAATTTGTTACACCCAGATATTTCAGTGAACTGAATGTTTAATAATGTGGCTCATTGATGTTGTAGTCTTTGGACATTACTGTTTTCGTTTTACGAATTCAGGATTTCACATTTCTGCAGATTTAAATCCAGTGATCAATTTATGCATCACTTTGAGAACTTGTCAAGACCTGCGTGTAAGTTTGATTGTTTTCCTTTTTTGTTTTACAGTCGTAACTTCACTAAGGATAATGACATCGTTTATGAAAACTCTTGAGACTGCTCTTATTAATGTATGCCAAATCAATAGTACACAATTTGAACATCCATAGGTCCAGCACTTCCTTGGAGCGCACCCAAATTACTTTACGTCTGTCCATGAAAATTCACTTACCCGGCTGTCCAAAACGGTTAGCCGGCCGGGGTGGCCGAGCGGTTCTAGGCGCTACAGTCTGGAACCGCACGATCGCTACGGTCGCAGATTCGAATCCTGCCTCGGGCATTAATGTGAGTGATGAAAGCTTAGTTAGGTTTAAGTAGTTCGACGTTCTAGGGGATTGATGACCTCAGATGTTAAGTCCGATAGCGCTCAGAGCCATTTTTGAACCAAAACGGTTAGAGACTGGATTGATAACAAACAGAGAAAAGTTAATAGAGCAGTTTTAATGCTTGTGCTGTTCTACAAAGTCTTGCCCCATTTGATTACAATGCACAGAACGTTCATGCATCCCCATGAAACTATCAGAAAAAGTCTTCCTTTCGGATGTTGGTCAACTCGTGAATCACATTGACTTGAATATCGGTTACGTCGTCAGTGTGTTGACCCTTCATGTGAATTTCTGCACTGTGTCGCTTCGTGCCAGGTTAGTGTTGATAACAAACGAACTTTTCCAGAAAATGTTTGTACGCATTTTTCATTTAAATCATCTCACGGCAGGTGCCAAATGTCTTTGTTTTTGTTCGGGCGTCAAGGTGTGTGTAAAAAACTTTGCACACACTTTTTTCTTCTTCAGAACGTTCTGGGGGATGTCCTTAAATGCCGTATTTAGAGGTGTTGCTCTGTTGCGATTTGTAACGTAACAACATTGATACAGTACAGCCGTACCTCAAAAGCTTAACACTGCCTGCCCACAACTGACGTGTCGAATGCATAGCTGTTGTTTACAGTTGTTTCTTCAAAACGTCACCGTAGTCACTGCGCTGCCTCGCTTATACGCAAGAAGTAAAATCAGTCTTGGAACGTTCTGGACGGGCAGTATAAGACAGCATATTGCATCCTCCCTGTTAACGAAAGTTCATTCCAGTCACAAATTTCATTTGGTGTAATACTTTAAGGAGTGTGTGAGAACTCTCCATTACATTGAAAACAATACAGCCCGCCCAACGCTATTCTTTGCATTATGTAAGCACTCAGATATCGATAGTAAAAAACTGAGGGCGAAACATGGGAGTGCGACTCTAAGCATTATTGTGAGACGAGGTCTGTCTGTGAGAGTGGAAGTAGTATTGTCGGTCGAGAGCTCGGAGACAGTTGATGTGTCACGCTGTCCCCACGTCGGTGACGGCAAATCTTACCACACTCCAGGACGGATTTCACTTATATAGCCAGGAGAGATTCAGGTGGCTTACCGACGCTTCAAGAGGGTTCAAATGGCTCTGAGCGTTGTGGGACTTAACTGCTGTGGTTATCAGTCCCCGAAAACTTAGAACTACTTAAACCTAACTAACCTAAGGACATCCCACACATCCATGCCCGAGGCAGGATTCGAACCTGCGACCGTAGCGGTCACGCGGTTCCAGACTGTAGCGCCTAGAACCGCTCGGTCACTCAGGCCGGCGCTTGAAGATGGAATTCAAGGTTAAATTCGCAAGCCTAGCGCAAAAGCAACTGCAGGCTCAGGCTTCTCGGTGAAAGAAGCCTCCTTATCCTCGAAATAATAATTATTATTCTGCACATCTAATTAATAAATAAATACTGTGGTTATTAATTGTTAATGTAACAGTGAAATTGAAATAATTTGTTAATCTGGCACTTAGCTATTATTGACACCTATGTCATTGTCATTATTAATATTTATTCATTTCTGAAGTTTTTAAATAGACTTTATTCATGAAATGTCTTCTCATAAATTATTTAGTAGTTAATAGGACCCAAGCACACTCCTTTTTATTAAATTCATTCTTAGTAACAATAAATAAGCTTTAACCGCTGCTGCTGCATGCTGCTGCAAATTACTGCAAATTACTGCAAATCACATGGAAAACGGCAGTCATCTAAAGAAGTGAGTGCAAAACGTAGGGTCAAAACAGAGATACTGACACACCACAACACGTCATGTACTCTAACCCAGTAAATTCCGTAGCACAAGTCAGATTCTGTATCACTTGAAAATTCTTGTTCAAAATCACAGATAGCTTATGTATTCATTGTTACTGATTCATTTGTTCCTGTAGTTTTTCATATTCAAATACTCAGTCAGATAGCTTATCCAAGTGGTTGTATTAAGTTTTTCATGTAACGATCTGTTGAGGGCTTAAATGACAAAGAAACTGACACTCATACAACATGCGCAGGCCGGCCACACTGCTGCTACGGTCGCAGGTTTGAATCCTGCCTCGGGCAAGAATGTGTGTGCTGTCCTTAGGTTAGTTAGGTTTAAGTAGTTCTAAGATCTAGGGGACTGACGACCAGAGTAGTTAAGTCCCATAGTGCTCAGAGCCATTTTTGAACATGCGCAGGTGCAGGTTAGATTCCGTTTACTGATATGTCAGGTTGCTCATCGAGTCCATTTTCACTGACATATACATATTTGTTGCAGGAACTCACATATTTGTTGCATATACATTACAATATTGAGTCAAAACCATTTTATAAGTAAAGTAATGCGACATCTACCTAACTGTCATGATTTTCAGGCTGTCATCTGAGAAAATCGGCAGCCGATATCCGCGCGACCGATGTTTTCGGAATGCGTACTGGTTGCCACGGAGATTGTCACTCTGCGTGCAGGTACCTCTTTAAGACTCAGCTCACTACGTTTTAACAAACTGCAGCAGATCGACGCCAAAGACAATGTATACTAACTTTGGGGATTTCTGCTACCTTTCTTGTAGACCACTAGGAAATGTTTTTTTGTTCGAGGGATCTACGGTGCATTACGATTAAATGAATACCTAACTCAGTTGCATATTATGTATATATACTCTACTCACAGCCGAGCAAAATATTTGAATAAGTGCAAATTCAAGAATGCTTCAAAAACCGCTGCAGCAAGGACACGCGTCTGCAAGGAGTGAAGTGTTTCGCCTCTGTGTTTTTCCATCGGCGAGAGCCTGGACTCCGTAAAAGAGGCCATTCATCTTGTTGCCTGGTGGCAGGGCGCCCCCTCGTCCATTGTCGCTGTCTCTCTGGTGATGAGCGACGGTACAAAACCTCTTCCGTTAACAGACTGAGCTGACAGACTTACATCCTTTCCGCTGTGCCCCGTGGTCAGCACTTGTTGCAAACCAGCTGTGTTTAATGCACCTGCTACCGAAGCGTTGCTGTCACTGTATGTTGTTATACGTTACGCTACCTTCGGCGTTTCTGTTTAATTTTACTTCTGGCATGAGTTATCAAATGGCTTCTGAGGTCGTCCCCTAGAACATAGAACTACTTAAACCTAATTAACCGGACACCACTCCCATCCCTGCCCGAGGCGCGATTCGAACCTGCGACTGGAGAGGTCGCGCAGTCAAAGACTGAAGCGCCTAGAACCGCTCGGTCACACCGGCCGCCGCATGAGTTACCAATATCTTTGCATTCCTTTGTAATAAACACTCGTGTGATTCTCGTTTCGTGCTAGATACTGACGAATCGGAGATAAAGTTTGAAGATCATTTATTGCGTTCGAACTTGTGTCTGTAAATTTTCCGTATAAGTGCTATAACTGTTGTGGTCTTTAGATCACAGACTTATCTTCTTCGTCTCTGCATGGCTTCTGCAAATTACATCCATTGGCGCCTGCTCACTGTATTCAGCCCTTGGTCTCCGTCTACAATTTTAGCTCATCAAACTTACATATGTTAGCAAACACGATCCCCTGATAGCTTAAAAATGATTCCTATAAGCTCTCTTTTCTTTTGGTCAAGCTGTGCCACACCTTTCTTCCCCAATTACATTCATTCTTTACTCCCTCATTAGTTATTCGAACTACCTATGTAACATTCAACGCTCTGCTCTAGCGTCACATTTAAGAAGCTTTTATTATTAGTCTGAACTGCTTAACACGCACGTCTACATACCAATACATTTAGAAAATACTTCCAATAACACTTACTTTTATATTCAATCAGAACAAATTATCCTTTTTCAGAAACGCTTTCCTTGCCGCTGACATTGTGCATGTTATATGCTCTCGACGTCCACCATCGTCCGTTATTTCGTTGCATAAATAGGAAAACTCACCATTTTTTTTTAGTGTCTCATTTCCTCAAGTAATACTATCTGGATCAACTGGTTTAACTGGAATACATTCCATTATCCAAGTTTTCCTTTTGTTCATATTCATCTCATATTCTCTTTTCAGGACACTACCCATTCCGTTCACATGATCTCCCATATCCTTTGATGTCTCAGACTGGATCCTATTGCCATCGGTAAACGGCTAAGTTTTAAGGAAAATAAATTCGACTCACGTATTTTACCATCATCATCGGCAACAGCAATACCAGTTTCATTCAACGTTTAGGCCAATAAGCATATCGCGGTTCACACCGTTTTCTCGATTTTTCAGGGGCTCTTCTCCTGATGTTTAGGTACCTTTCCACGTTTTCAACGGGAGCCAGCCTGCCGACATATTTGTGAGATGATTACTCCTGCGTTTCCTGTTCTTCCTGACTCACTCTGGACACTATATACCGCTAACTCCTCAAGTATATCACTATTTACGGTTCTGTTTTCCAGAGAAGATCCTTCGGCCGCTCGAAGGAACACCATTTCAGTGAACGGCACCGTCGATGTTTCGCTTTTGGTTGGTGTCCTCGTTTGGCTTCCGTATATCAGAGTCGGAATCACACTTATTTTGAAAAATCTGTTTGAACGAAGTAATGTAGTGTGATTTGGTGACAGTATTTTTCTAACAATTCAAATTCATACAAGACATTTGGAGTCTGACACTTTTCCGTTGGCACTAATTTTGATAGTAGAGGTCCCTTACACAAAAACGTAATTTGTGAATTTATACTTTATTTTTGGAAGTCCAGTGTGCATACTCATCTTTGCATGTTTATTGTGTAATGACCGTGTCGTCGACATGTAATAGAGGGTTAGCTTGTGTAAGTATCCCGACAGAATTCGAGTGTTACTTGCGCCTTTCCACTCCTTCACAATGCAGTCCACAAAACCGTTAGAATGTATAAGAAATATAAGAAATACACAGCAATCTGTTCTAACCCGTTTGTTCGTCTCAGTTTCCTCTATATAGGTCTAAAGGAACGTCCAAACGCCTATAAGATCTTCTTATTGTCCCATTAGTAGACATGTCATCCTGAATAAAAGTCTCTCATATACTTCACGGCTCCTTCATGTTGGTTTGTTGACCAAGTTTTCGCCAACTATTACAAGTACTACCATGATGATGACCGCTTGCTAATTCGACCGAAACATTGGCCTACAAAATGACGTGGAGGTGGAACCATATACTGGGAAAAATTTATTTTAAGATCTTCTTCTTCTATGAGTCATCAGTCCTCAGTCTGATATTGCTCCCACTACATCCGCTGCTGCGCCAAAAATGTCTCAGAATGCCACTTCCACTGAACGTCCTCAGTTATTCGTTGGATGTATTGCATTCTCTATCCTCGCCTACAGTTTCAGTCCTCTTCACCGCCCTCTAGTACCATGTGCACCATGTGCTTATGGAGGGAGCTTACACTACTTGTCTTAGGCAAGCTACTGGATTCTCAAAAAGCATTACTATTTTGTACAAGCGTAAAAATACCAGTTATGGCAGTTGTATATGTATGCACTGGTAGAAATGTATGTCAACATTTACAACGAAGGCTATGGTTTCAAAGTGGACAAAGCAGTCCGAAACTGGTCGTCACAAAGTAAAAGTCCGCAGCTCGAGGTCTCACGGTCGCTTTCTCGCTTCCCAAGCAAGGGGTCCCGGGTTCGATTCCCGGCGGGGTCAGGGATTTTTCACCTGCGTCGAGACGACTAGGTGCTTGAGTTGTCCTCATCGTTTCACCATCATTAATGTAAATGGCGAGACTGAACTGAGCAAAGGTTGGGAATTTCTACGGGCGCTGATAACCGCAAAGTTGAGAGACACACAAATTAAAATTTTCTAACTCAGCCGGAACAGAAACGGAAGAAAAAATAAAATTAGTGTAATCCTCACAAAACGTATTTGATCCTTTTTTTCCCTTATTCTATTTGAAGTTCGCTATGTACAAGGGACTTGGCGAAAGAATGTGTCGCATTGTTTTTGAAAGGGAAGGTGACACAAGGAACGCGATACCAGTCCACGCCCGCTCTTGTTCAACAACAGTAGGGGCGTCAGCGGATGAGGAATGACGCATACGCAAAGCGCCGAAGAAGAGTAGTAGCAGACCGGTGTGCCCGAGGTTATTCGAGTATACATCACGATTGCAGACGGATGTGTACTGACAACATTGTCGCCAATGGAGGTGCGTGCTGTTACCTTGTATGAATGGGCACGTGGGACGTCATCCATGAACGCCTAATGGTTCAAATGGCTCTGAGCACTAGGGAACTTAACTTCTGAGATCATCAGTCCCCTAGAACTTAGAACTACTTAAACCTAATGACATCACTCACATCCATGCCCGAGGCAGGATTCGAACCTGCGACTGTAGCGGTCACGCGGTTCGAGACATGAACGCCTACACTACGTGTTAAATGAAGAATTCATGCCTCGTCAAACAGTTGGCCACTGGTTTTTCTGTACCATCGTATTTTCACCTCTATCTTGCACTGAAAGCCGTACCCTCTGGACGTCACTTCCAGACCAATGCTGTGGTGTAACAGGATGTGTGATAATTCTTTGCATCGCTGGGCACCGAGTTTTACCAGAGTGCTTTCTTCACCGCGCTATGCGGCAAGATCCAATGTCGGTGGGAACTGTGTAGAAAAATAGTGCAAGGTGTATACTTCAGTGGTGTATTTGTTTTTGGCAAGCAATAAAGTTCCTGAGGTGTCAGGTCAGAGGGGTGTTCAGAACACAATTTCGACACAAAGCAGCTGAATAGGCTGTGGAGTGGAAGGGGAAGGCTAGCAATAGAACAGTGCATCACCATTGACTAGACATTTATTGAACACGTAAGTCAGATGTTACCCAAAAGGAACAATCAGTACAAATTACAAAATAATACTCTTTTCCTTTAAGTCACTCAAACATTTAAACAGGCAAATAGCAATCATTTAACTGAAAGCCTTTTAAGAAAGCAAGACTAGAAAATTTGAATGTTGAGTTAAAATCATATTTAACCATATACTGGGAACTTGTTGCCAGTCTGAGCCTATTTGGCTCAGACCGAGCACATATTTTAAAACGAAATACTTCCTTTAAGGAACCGGCGATCAAAAGTAATCACATAACCCTCAACAACCATATTACATCCAAGAAATTTAAAATTAAACAGTAGTATATAACATCAGAGAGCTGCAGTCCCAAGTTTTAAGCAGCATGTTTCAGATGGGCTGCACTGCAACAGTACAATACAAGTCCCTCACAGGATCTCCCCACACAGGAAGTTATTGCGACAACCGACAATCGACAAAATAAGCGTTCTCGCTTCCCACGCGCGGGTTCCCGGGTTCGATTCCCGGCGGGGTCAGGCATTTTCTCTGCCTCGTGATGACTGGGTGTGGTGTGCTATCGTTAGGTTTAAGTAGTTCTAAGTTCTATGGGGCTGATGACTGTGGATGTTAAGTCCCATAGTGTTCAGAGAAATTTGAACCACATTTTTTGTCACAGTACAAGTGAGACTCAATTACAAATGTAATTTTACATCACCAGTTCACGTATAGTCAATACCAGAGCCTGATTTTCACCCGTTTATAACGGCAGGCAGCAAGATCGTACGGAAAAGAGCGTAGACACAAGCTGTTACCAGTTCTCTTCTCCGAAAGCAGCCATCGCAACTCTCGTGAACCACTGGGACATCAATGCAAAAATCGTTACTCCTTCACACAAATTACAGGACGCCCGCTTCCCGCCGCTTGCTAAGACACCTTCCGTTGAGAGCCAACTTGTATATCTCCATGTGATAGGTCCGGCCCCACACTCGCTGCGTCACCCGACAACCGTCTTCCACCACGTCCCGGAGCACACACCCCTACAGGACCTCGCCTCGTTACTCCTCGTGTAGGCCCCAGAGGGCGCTGCTTAACGCCCTAACCGTGGCACGAAAGATAAACAACCAGAGTGGCACTATCGATATGAGCCGCCACGGCTCAGTTTCCGTGTCAAAAACAATGACGGAAGTTACTTTAGGAACGTCCGCTGCATCAAGGAAACATAGAAAATCGTCGCATTAAAAATCTCTACCGCCTTCCGAGGCGGAATTCGAAACAGTTTTACCAACCAGTGGCAGCTGCTCGAGGGCCACAGAGGTCCATACTAGCGGGAGGTTTTTTTTTTTTTTTTTTTTTTTTTTTTTTTTTTTTTTTTTTTTTTTTTTTTTTACTTTCTCCTTTCGCTCAGTTCTGCGGCTCAGATTTCGCAGTTTTTCGATCTAAGTTAGTGAGAGCCAAAGTGGCAATAAAAGCAAATAAGTTAAGTTTTCATAGATGCAATTCTCCGAGTCCAGGTTACGTCTGCGAACTCGGGGACAGTTTTCGCTCGTCGAGTCGTCCAAACTGTTATGGCAGTTCTACCTGACGGAATCGCAGCTCAGAGCGGCTCCGTACGGGGGAAGGCGGCTGCGCTTCCGCGCTCCGCCGGCTGCAGCCACCGCGGCCGAGGTAATCACATTAGCCGCCGCCGGTCGGCAACACCTGCCCGCCCCCACACCACCCCCCTCGCGTAAGCAGCCGCGCCTAATGAAGCCGGCGAGTGCGGGCCCGCGGGCCTAGGGCGGCCGCATGTCGCCGGCATCCAATCTGAACAGCCTAATTGGCGGCGGCGCTGACTCGGCCCCACGTATATCCTTTTAGCGGTACTCCTACGTTAATTGAGTGTGCAGCCTATACCGGTTATTGGAACGGCTGTGTACGGCGGGGCTTCGCGTGCATGCAGGTGCGAGCGAGAACACGAGATGCGGAGAAGGGAGGGGAAACGGGGTTGTTTGGGGAGAGGGAGACACGCAAGTAGCGTCTCGATCAAATCGTTATGCGATTTCTAAGACTTTTATTCGAGTGAACCATGAGAAACGATGAGAAGTACAAGGCTGCAGGTTGTAATAGTTCTTTATTTACGTGACCATTACGGCACTCCAACGCCAGTGCTCGATACCAGTAATATCGTACTACTTTTCTGCGAAGTAACAGTAACAACAGAAGAAATAAAAGCTTGGGGTTCGCTGATGACATTGTAATTGTGTCAGACACAGCAAAGGACATGGAAGAGCAGTTGAACGGAATGGACAGTGTCTTGAAAGGAGGGTATAAGATGAACATCAACAAAAGCAAAACGAGGATAATGGAATGTAGTCGAATTAAGTCGGGTGATGCTGAGGGAATTAGATTAGGAAATGAGACACTTAAAGTACTAAAGGAGTTTTGCTATTTGGGGAGCAAAATAACTGATGATGGTCGAAGTAGAGAGGATATAAAATGTAGACTGGCAATGCCAAAGAAAACGTATCTGAAGAAGAAAAATTTGCTAACATCGAGTATAGATTTAAATGTCAGGAGGTCGCTTCTGAAAATATTTGTATGGAGTGTAGCGTGTATGGAAGTGAAACGTGGACGATAAATAGTTTGGACAAGAAGAGAATGGAAGCTTTCGAATTGTGGTGTTACAGAAGAATGCTGAAGATTAGATGGGTAGATCACATAACTAATGAGGAGGTATTGAATAGAACAGGGGAGAAGACGAACTTGTGGCACAACTTGACTAGAAGGAGGGATCGGTTGGTAGGACATGTTCTGAGACATCGAGGGATCACCAATTTAGTATTGGAGGGCAGCGTGGAGGGTAAAAATCGTAGAGGGAGACCAAGAGATGAATACACTAAGCAGATTCAGAAGGATGTAGGCTGCAGTAGGTACTGTGAGATGAAGAAACTTGCACAGGATGGAGTAGCATGGAAAGCTGCATCAAACCAGGCTCAGGACTGAAGACCACAACAACAAAAAACAGACATATTTTTGTGACAATATTCACATTTGGTTTTATTAATGTATAGGTACTCCGATGTATCGATATATTACAATGATATGGTTCTTGTGTGTATTCATTTCTGTGAGACTGTCATAATCTTAAAGTTCAAATGGTTGAAATGGCTCTGAGCACTATGGGACGTCACACAACACCCAGCCATCACGAGGCAGAGAGAATCCCTGACCCCGCCTGGGAATCGAACCCGGGAACCAGGGCGTGGGAAGCGAGAACGCTACCGCAGAACCACGAAATGCGGGCTATCTTTTAGTTACTTGTAACCGTATTGGCGCGAATGCCCACAGAGAAGTCTTTGTTTAACTTTGCAGAAGTTAAGTTGTTATTTCACTTTGTAAAAGAACAGTCAAGACTTGTGTTTGGTTAAAGCGGAAATTAAATATATGAAGTATATATTAAGATGGTATCTGTTCTTTCGGACATGTCCGAAAGAACAGATACCATCTTAGTACATATATAGTTCAGGCTCACCGGCCACTTGACCATCTTAGTATCTTTATATAGTTAAGGCTCACCTGCCACTTGACCATCTTCTTCTTCTGTGCGAATGCACAAACAGTGCCCGAACTCATACGGGAATCGGCAACGCGCCGCGAGTAATGAGTATAATGGGCGGGGGCACTACGAATGTAGTGCGGGACAATACGTTGGGAGTGTGGGTTTCGCTGGAGGCGTGCCAGACATAAATCCCTGCAGTCGCGCTGTCGTCTGTGTCCTCAGATGGATAGAGCGTCTGCCATGCAAGCAGGAGATCCTGGGTTCGAGTCCCCGTCGGCTCACACATTTTCATCTGTCCCCGTTGACGTATGTCAACGCCTGTAGGCAGCTAAGGTTTTCATTTCATTGTAAAAATATGAAGATTGATACAAAACTGTTTTCTTGGTGATGTGACAATTACGAAGAAGTATATGTGAATTTACAAGAAGTTTAATAAAAATGTGGATCAAGTCAGAAATTATTTCTACCATACCATTGTTCTGATCTGGAATTGTTTGATCTTTAAGAATTTCCTGAAAAACACATTTGGTAGGTCTTCAAATATTGCTAAAATACAGAACTGGACCTTCGAGCTGTCAAAGAATCAACAAGATGAGCCATAACAACTTCGACGAATTCAATGTGGGAATCCATTCAAAATAAGTGCCAAAATTAATGCATTTTTTACAGTGACTTCGTTATTTCCATTCTGACGATACCATCTACAGTCAATAACTTTTTGGTTGCCCGATAAAGCGAACACATGCTGCGTGAGTAACATCATTAATCTGACTTCTAACCTACTTTGCAAGTGGTGGTATTGTTAGAAGGTAGATGCGCGACTATGCTCGAAGGAAGTTATACACCGTCTGTCAAGATAAGTGGAGCACCAAGGAGTAGGGATCCGAAAAAACATCGGTTAGACCCGATACCGGTAATTTAGGTCTCAATAAGCACTATTTTTTCAGTATTCGTTTGGTCTCAGCTTTAACAGGTGTTCTTTTTATTCTTTTTCTAATAACCAAGCAAAATAACGAAATATCAATTAGCCATTGCAGCAGTATTAATCTTTTGGTTTTAAATAAACATTATTTTTGTAAAAGAGCACTTTTTGCTCGTAATATTTGCATTCATTTGAAATATTGGGTTGTTATAGAAAATCGGAACTGCGGGTAGTCTTACGCGATAATCCTAATCATTTTTACGAAGTGACCTAATAATGAAGGACAGTGCTTAATTTTCTTTAAAAGATTAAAGATTTGTCTGTCAGTTCAATGGAATAATAAAGGAGGAAGGAAATAATAATAACGACAGTAATAAAGTGAAAACTTAACAATTCATACATTGCATACAATAAAAATAGAAAGTAGCTGATCTGTTGCCTCTACCTGCATAATATGTTTTCATCCAGAATGAGATTTTCACTCTGCAGCAGAGTGTGCGCTGATATGAAACTTCCTGGCAGATTAAAACTGTGTGACGGACCGAGACTCGAACTCGAGACCTTCGCCTTTCGCGGGCAAGTGCTCTACCATCTGAGCTACCCAAGCGCGACTCACGCCCCGTCCTCACAGTCTTACTTCTGCCAGTACCTCGTCTCCTCGGTCCGGCACATAGTTTTAATCTGCCAGGAAGTTTCATGTCTTTATCTGCTTGTGACCCTTTAAAACGGACAAATTAACACCAAAAAAAAGTTTTTCAGCATTTTTTTCAGTTGAAACTTCAGAGTTGAGAGGCCGTGGTCGATGTATAAAATTTCCACCTGACGTTTCGTCTCCATCTGCGGGAGACATCTTCTGAGGTCGTCCGGCTACTGCTACTGAGGCTCCAGGTACTCTAGCATTTATAGAGCGCGTAGAAGGAACCATCATTCGTCACTTGATGCCGACAGTATGCCGATCTTTGGAAGGCGTCATCATTCTCGATTAAGAGTAATCGATTGTCATTCTTCTGGTGCAACTTCGACATCCATATTTTGTCTAACTTTAAAACTTCCTCTTTTCTATTAAAACTGTTAAGGTGTTTGTGAATCTCTATTGCTTCTCTATATATGCGCGCATGATAATGGGATGTTCGTGCTAGAACGCTTGTCTCATTAAATTTAATTTCGTGATTCCCATCTCGAAAAACATGCTCAGCTACGGCCCACTTTTCGATGTGTCCTAAGCGACAGTTTATTTTATGTGGCTAAGCGGGTGTTTACACTTCTTTTCGTTGTTCCAATATATACCTGTCCACAACTGCATGGAATTTTCTATACCCCAGGTGTTGCTATGGGGTGTGGGGCGTCTTTTCCAATTCTTAAATATTCCTTAACGTTCTTGGTGGGCCTGAAGATTGTTTCATCCCATATTTGGCCAGAACTTTCCCGATACGGTCCGTGACTTTATTAATAAACGGCAGGAGAACTTTTCCAGTAGATGACCGTTGTTTCTCTGGACTTCTGGCTTCTTTTCTCCTCCGGTGGAAATTTTATACATCGTCTATGGTCTCTCAGCCCGGAAGTTTCAACTGAAGACAACACTGGCCGTGAAAGCGTACACTGTATAATTTTCAGCCTTTGTTTTCACATTTTAGCGCCGACAATTCGTAATGCCCAAATAGTGATGTGATCCCCGATAACATCATAATGTTTTAGCAGAGGTTCGAAACCCTAGATTCAGTAAGAGAATACTGGTGATTTTTTTGTAGTGTTCAGCCATTTATAACTTTTCGAGGAGAGCTGCGAATGATGGACTGGCTAAGTTTTCTCTTATTTAATTTAATAGTTTAATTCTGTGTGTCTTGAAAATGAGAGAAGCAAAAGTTTTCAGTCTTTTTTTCGATTTGTACGTTTACACACGATGTAATAGGAATAAAAAAAAAACCAAAATCACTTATTTCAGAAACCGGTTATTTTTAGCGTATTTAACAGTCAATTTAAATTGTCGTGTAAAAAAATCGATATTACCGAAAATAGGTTGTTTCAGCGACAACCGCCATCACTACCCTGAGGGAGATTAGGAAATGAAATGGAACTTAACTGGTTCAAGCAGTATGCGGTGTTATTATAGTGATTATGATATCGACTTAAATTTACGAAGAACTTGGCAGTATAATCCACTCGTCCGTCTTACGCTGCACCCACTCTGACACAACTGCATGTACTGATTCGGCTGACAACACTGTCATAAAACAATTGTATCCTCTCCTGAAGCAAGCTGATCCACAAGTGTTGTAACTGGTCATTGATGTCCCCGGTACTGACTCTGGTGCAGGAGGAAACGAAGTGAAACTCCTCCAGGTGAGATGGTATGTGTACTATTTCACTGATTTGTAATATCGAGTCAAATTTACAAAAAACTTGCTGTGAGCCCATTTATCAGTAGGAAATTGCGAACCCTCTTTGATCTGGAAGCATAGACTGATTCGCTCGCAAAGGCAGTCATAAATCCGTTGTATCACCCCGTGAGGCAGGCTGGCCCACAGCTGTCGTAACTGGTCCCTGACATACTGCTTCTTGGCACTGAAACCGAGATGACATACTGTCTACTTCGAACTGAGACTGAGAAGACATACTAGCTGAATATTTTCTTGCAGATTAAAGTAATGTGTCGGACCGAGACGCGAACTCGGATAGAGCACTTTCCCACCAAAGGCAAAGATCCCGACCTCGACTCTCGGTCCGGCACACAGCCTTAACGGGCCAGGAAGTTTCATATAAGCGCACACTCCTATGCAGAGTGAAAATTTCGTTCTGGACATACTAGCTGCCCCCACACACGTTCTACCGGAGACAGATGTGAGGATGTTGCTGGTCACGGGAGTACTCACCATGATGTACACTACTGGTCATTAAAATTGCTTCACAAAAAAAGAAAAAAAAAATTCAGATGATAAACAGGTATTCATTCGACAAATATATTACACTGGAACTGACATGTGATTACATTTTCACGCACTTTGGGTGCACAGATCCTGAGAAATCAGTACGCAGAACAACCACCTCTCGCTGTAATAACGGCCTTCATACGCCTGGGCATTGAGTCAAACAGAGCTTGGATGGCGTGTACAGGTACAACTGCCCATGCAGCTTCAACACGATACCACAATTCATCAATAGTAGGGACTGGCGTATTGTGACGAGCCAGTTGCTCGGCCACCATTGACCAGACGTTCTCAGTTGGTGAGAGATCTGGCGAATGTGCTGGCCAGGACAGCAGTCGAACATTTTCTGTATCCAGAAAGGCCCGGACAGGACCTGCAACATGTGGTCGTGCATTATCCTGCTGAAATGTAGGGTTTCGCAGGGATCGACTGAAGGGTAGACCCACGGGTCGTAACACATCTGAAATGTAACGTCCACTGCTCAAAGTGGCGTCAATGCAAACAAGAGGTGTCCGAGACGTGTAAACAATGGCACCCTATGCCATCACGTCGGGTTATGCACCAGTATGGCGATGACGAATATACTCTTCCAACGTGCGTTCACGGCGATGTAGCCAAACACGGATGCGACTATCATGATGCTGTAAACGGAACCTGGATTCATCCGAAAAAATGACGTTTTGCGATACGTGCACCCAGGTTCGTCGTTGAGTACACCATCGCAGGCGCTCCTGCTGTGATGCAGCGTCAACGGTAACCGCAGCCATGTTCTTCCACCTAATAGTGCATGCTGCTGCAAACGTCGTCGAACTGTTGGTGCAGATGGTTGTTGTCTTACAAACGTCCCCATCTGTTGACTCAGAGATCGAGACGTGGCTGCACGATCCGTTACAGGCATGCGGATAAGGTGCCTGTCATCTCGACTGCTAGTGATACGAGACCCTTGGGATCCAGCGTGGCGTTCCGTATTACCCTTCTGAACCCGCCGATTCCATATTGTGCTAACAGTCATTGGATCTCGACCAACGCGAGCAGCAATGTAGCGATACGATAAACCGCAATCGCGATAGACTACAATGCGATCTTTATCAAAGTCGGAAACGTGATGGTAGTCTTTTCCTTACAAGTGGCATCACAACAACGTTTCGCCAGGCAAAGCTTGTCAACTGCAGTTTGTGTATGAGAAATCGCTTGGAAACTTACCCGATGTCAGCGCGTTGTAGTTGTCACCATCGGCGCTAACCGTGTGTGAATGCTCTGAAAAGCTAATCATTTGCAAATCATAGCATCTTCTTCCTGTCTGTTAAATTTCGAGTCCTTAGCACGTCATCTTCGTGGTGTAGCTATTGTAATGGACAGTAGTGTATACAGTTCAGAGAGACACATGTTGTGTGTGGACGAGCATCGTCCTGTTGAAGTACTGCACCACGATACTGTCCCATGACAGCTAACATACGAGGACGCAAGTGGCCCGTGACACATCGGAGCGCCGTCAGACTTCCCTCACTGCTGGCCAGCCGTGCTCTGTAGCTATAGCCGATGGCTCTCCACATCATGACGGTACGAGTAACAACTTTGTACCTCCGGAAAAACATTTCAAGAATGGGGCGCACAGGTACACCCTACCAGGGCTAGTGACGATTCTGGTGGCCGTTCTACCTGTCACACAGAGTTGTAACTCCAATCATACCCGTCGATGTGAACGACTACATCTTCTGGGGGTCTCACTTTGGTTTGGTAGGTAAAGCGTTAGAAACCATTTAAAATAGCACACTGGTGGCTTTGAAACACTGTAGGTCCTGAAAGCTGCTACCCGGCTGTCATGTGACTTCTACCAGTGATGTAAGTCAAAGAAGTTGTAGCACTTACTTTCCGAGTCGTTAGACACTGCATTTGCACAGCTCTCTTTAAAATGAAATATTGTAAATATTCGAATGTGTACAATACTGCCAATATGAGGAATGAACGAATGACGTATAACGAATGTACCACATATAGAGTTAATTAGAAATTATTTATCCTCGAAGTGTAAAACATTAATTAATCGTAGTAATTTATTTTAAACTGCGAGAGTGCTTTTCACCTTACTACACTGTCTTTGACTAAACAGGGGGATACCAAAAGAAAAAAAAGAAACGGAATAACATTTCCGTGGGCGGAGCTTGTGTAGTATACATGTCTGCCGCTAGGCGTGTCTAGCGCAACTCATTGACAGTTCGGTTCCGCCTGTGTTGTCGACCAGGCTTGTTCTGTCCACCAGCAGTGATTGTTTTTTGCTAGCGTTGTTTTGTTCTTGTTATGATGGCAGGTTTAAGGAAACAACATGCAAGCGTGAAATTTTGTTTTCGTTTCGGTAAAAATGCTGCTGAAATTGTTTTAACGTTGAAAAGAGCTTACCAAGGTTGACACTGTGGGAAAAACTCAAGTGTATGAGTGGTTTGCTCTATTTAAAAATGGCAACATGTCGATTGATGACAAACCTCATTCTGGACGTCGAATCGACGACCATAAGGAAAAAGTTCGAGAACTTGTGTTCACAGACCGTCGAGAGACAATTGATCAACTGTCGGATGGGTTATCTTGGAGCTCGATTCAGCGAATCTTTGGTATCATATCCCGGGCAAGGTCACAAATTTCCCCTGCAAGTAGGCAAATATGTCTGAATTGCCTATACAAAGGACAAATTACAATGACGAAGCTATAAAGCTGACAGAGTGTATTTGTTGAGAGTTCTATCGCTCTCAGTCTACCTCCATCGCGTCAGCGTGAGCAGTTTTTCCATGAAGTGGACTTGTTTCGTCATTGCCTTCACTTGCTCCATACTCAACTCCCGAAACTCAGATTAGTTTCTTGATAAATTACTTCTTGGGGTGACAGAACGAAGAGTGGACCGTCCCCATTTCAGATTCTAAAGATGAACAAATACATGGTAAATAATCCCCATACACTGTAAAAAAGAAATGCAGAAAATCTTAGAAGAGTCTTTGAAGAATTAATTTTTTTTCAAGACACAATACTTCCAGCAGAGATCCGTTTAAATAGCTCCTATTTTCATAGTTCTTTCTTAATACGCCTCGGGCATCGGTGTGTGTGATGTCCTTAGGTTAGTTAGGTTTAAGCTCTAGGGGACTGATGACCTTAGAAGTTAAGTCCCATAGTGCTCAGAGCCATTTGAACCATTTTGAACCAATATTGAACTTTAAATCTATCTCTTTTAGTCAGTAAAATTTAGGAAAACCTCTTTTGTACGTATTGACAACTAATAACGTATTGCAGCACCAGTTGACGTTTAACTTTGTGCGCAAAAGTTACACGCATAACCAGCACCTTGCTTCAAGCTCAGATACGACCAGCGACAATTATTTTGTAGCAGTCTTAGTGGCGTAAATAATATCCCGTGTTTTGTATTTCTTGAAGCCCGAAGAGGAACGCCAGTGATTCGAAATGTATTACAAATCTCTGGTATAAAATCAGTTAGGCTTATGTACTGTAGCTGCTTATAGTATATCCAATGTTTCTTACATACTCTTAGCCACTATTTCGCTTTATTTTGGCCGTGAGCTTTCGAAGAATTTTCATCACATTTTCCTTTATTTCCCAGATGCAGATGTAACATCTGCATTAGAAAGCGGCTATTCAACGACATGGAACCCGAAGACAGTTACAGGTTGCCTATATAACGGATTCCAAGAGTAACAAAAATTTGATTTTCAGTATATCATATAAATAGTAACCCAATTTAAAAATTTAAAATGCCGATATAATCTACTCGTTGTGCGATATAATCTTACGTGAAAGGTTCAACACGGTAAGGCAAGTATTACATTGCACATTGGAATCACATTAATGTGACCACCATTTACGCTCAACGTCAACGTGCAGTATCCACTCACAGAAGGTAGATGGCAGCACTCAATGGAGAGACGTCTACAGACGTTGAAGTAACCTCTGGCGTGCAACAGGGGAGTGTTATGGCACCACTGCTTTTCACAATATATATAAATGACCTAGTAGATAGTGTCGGAAGTTCCATGCGGCTTTTCGCGGATGATGCAGTGGTATACAGAGAAGTTGCAGCATTAGAAAATTGCAGCGAAATGCAGGAAGATCTGCAGCGGATAAGCACTTGGTGCAGGGAGTGGCAACTGACCCTTAACATAGAAAAATGTAATGTATTGCGAATACATAGAAAGAAGGATCCTTTATTGTATGATTATATGATAGCGGAACAAACACTGGTAGCAGTTACTTCTGTAAAATATCTGGGAGTATGCATGCGGAACGATTTGAAGTGGAATGATCATATAAAATTAATTGTTGGTAAGACGGGTACCAGGTTGAGATTCATTGGGAGAGTCCTTAGAAAATGTAGCCCATCAACAAAGGAGGTGGCTTACAAAGCACTCTTTCGACCTGTACTTGGGTATTGCTCATCAGTGTGGGATCCGTACCAGATCGGGTTGACGGAGGAGATAGAGAAGATCCAAGGAAGAGCGGCGCGTTTCGTCACACGGTTACTTGGTAAGCGTGATAGCGTTACGGAGATGGTTAGCAAACTCAAGTGACAGACTGCAAGAGAGGCGCTCTGCATCGCGGTGTAGCTTGCTTGTCCAGGTTTCATGAGGGCGCGTTTCTGGATGAGGTATCGAATATATTGCTTCCCTCTACTTATACCTCCCGAGGAGACAACGGATGTAAAATTAGAGAGATTCGAGCGCGCACGGAGGCTTTCTGGCAGCCGTTCTTCCCGCGAACCATATGCGACTGGAACAGGAAAGGGAGGTAATGACGGTGGCACGTAAAGTGCCCTCCGCTACATACAATTGGGTGGCTTTCGAAGTATAAATGTAGATGTTGATGTAGATGTAGTTGTGGATGGTATATAAAGCGTGTCGGAGGGGGGGGGGGGGCAAGGATAAAAGCCGCTACAGCTATGAAGAAGCAAAGTGATTTATCTGCGGTCAAAAATAGCATGATCATCGGCTTTCTAGCCAAAGGTGGAAACATTTTAGAACCATATAAATTTGTAAACAGCTCACTTGCCACCGGGGTTAAGGTATACCGTGCATTTCAAAATGGTGCTATCCAAAACCGGATCAGTGCAACGATGTGCACCACGGGCAATTACGACAGAGCTGAACGACTGCTACAGAGATGCGTACTGGAGAACAGACGTGCAACTGCTGAGCAACTTACTGCCCAGATGAAGCAATGGCCTACCAAGCGTGCCCCCTCAACAATTGCAGCACGCGAATGGTTGAGGCACCCATGCTATCTGCTGTTAATCACCAACGAAAGCTGGAATTTGTACACCAGTTTCGCAACTGGACGTTCTCTCAATGAAGAAAAGTGGTCTTTTCAAATGAATCGTGTTCTGTGCGCCATTGAACACAAAGCACACATATAGCAACAATCGTCCAGGACAGAAGAGGGAGTGTTACCATCTGCAGTATGTTTTCGTGGCATTCCCTGGGCGATCCCTTGGAAACCATGTCCACCCCTTCACGAAGCTTGTTTTTCTTCGCCGCGATGACGTATGCCAGCAGGACAATCCAACGAGTGGCACAGCTCGCAGTGTACTAGCGTATTCGAAGAACACTAGGATGAATTTGCCATACACTCCTGGCCACAAAACTCGTCGAATCTAAACCCAACAGAAAATCTCTGAGACTTCCTCAATCGGGCTGTTCGCGACATGGATTCTTGAGCGAGACCTAACGCAGCTGTCCGGGGCACTGCAGTCACATGACCCCACATTCCTGTCGGTATCTTCTAGAAGAACATTGGCTGCATTCTTCCACGTCTCGTAGTGGTCCCCGCTGCAAAAGACTTGTGACAAGTGGTGGGATTAATGTGACTGGACGGTTTAGAAACAGTCCGTACGTCGTGAGGCAGCGTAACTCACTCGGGATGAGGGGGACACTTAGCATGGAAGGTCAAGGCCCCTACTATGCCACTCCTTATCACAACAACTAGCAAATCAATAAGTAATATTTATTCAAAACAAGATTTCATACAACTTATTGAAGGCAATCAACACGTGTCCATGTTTAAGACAATATCAAGACATACAATCACAACAACTGACTTAAAAGATGAGCCTGGGACATTTCAGTACTTAAGAAACATAAATTATAATCTGAAGGTGCTTTTAAAAGGTGGCACACATAGTTTTTTTAAGGCAATAATCTGCAGCATGACAGTGATTTACAAAGCACACCTGTTCGTTACGAACCAAAATAACACATGCAGCACAACAAGTTAATTAATACAATTGTTTCACAAGCGAATTGAAAACCCCCTTTGTTTTACCTATACAAGAAACAGGTTAAATATCTACCAAGCGGGCAGTGACGCCAGACTGCCCTTGGCAAAATGTGACGTAACTGAAAATGCCGGAAGCAGCAGACCAGCCGTCCAAACCAACACCTAAACCCCGGGGCGCAACCGGAAGTCAATTCCCATTAGACGACAAGTCACAGCTTCTGTGCACCGAACCGGAACGTGGCACCGCTCCCATACACCCCAACAAGCAGAATACTGTAACACAAACATACCGCAGAAAATACGGCAAACGCCAACAAAACATCAATTAATATAGGTTAAGAGATCAATAAACAACAATATAAATGAAGAACCAATAAATACTTTCAATAGAAGTGACTCAAGTTTTACAGCAATATCAATGTCATAAAACATTTAAACGAAGAACAGTACACACATCCAGTGCTGAAAATATAGTATCAGACTTTTACACTCTCGCAGTTTGCCGAACAATATTTCCACATATGTTTAAGGCGACAATGTGCACAAAGATGAAATGGAAAAATTTTAAGATAATATCACATTATTCAAATGCACAACTTCACAACGATACTAGGTTTTGTGCACTTTAATTCCGTTGCATAGATCAGCAATGTACCTGCCAATTTTGTAAGCTTGGTATGCAGAAAATTACGACTAGACTATGACCTAATATCTTCATTACTTTACACCTACTACATCATTTGGGAACACTGATTTTTAAGGGAAGTAGTGACTGTCGGTCTTCACGCGGTCACACACCTTGCCGGCTGCTCTTACGTCAGCAAGTCGTACAGTAGGGCAACCAACCATCCAATAAGTACACTCACTGCAACGCAAATCGTTCAACGAAACGAAGGCATCAGAAACACTTACACCTTCGATGGAGAGAGTTGTTCGAGATGGTCCGAGAAAACAGGCACCAAAGCAATGCGACGAACCGTGCCCGGAGTTGACATCAGGAAGGTCCATCACAAACTCGAGACCGTGTTGCAAGGTAGACCGGCGGCGCCACTGCTGGCCAAGCCCGCGTCTTTTCCTCCTTCGTCCCCGCGAACACATCCTTCTGTCTCGTAGCGAGTCCGACCCCCACTGCCGTGACCGCAAAACAGCCCGCAGATCACAACAGGGGCAAAGATCGTAGTACAGTCGGGTAATCGATAGTGACGTGCCAAAGAGTTGGTGCACCAGAAAAGGCGCAGCACGTCTCACTCACCATGCATACAATCCCTGACTATAGCTATGCAGTATCTGGAATTGACAGCCGTTAGCGACTTACAACAAACTTTAGACATAGTTTCAGTTTCAAACTTTTTCTCGTTTACATGCTTAACGTCAAATATTTAACAGATTAAATCATTTTTAAGGTAATCAGAGGTTTTGAACTTATTACACATGAGAATTCGATTCTTTAAAGAATCAGATGTTTGCTGGTTTACTCCTATTTTGAAATTAGTCAATGATCAGCTCGGTGCTTTCTAAAATTTGATTATTCTCCCTTCCATTAATTTGGCGTTGGGTAACAACCGCCACCAGTCACAATAGGAGGTGATTTTATTTAACACATGGCCAGTTTCGGACTTGTGCCCATCTTCAGGTGGTTTATATTCAGTTACATGTATCCTACCCGGTGTTTGAGATCTCTGTTTAAATCAAAAACAAGTAATGTGATGATGACTAAACAGACTCAAATGAAACATCTGCAAGTCGCTAAGCGACATGTATCGCAAAATACTAAAGTACTTACATAAAACTAGATAAACCATATCGTTTTCACATTACATTCATATTTTTGTACACATATACTTCGCTTTTTACTAGATAACTGTATACTAGTCACCGTGGTAATCACGGGTGCTTCCATATAATGCCTCTAAGAGAGTAGCGGCACTTCAGATGTTGGTAACTTCAGACACACATGCTTGCACTACGTGTTTATATTTGAAAAACTGAGGTAATGGTCAAAGAGATTAAGTCAAAGAAGTACACAGATGTTACGAACACATATGCACAATAGATATTAAAATGTCATGAAAATTAAATTGTTACACGGTTGTGGAACCACACTGCCATATATAATATCCTTCAACTTTAACAATAATCTACAACAGCACATCATGCACTACAACAACACAGTCATTTTCATAGCAAATCAGATATTTACAAACTTTTACGTGGCAATAGCATACAATTTTACATAGGTCAGACAGGTCAATGGAGTTTCAGTGCAAAATACCGGGAACGCGTGGATGCCATCCGGCTAAATAACTTTTATAAATCCAGTTTCTCAACTGATTTTAAAGAACATAACCATTCAGCCACAACCGTTAAAGATAAGCTAAAGGTACTGCACACTATCAGCAAAGCAAAGAAACTCAGTCTTCTTGAAGAGCTCGAAATTTACATCAATAACTGCAGATCACCACTCCTAATTTTCAGTGAACAAGTAGACCTTGCAAGTAAGTAATTCCTAGAGATATTTAATGGAGTATTTAAAAAATCATAAACTGTAACTCATGGCCTCCTGATACCTAGCAAGTTTTTGGAAAAAAACGCAATGTTAACCTTATATAATATACCAGCAATCATTCTAGACACTATAAATGACAGTGTGTTCCACGATCATGTAACAGTTTCATTTTCATAATTTGTAATATCTATTATGTATCTGTTCGTTTAAGATCTCTGTACTTCTTGGACATAAGTTCTTTGACCATAATCTGTTTTCAAATGTGACCACGTTGTGTGTGCACGTGTGTCTGAAGTTACCAACGTCTAAAGTGGCACTACTCTATCAAAGACGTAATATGTAAGCACCAATAATTAGCAAAGTGAGTAATATACAGTTGAGTAAAGAAACGAAATATTTGTATACACAAATGTGATAAATCTGATGTGAAAACGGTGTGGATACACCAGATTTACGTAATTAGTATAATGTTTTGCAGCTCATGTGGCTTAGCCAGTTCCAAATGTTTCATTTGTGTCTATTTAGACATCATCACATTACTTGTTTTTGATTTAAACAGTGATCTCGAACACTGAGTAAGAAACCATTTATCCGAATGCAGACCAGTTTAAGATGGGCACAAGCCCCAAACCAGTCGTATGTAACATAAAAATATCTTCCATTGTCACTGGTACTGATTATCATTCTACACCAGATAAAGGAACAGCCACGGAGTGCAGTTGGAACAATTATGGGTAAGGTAAATTTCATTGATTTAGATTAAATACGTTTTATACGTAAGGTTCTAAAATAATATTGAGATAAAAAAACCTGCAACATAAAATTTAAATTTTTGTGTTACGGAATTGACTGCAAACGGTTTAAAATGTCATTTGTCATTCTGCCGGCAGCGCCAGAGATTAATCTAGTCCTTTGGATGTGTGATAAATCCATATGGCAGTGAAAGTCTTACCTAGTAAAAATTATTGGCTTTGTATAAGTAGCTGAAAGCGTCAGGAGTAGTAGAACCTTCAATTTCGTCCACCATTTACATCTTTTAGGAAACTCTGCAGCTGTGTCATTCATGATTTGAATAATGAAAACTGTACCTCTGAACCTCAAATTAACGTTAATGTAGTTAGGGATCAGACCTAACTGCCGACACCCATTGCTGAATTTTATGCGTGCTATAGTTTTGAAAACTTTCATTCTCATATTTTTAACAGAAAATCACACATGCAAACGTCGCCAATAATTCATGTAAGCAAATGCACTTAAAAATTAGAATAAATTCTTGAAACGCGTTGTGCTAAGCACGAATAAATTAGTGTACTGGTGCAGTTTTCATTAGTTAAAACGTATACCACTCACTTAAGATTTCAACACTTATTAACTGACGGCACAGGCTGCCCAAGTGCAGCAAAAACTCGTGTTTGTCCCTACGTGTGTGATAAATCCTTCCTGCACTAGGAGTCTCAATTCACCTCAGGTCAAACGTGTACCAACGTTTTTCGGAACTTGTCGCATATTCTTACGATTAATGGGACGTTTACAGTAACTTATTGCGACCTTTTGGCATCGTAGCGTTATTAGAAAATTCTCTGTAGCTACAGTGTTACACAGTAGCCTGAGCAGGACGGTGTATTAGCAAATTATGGAGTGTGCTGTTGTCGGCGGCTCCGGACGGAAGCAGGTGGCACAACAGGTGAGCGAACAATTTACGATAGCGTAACGGAGCCCCGATGCGTCCAGGGATGGGGGTGGGAGGGAGCCAGTGTTTAGCCGCCGCGGTCACAGGCCGTAACTTCAGGTGGGCGGCTCTTTCAGAGCAGCGACCCTCGCTGCTCCAGCAGAGGGCGGGCCACACCTGACCTAGCACCGCAGCTGGGCACTTGTTTAGGTGGATCGCTCACTCGCAATAAACTGCCGCCTCTAAAATCTGATAATGATATCGAGGCACTTCCTATCACCTCAGCGCACCTTTGCGTTCTACGGCCACTGTCTTGACCTCAAAAGGTGAAAAATGCCTTCCCAGCAGTGTGGTTTGAAAACTACCTTACTTCCTAGAATGAAATTTTCCCTCTACAGCGGAGTGTGCGCTGATATGAAACTTCTTGGCAGATTAAAACTGTGTGCCGGACCGAGACTCGAACTAGGGACCTTTGCCTTTCGCGAGCAAGTGCTCTACCAACTGAGCTACCCAATAACGACTCACACCCCCCCCCCCCCCCCGTCCTCAAAGCTTTGATTCCGCCAGTGCCTCGTCTCTTACCTTCCAAACTTCACAGAAGTTCTCCTGCGAACCTTGCAGAACTACGCAGGAGGCAAAGGTCCCGAGTTCGAGTCTCGGTCCGACACGCAGTTTTAATCTGCCAGGAAGTTTCGCCTTACTTCCTATCACGGATGTTACTAGTGTCGTGATATGATCTCTTCTTCACAATCACAGTAAGGTAGCTTAGATATAGATTTTTTTTTCAAGCAGTAACAACTTACTCCACACATATTATAAAAATATATATGTGTGTGTGTGTGTAACAATTTCAACCACCCTTCGTAGATTTACCCGTCACTGTCGGTCAACAGTTGCTGTAGGGTAAATTTCACCTACGCTGCATGGTTCAGGAGGTTTGACGTCATAAACAAACAGATGCGTTCAAATTTATTACTTCATTGCTACTAACTCTAATCTCAACACATTCTGCAAACAGTGTCAACATATTCTGCTGAATAAACTTACAAAATCACATCTTTGTATGATTCATGGATCACAAGATTTGACGTCATAAACATTGAGAAACTTGAAAAACTGCTGCGTCATACATGACGTTCAAATTTATTCCCTATTGGCAAAATATTTAGCACACTTATCCACTTCCGCCGTTGAATTTACCTATACAAATATATCATTGTACTACACATAGTTCTAGAGGTATGGCGTCATAAACACAGACATGCGTGAAAGATGATGAATCACGCATGAAGTTTTAACGCATTTCTTCTTTACTGCTAAGACACCGACAAACTGCCTGTTGGCTACTGTCTTATGTTCTTCGGTGATAATTTCTCTGACGTTTCGCCAGCACCAGTGGCATTGTCAAATCTTCACTCTCTATTGTTGGTGCTGTAATGGAGGTTGAAGCTTTGACAATGTCAGTCACTCGTGGTGGCGAAACTTCAGAAAAATCATGAGACAAACGTCGGTCGAAGAACCCGAGACAGAAGCCAATAGGCAGTTTGTCAGCTAGTGGCCACGAAAGCCTTAATACTAATAAGGGGCAACAGCACACCAAAGATACTTCGCCACAGTGCAATAATAAAAAATCGAAAACGGACGATAATGTAAAGTGTATCTTGAAAATCGTGTGAACAGCCGTCTGGTGATGAACTTGCCATTTATAAACCGGTAACGGCGCTATTTACCTAACTTAATAGCAGTATTAATAGTGGTTGGTTGCTGTTTTCTTGTTTGTCAGAATTAAACTACATTAATTGTACGCAGCCACGGTCTCACTATGTCAGTTTTAGACAAAATAGCCTTAATACTTTTGTACTGAGAGACTCACAATTGATTCAGCTTAAATGAATCCTTGATACTTGGCAGGGCTTTTATCAGCTTTCAGCTACGAAGCGTTAACGACTGTAGGCGGGAACGATAGCCGTCTATAGATCTACGTAGAGACGTTTACAAAATCGCTTTATAGACGAGCGAGGCAGCTGCGCCCAACACACAGAAACTGTTCAGGATTCTGTGTTTATACATTTGTCCCTTCTGTTTATTTCTTTGTGCGACTGTTTCATAACATCAAACGTGTTTCCACGAATCCACGGAAATGAATTTTTTCAGTATTACACTACAACCACAGTTAATTTTTTCTTTTCGTTTCTAACAGAAAATTGCAATGTTGCATTTTTCAGATAGTAAAGCAACAATTGACGAGTAGTCATGAAATCACTGCACATTTCAGCCATATTAATTATTGAAAAATAATCATCACCCCGATTGTGACCATTTTCTTACTGGCATTTGCTCCAACTGAGTTTGCCTTTGTGTGCTCCTACTACAGAGTGCAGATTATAAATTTCCCCTTTATTCCTTTACTACCCTCCTGTGTTTGTGTCATCAGGTTCTTCCTCAGCAATCTATTCTTATCTTTCCCGGCACAACATGTCATGCTTAAAAACATGGTCAGTAACCTTTTTCCCAGTTTCAATGAATGGCTGATCAAACCTGTCAATGCTACTGAGTATGTGATAAAATATACAATTATGTCCAGCATCTAGGAAACTTCATTTTCTTTTCCATGTAGCATGTCTTTGTAGATATTGTGTCAACTGGCAAGGGCAAGAACACCATAATAATTGGAGGAATCCATCAGCAGCAACCAACCAGACAGAAATTACAGTAGCAGCATTCTCATTTCTCTTTCTTTACTTTACCTCATATTTTCATTTGTTCTGCTGCTCAGCTGTAGTTTACTTACCTTTGGGTATATTTAATGTCCTTCGTTAATAATTGTGCCTGGGTTGCGATATATACTGTACAGACCGATATGATCGCTCTTCCTTCTATCTTGCTAAGTAAGGCACAGTATTTCCTACCAACCATATCATGGTATTTATCTTGTTTGTGGTATATTAGTTTTCGTCTGGTAGATGGCGAGACCACAGCCGTACTTAAATAAGAATCAGCTACAGCTTCACTTCACAGAAATACATTAAGAACGAAGCTCATACGACTGGACAACATAAAAAGACACTGAAATAGTTGTCAAAAGGTCCTGGATACGAGACAGTTATTACTGGACCAAGGGACTACACCCAGTCAATCAAGAGAAACCGCACATATAAGCAAATAGATGAGAGATACAAAATAACGAAATAAAAAATGTAACTGAAGACGAGTGAGAGAGCTACTGTCTAACTGATCATGGCAGTAGAACGCGGCAAATTACCTTAGTGGTTGCGCGGAGGCGTCGGTGGTACAAATGCGATCATATTTACGATCTGCCTTTGTAATTACGAATGATCCGCATGTCGCAAACAGCGAGCGACAAGGTCATTAACTGTTTCTCTGAGTAACTATAGATCTTTTATCGACCTTCTGGTGTCTCTACTACTCAGTTAAGCTCTCTCATCACGCTGCCTAAACGGTAGACCCATATTGTCTGCAGACTGTACTTGTCACGGAACACCATTGAAGCAAGGTTCTTACTGTGAAAGTTCTTTAAGACCACAGGTTTCGAGAAAAACAACTGACTGTGCAGACCCAACCTAACTGTGGTAATTTTCACTGATCTTGGAAGATTTATCCGTCACAACAGTTTGCTTAACTAACGACAGAACCGCATCTCTGTAGCCTCTCTGGTGTGTTCGTGCACGAAGTACCCTTCATGTTTAGTACAAATTGCTCCCTTACAACAGGAGGACGCAATTTTGCTGAAAATTACTAACTTCTATATTAATTGTAACTACGAACTGCAAAAATTATGGACAGTACTTCCATAGTGGGGCATAATTACTGTTTATATGGTATCTACCTTAGGCCCTTGCAACATAAACAAGACCACGAATCAAAATTAATTACTTCGTACAAAATCTCCATACGTTCCTCGTTGACTAGTTAATCTCTAGTTAACCTAATTCTGATGTGGCGATACTCGGTTGCCACCCCAGCAGAATGTGGCATCACACGTTGAACCTGTTTTGTTGCTCACTACCATGAATCCTTGGTTTCTAGTGGTTCGCTAGAGTAATTCCGTCTCTTTGTTATTCCGATTGTGACTGTATTGGATAGTGGGTATACTCGCACCAGTTCAGATTAGTGAGATACGAGATATTTGTTGTCTATCTATAGATAAAGTTTTCGTAGACTCATGATAATCGTTGTTGTCAACTGTGTTTGGTCTTGCAGACGTAAGTGCAGACGCAATATCAGAGACCAACCATCGTCCATAAAGTAATACGGAAACGACGCTTAGCCAAGTTCGGAGGGTAGGATACGAGGTACTGGTGGAAGTAAACCCGTGAGCACGGATAGGGAGTCGTACCTGGGTGGCCCAGTCGGCAGTCCAGGTTTCGCACCCGTGCCGTGCGGACGTGCTGTGTGTTACCTCTGCCAAGTGCCCACACTCGCTGTTGCTTACTTTCAGCGGCCGTTACTTATGAGTCGTTTACGTGTGCTACAACAATGGTCAGTCGTTCTCGAAAATCCACACTACGGTTCACTTTCCGCGGTGAATGAACCCGGGCAAAGGTTTTGGAGTGGAATGCTTCCTGCGTGGCGAAGTTAGGATCTCAGCTTCCGACAATGTGGGTCTTCATTTGGCCGTCTTAAACAGAACAGCGTACTAAAAAATGGCTCTGAGCATTATGGGCTCTAACGAAATTTTGTCTTATCCCAGGGCTTTGTTTCGACACAAGCCTTTCAGAGATTTGTCAAATTCTTTATGTAACTATCATATCTCTCTTCTCATTTTTGTATATATCCTCTTCCATTTCCACAATATTGTCCTCAAGAACATCTCCGTAGTATAGACCATCTATACACTTATATAATTTTTGTAATTAATAGCGTCGCTACAACAATGAGCCTACACAGAAATGGCCAGGGCAATATTTAATTGGCTTCAAATGGCTCTGAGCACTGTGGGACTTAACTTCTGAGTTCATCAGTCCCCTAGAACTTAGAACTACTTAAACCTAACTAACCTAAGAACATCACAGACACCCATGCCCGAGGCAGGATTCGAACCTGCGACCATAGCATCGCGCGGTTCCGGACTGAGCGCCTCGAACCGCGAGACCACCGCGGCCGGCACGTACTAAATCATATACAGTATAGGTAGTAGCTACTCACAAAAATACGCACTACAATTATTAATCTCATGTGTATTCAAGAAAATTATATTCCTTCTGCAAATCATATACAGTATAGGTAGTAGCTACTCACAAAAATACGCACTACAATTATTAATCTCATGTGTATTCAAGAAAATTATATTCCTTCTGCAAATAATTGAACCAGACGTGGAAATTTAACGTCCGTCAGTGAGTACCGCAGAATCGACAAGACAATGGAACAAAATACACTCATCCTTCTTCTACAAAGATACACAGATAATAATATTTGTAATTCTGGTAGCACAGATAACTCTTCTCCATTGTTAAGTCTCTGCATTTTATTTCTACTATTACTTACCGGAAGCAAACGCTATAACGCCGCTTCACTGGGAGGGCCCGTATTCCGCCATGGTAGGAATCCACTGGTCGACGTCGGAGCCACGGTCTTGCTGCATCAATAACCTGCACCTGATCCACATGCTGCTTCCCGCGGAATGCATCCTTCATTCGGCCAAACAGATGGAAGTTTTCCACTCAAATGCACGGGTGTGTCTAAGGCCTTGCGTTGTCTCGAGAAGGAGAAGTTGGTTTGCATTTTTGTGACGACGAACACGATGAAATCGTTTCTTCAACTTCCTGGTGGTACCAAAATACACGACACAGCTGATAGGTTCAGTATAAGGGAGGACACCAAACAGAACACCTCTTCAGAGTCGCCATGACTCCACCAGCCGAACAGGCGACTTTCAGATTTGTCTTCTGAGAAGAGGTGGGGTGGCGCCACTCCATAAATTGCCGTTTTGTTTCCGGTCCGAATGATGAAATCATATTTCATCGCCTATGACGATGTTCGACAAAAAATTTTCACAAACAGACTCGTAGAGCGCAAGTAACTCTGCACAGTTGACCTTTATTGCCTTCTGCTAGGAACCCAGCTGCCGTACATCTCTGAGTACGCCAACCAGTGGACGCGTGCGTCAGCACTATCAACAGAGACGTCCAGTTGATCAGTTGATCAATAAGGTCTTTGGCTGTGATCCATCGATCACCTTAAATGAAAGTCTCCGTACGTTCCAACATTGCAAGAGTCGCAGCTGTGTGTGGCCCGTCGGCACGCGGGAGTTCGTACAGATTTGCGGGCCATTGTTACACTGATGACAGACGTCTCGCCCAACAACTCAGCGTGCTTTTGTTCGCTGTCAATCTTCGTTACATTCTGCAAGCGTCTATAAGTATCCGCGATCTTCTGGTTTTCCACCAAAAGAAACTTATTAACAGCTCCCTGCTAGGAACACCCGTCCGTTACAGACGCCATTTTGAAGGGTATGAATAGCATCACCTCCAATCAAAACTTCATGAAACTACAGGAGGCTGATGGGGAATATTCCATGATGTCCCACAACAAATTTCCCAATTTTTCTATCGAAACTGACTGTGTGAAAACGTCTTACACTACTTGCTGAAAGCTCCTCGTACCAATTGCAGTGAATCGCAAAACCAAATGTTAGTATAATTTTTTTTGTGTCGTGCTGATTTTATCAAGGAAAATATAATCAGACACATTACTTTTTCACACATGGTCTTAGAGGAAGTTGAGGGGTCATCGGTCTCATCGGATTAGATAAATATGTGGAAGGAAGTCGGCCATGGCCTTTCGTAGCAACCACCTCGGCATTTGCCTGAAACAATTTAGGGAAATCACTGGAAACCTAAACCAGGATGGCCGGACGTGGGATTGAACCGTTGTCCTCTGGAATGCGAGTCCAGTGTGCTAACCATTGTGCCACCTCGCTCGGTTTAGAGGAATTAATTCGGACTTAGTTTCATTAGTCTGTAAACTTATTCCAGTTAATTTTTGTTATTAAATAAATTAATTCTGAAAAAGCCCTGTCTATGGCTTTGTAAAACTATTATTAATTGAAATACTAGGTAATTAAGCTGTCTGTTAGGTGTCTCATCTGTGTCAACAACAAAAAAAGCCAGTGTGTTGTATCGATGAACTCAATCACGATCATTAAAGTGTTATTTAATTTGTATCTATATATATATCATACTTAAATAATAGTGGATATCCTGGGAAGAAACACCCTACGTTTTCAATCAAAATGATAGCTTGTAGATGTTTGCAAAGATATATTTTCAATGACAAAATCTTGCAAAACTAACACCATATATGGATCAAAATAAGGTGGTAAGCTCTCCAAAATTTACACTTCAAATAGAATGGACTGTGATCGATAAATGATTAAGAAAAAATTTTCCTCAGTATCAGATCTCTTCATTAAAATTTTAAAAAATGGTAATTTCTGGATATATTCTACATCTACGTGATTACTCTGTTATTCACAGTAAAATGCCTGGCAGAGAGTTCACTGGACCGTCTTCATGCTCTCTCTGTACTGTTCAACTCTCGAACGGCGTGCAGGAAAAACTGGTACTTAAATTTACCTGTGCGAACCCTAATCTCTCTCATTTTATAGTGATGGTCATTTCTCCCTATGTAGGTGAGTGCCATCCGAATGTTTTGGCAATCGGAGGAGAAAACTGGTGATTGAAATTTCATGAGAAGGTCCCGTTGCAACCAAAACGAATTAATTTTAATGATTGCCAGTCCAATTCACATATCATGTCTGTGTCACTATTTCCCCGATTACGTGTTAACCCAAAACGAGCTGCCCTTCTTGGAACTTTTTTCGATGTCATCCGTCAGTCCCACCTGATGGGGATACCACATCGCACAGTAATACTCCAGGTCAGGGCGGACAGGCGTGGTGTAAGCAATCTTTTTAGTAGACCTGTTGCACCTTCTGAGTGATCTGCCAATGAATTGCAGTATTTGGTTTGCTCTACCCACAACATTATCTATACTGAGCACAACAGATGAAGCCAGCAGCGCACCGATCACAGCATGCGTTTAACAGCGTTCACAGTAATTCATGGACGTATGTTCCGTGTTTGTAACTAAATGACTTAGTATACCTCATGAATTCTGAAGCTTCTCAAAAACGACGTAAGCAGGAAAAATGACAGTCCGCAAGAATACACGAGATAATAATGAACTGATTTTTAAATACCAGTTTCAAAAATTAAGTACTTCGTTCAGTAAGGGAGTGTACATCAGTATCTCGTTTATGCTTTGCATAAGTAAATAAAATGATATACTTCTGTATAAAAAATATCTGCATAAGACTATATGTATGAATTTTTACGACAACTAAAAATAGAACTCACTCTTATTTCAGTCACTGTTGTGAAGTGACTTAATCTGTGACAGTTTCCATTGCCAGACATTGCTAGGTAAAATTTGAAGAGACGTCTGTTAAAACAATATTTTAAAGGCGAGGCGGTGTCTATTTTCAGTAAGAGTCTTGAACTCTTGATCTCAATGGTGTCTGGAATAGACGTGTTTTTTCTTTAAAAATAACCAGTATGAAAGACTGCAGGAATCTCCAGTGACTATGGTGCATCGGTTCAAGTTGGCAACGCTGAGGCAGGACTCGTGCTAGGCAGACGCCATCTAGCGTTATTTGGCGTCCGACGTTGGGACACCAAGTACCTGCTGTCAGTCACCACAGAGCTCACATCTCTGTGGAGAGACGAAATCTCTTCTTAAGTCTCTACATAGGACAAATGACATGCAAAAAATAGGAAATTTACCTGTGGGGTAGCTCTCAGCGGTAATTCAAAGCATGCTAAAAATCCATTCTTAACTTTAATGATGCACACAGGTTTTTTTTCTGTGTGAAATTATTCCACTCAAGAAAAAGCTACAAACTTATCATGTTGTGTCTCGAAAACAGTTTTACTCACTGAAATAACTGGTGCTCGACAATGTATCTTTTCAAAGTTGCGTATCACATCGGCTTTCCTTGTCATTATTTAACTTTTAACTAACTAAGTATGGAGTCCTTTCCTCATGCACTAATCGCATAAAGCTTTTGTAATTCGCTTACGGTATTTACCTCTGTAGTATCTCTAAGAACGTCATAAGCCTATTCTTAATTTTAATCAGCGCCAGATTCATATTTCGTTTCTTGAAGCAGATGACATTTTTGCTTCCATAAAAGTCAGCTACTTGCGAACTGGCAGGCACAGCGCTCTGCGCAGCAGTAGTTGCAAACGGTCCGATCTCACGATACTAGTGATATTCCTGTTGGTGTACAGATGGAGAGAGCAATCCATCGCACTAACTGTCAAACGACACCTGCTTTAAATCTCACTGTAGTCAGTCAAGTGTATGTGAAACTATTTTATTACTTTGATGAAAACTTCATGTTGAATAAAGAAGTCAGTGAACTTAAACATATCGGAAAAACCTAGCCGCTGTTGTAATCTCAAGAAAAGTTTTATTCAGACATTAACCAAATTTTTGGATCAGCCCGAAATGTCGTGCGTCTGTGTTACTATTGTGACTGTTCCTGTACCGACACGGAGATCACCCTTGACGTTGTCTGAAAACATACACACAGTTACCACGAGCTTTACCTTCGGATGTATGGGCCCATTCTAATGGATACACCATTCCAGTTCAAATTGAAACACCGGTATGTATGCGTTAGAGACATCCGTGGAGCAGCAAATTGGATATTAATGACGCCACTCAGGACAGCTGCGACCAAAGATCGGGTGCGCAACATGACTTTATGTGAAGGTTTGTACCAAGGGAAGTTTCCTGTGGGTGGATCGGAGCCAAGGTGATGTGATGCGGACATGGAACTATATGAACTATATGAAATGAAATCGTCATAACTTCCGAACGGTATGCGTTAGGACGTTCAAACGGCACGGTTGGCCGCGGGGCATGATGGGAATTAATATGCGCTTGTGCACGCACCTTATTGTTGTCGGCCAGTTGCACGTGAAAATATCACGGTACAGCGTGCCTGAGGGCATAGCGCTTGTGAAGGTATACTATCCGAACAATAACAGCCCAACTGTGGCTCAAAGAAAGTTTGCGACCGAGTTCAAGCTGAAGACAACCGGTTCAAATGTGCTGACAATCAAGAATGTGATACTTAAGTTTTGAGAGAACTGGTTGAGTTCGTGATGACAGTGTTGGCACGTCGGTCGTCCAAAAAGGGCGAAAACGCCTGAAAACATCGAGAAGACACGCGCTGTGTTTCCAACCAGCAGCAGGAAATCGATCAGACTAATTGCACAACAGATGGGAATCAAACAGGAGACAGTGCGAGAAACTGTTGTTGAAGTTCTGCATCTCTTTCAATACCAAATTCAAACCCATCAGCCACTAAGCCATGGAACGCGGCCATGGAACAGCTGTTGTGTTTCGCTACAACTATTGTCCACAGAATTCCAGAAGTGGACTTTGATGCTAGTATGGTATGGTTTAGCGACGAAGCCCACTTTCATTTGGATAGGTTCGTCAATAAGTAAATCGGCGCATTTCACGATCGTGAAGTCTCTTGACGTTCAACAGGTGACTGTGTGGTTTGCAATGTCCAGTCACGGAATAATCGGTGTAATATTCTTTGAGGTCACGGTGACTACGAACGGGACATCAAGGTTCTGGAAGATGATTCATTCCCATTATCAAAAGTGAATCTGATTTTCACAAGATTCAGAAGAGTGTTCGATGTCCAGAAGGAGCACTATGGAGACCGCGTTCTGGCCCTGGGGTACCGAGAGGCCACTGCGATGGGCATTTATTGCCCTATATATCCTCCGGATATGAACACATGTGGCTCCTTTCTGCATGGCTATACTAAAGACAAAGCGAACAACAATAGCCAAAATCTTCGGCTGATCTGTAAACAGCCCTTGAGGAGACTATTGACAGAATCTATGTTCCGACACTTAAGCGGGTCATGCAGAGTTTCGCTATTCGTCTGCGCCACATCCTCACCAATAATGGCACGCATGTCGAACATGCATAACCTAAATCCTAAAACCTGTAGTGACGTTTACGTATTGAATAAACTGTGTGTATGCCTAGTTTGTAAGTAATTTACGTTTTCTTTCACATACACTCCTGGAAACTGAAATAAGAACACCGTGAATTCATTGTCCCAGGAAGGGGAAACTTTATTAACACATTACTGGGGTCAGATACATCACTTGATCACACCGACAGAACCACAGGCACATAGACACAGGCAACAGAGCATGCACAATGTCGGCACTAGTACAGTGTATATCCACCTTTCGCAGCAATGCAGGCTGCTATTCTCCCATGGAGACGATCGTAGAGATGCTGGATGTAGTCCTGTGGAACGGCTTGCCATGCCATTTACACCTGGCGCCTCAGTTGGACCAGCGTTCGTGCTGGACGTGCAGACTGCGTGAGACGACGCTTCATCCAGTTCCAAACATGCTCAATGGGGAACAGATCCGGAGATCTTGCTGGCCAGGGTAGTTGACTTACACCTTCTAGAGCACGTTGGATGGCACAGGATACATGCGGACGTGCATTGTCCTGTTGGAACAGCAAGTTCCCTTGCCGGTCTAGGAATGGTACAACGATGGGTCCGATGACGGTTTGGATGTACCGTGCACTATTCAGTGTCCCCTCGACGATCACCAGAGGTGTACGGCCAGTGTAGGAGTTAGCTCCCCACACCATGATGCCGGGTGTTGGCCCTGTGTGCCTCGGTCGTATGCAGTCTTGATTGTGGCGCTCACCTGCACGGCGCCAAACACGCATACGACCATCATTGGCACCAAGGCAGAAGCGACTCTCATCACTGAAGACGACACGTCTCCATTCGTCCCTCCATTCACGCCTGTCGCGACACCACTGGAGGCGGGCTGCACGATGTTGGGGCGTGAGCGGAAGACGGCCTAACGGTGTGCGGGACCGTAGCCCAGCTTCATGGAGACGGTTGCGAATGGTCCTCCCTAATTTGCTGGGAAGTGGCGGTGCGGTCCCCTACGGCACTGCGTAGGATCCTACGGTCTTGGCGTGCATCCGTGCGTCGCTGCGGTCCGGTCCCAGGTCGACGGACACGTGCACCTTCCGCCGACCACTGGCGACAACATCGATGTACTGTGGAGACCTCACGCCCCACGTGTTGAGCAATTCGGCGGTATGTCCACCCGGCCTCCCGCATGCCCACTATACGCCCTCGCTCAAAGTCCGTCAACTGCACATACGGTTCACGTCCACGCTGTCGCGGCATGCTACCAGTGTTAAAGACTGCGATGGAGCTCCGTATGCCACGGAAAACTAGCTGACACTGACGGCGGCGGTGCACAAATGCTGCGCAGCTAGCGCCATTCGAAGGCCAACACCGCGGTTCCTGGTGTGTCCGCAGTGCCGTGCGTGTGATCATTGCTTGTACAGCCCTCTCGCAGTGTCCGGAGCAAGTATGGTGGGTCTGACACACCGGTGTCAATGTGTTCTTTTTTCCATTTCCAGGAGTGCACTTCAATAACTGTCATCTGTATGTTGTACTTGTCGCATAGTGATAAGGAATTATGCTAGACACCGTATTCACTTTCTACACGTGCACATGATGAACATTATCTACGACATCTGAGCCAAACAAATAATGAACTGAGGGCTCCAGAACTGCGTTTGGCGTTGGAAGCGGCTACATGATGCCGTGTATCACATCAAACGGGTAGGAGACACTTGCGTGATACGAAGTCCATTCCCGACTACCATGGCGAACACCGCGTCAAATAACACAATACCATGGACTCCATTACGGATGAACAAGATATCATCCCGACGATCATGGCGAGTAACATGTCACATACCACAAGACTGCGGACTCAAAATCAGTTACAGATGGCCAAGAAATCACGAATAATAGACGCACAGCAGAAGTCAACAACTTAGGTTCGCTCTGTTGTCCTCAAGAAGCACAACAGAAAAATCTGCTATGTTAGCTCTATTGTGAAAGTACGTCACTCGACTTCATAGGTAAGACAATACCTAAAGTAATCAGCGGGCTTAAGCTTCTGTATTGGAAGTGATGTCTGTCCAGATCACAACGTAGACAATTTTAAAGGATGTTGAAATTCTTTCGATACAGTGTACACTACGTACCACTACGAAGAGGTTGTGCATTACCACAGGTACTACTTGTGGTTTTACGGGCTTCTGGTAGGTACCAGAATATGATTATGATAATGATATTAATAACGAATATGACTATCAAAAGATCTGCAAGGTTCGTGCGAATAACTACAACGAAAGACAATCTCAGTTTCAATGGAAAATGCAATGCACTAAAGTATACGATGGATAGAAAATTAGCCTACCGACCTCACCAGACACAGCCACAAATTAAATCTTTCAGAGTGTAATTGTACTATACTGCAACTCACCTCGGTAAGCAAAACGAGCTATCATACTCGCCGTACCGTACAAACATTTTTCCAATTCGAAACCACAACCAGATTGCATAGAAACAGCTAATTTCAGTGTCCTTGTCTGCATTTTTATATAATATTTATGTCTCACTTACACAATAATAATTTACTCTTTACGATATTAATCAGAGGTAACTTTCGTGGGCAGCAGCCACGCTCCAACAATACAGTATCTTTGTATATCGTTTTAAAATTCTTACTCTGCCAATAGTAAATAAATCAGCTTTCTTTTAAAAATTAATTACCTTTACCTTTCAATAAAATCCTGGAGATAATTTCTCTCCTTTTTTACTTAAGAATTATGAAATACTTTCTCTCTTTGTAAATTAACCAATCTGCACTAATATTCCTATTTCTTTGGGAATTAATATCTGTGCTTTTTTCAACGTTGCAGACTTTTCTGTATCTAATCTCCGACTTCCTTTTCCCACTTTTCTTTATGATATTTGCAAATTGTTCGTTTGGTTTAAAATTAAACTATACTTTTAAAATATCCTTGAATATTAAATATGGGACAAATGAGACTCGAGACATAACATTTATTTTTGAAACAAACTATTCTGTCGTTATTTCCTGTTTTCTTTCACGTAAAGGTACAAATCAGCTTTGTTTTTACGAGTGCTGGACAATCAAACAAAACCGTGTAAGCGGAAAAGTGAAAACAAAATTGCACAAACCATTTGGGTGTCACCGCCACTTTTAAACGGCTTGAATATTAAAACAGACAAAAAATCAAATATTTATAGTTTTATAAGAAAAGCAACTAGATTCGAGAATGCGCCTTCAGAACTCCTACTGACTTAGATTGGTTTTCACTATATCACATACAACAGTAGGACATCCGTTCTGCTATTTACAAATATCACACTGTCCATGTATCTATACACAGTTTTCCAAACATTAACTAAATTGCATCGACGCTCACACTGAAGTCGCAAAACAAGCCCTAACACAATATCGCAAAGTCGCTATTTCGTAAGTGCTTGCTTTCACCTTCAAATCCACCAATACAACAAGTCAAAGGCATTATTTCCTTAGTGAACGCTTTCTTCAGCTTCATATTCAAATAAAGATTTAAAGCGATAACGTCATTATCTCCTACAACAAAATGTAAGATCTTCAGTATAATCCAGGTATGGATCGCCTACGAATGAGTGGCTTTCAAACTACACTTCGTTCAGTAACTGTTTTGGCATATATTCACGAACCAAGACAAACCAGTCCCAAATTACGATATATCGTAGTCACTACTGCTACCTAGATAAAATTCCAAATTCCGTCACAAATCAATCACTTGACGCTTTTCGCCCGACAAAGTGAAATCAGAGTTATCACAGATCCGGGTAAATATCTGTCAAACAAACCGATAACAGTACCATGGAGTTCTCCTAAACGGCTGTTGCGTTTGGCCCAAGTCTAACCCCGATCCTGACTGATCTTCAGGGCTGGACAAACAATACTCAAGTTCGAACGGGCTCGAGATTCCACAATGCGCCCCAGCGTTCGATACAGTATCGAGATTGTTCGAACAATCACGTGACATTTTACTCGCTTAGTGCGAGTACAAAGGGTCTGAAAGAAACTACGAAGTAGCAACGACAGTAAGCTACGGCTCAGCTCAAATTTCTCAAATTCGTGAAACAGTGGAGGAAACAGCATTAAATCCTGTGTCTGAACAAATTTTAAATACCGAGCTGTCATACAGCATTCACAGATTTATACTCTAACCATTTATGGCGATTTTTAAGTAAAGATGACAAAGACGAAAACGTTGTCCTCCAATAAATATTGCTTGACTGGGCCATATATAATATATTATTTGATTATCAGAGCTGGTAACGAGCTACCAAATACATTGAAAATGAGCAATTCAACCTCTATTCACATATTTGAAAAACAGATAAAAAGTTTAGCAGATTTTAATCAGTTTGTAAATAATGCAGCAACATTCACACGAAATAATCAAGAGAAGTAATCAAGAATTAACTGCAGAACAAACGAAATATACCGTAAAATTGTGAGTGTAATTCCTATCGCGAGAATAAATTACAGCGGAGTAACCCATTTTGCAGACAATACCATCAGACCTCAGCAGAACGCTGGACGACCGAATGTCGAGAATTACACAGAATCATGATAGCAATATTTCATTTATTTATTAGTTGCTATTGTTACGCGTGACCTACACCCTTAAAGATTCTTCAGTCCGTTTTTCACAGCTATTTTTATTGTTAAAATCCATATTGGATTAAAAATGATAAGGCAAGTCGTTTTAGTAGCATAAACAAAAGTTATTAGACCGCAGGCGGATCTAGAGATCGAACAAAACCAGAGATTTCCCGAAATGTGACGTAACCTGTTATATCAATTCGAGTAGTATTCAAACACCGCCAAACTGATCTTAGTCCGGCTACCAATCAACGACTTCTCATGGGACAGAGAAGAAACATTTACGAAGAACAAACACAGCAAGCTAATTCTCCGTTTTAACTATAGTTGGTTTATCTTTGCGGCTGTCGTTGGAATCTTGCGGTAGCCAGCTGCGTCATAGATATTATCTTTGCCGAAAAACCACACACTTCTCATGGTTGTTAAGGGCAATCTCACTCTTCTACAGTTCGGGGAAGAGAATATGCAAGCAACAACGGGATAGTATCGCCAACATTTTGGTGACAATTTCATATGGTTGGATGATAACTCGCATTTTCATCGTGCTCGTCTTGAGTGTGGCCCTTCAGCATGCCAACATCACCGGGATGGAGTAGCCTGCGTGTTCTCCGGACACGCACACAATCAAGAAAATATGGGATGAAATTAAACGGCTTTTATTGGAAGTCGAGAAAGACCACATACTGTGCGCGACGTAAGCAGAATCGTCGTTGAACCGCGGGACGATTTGGACCAGGGCTGGGCTTGATGATCTCGCCGATTGAATGCCACGACGTCATGGGCAGATTGCAGGTTAATATTTTCGCATGCATCAAGGGTAATTTTTGTTTCTTGTGACATTATTTTCGAAGTAATTGGGTAATGCATAATTTTCGTTGATGTGTACATATTGCATATCTTCGTCATCAGTAAGCGACGGAGTAAGTAACCAGTTACACCTTGTCGCTTCACTCTGTTTACGTTATATACAGGCTGTTTCCTTTACCGTGAAACAACTAAATATCTCGAAAACACGCTTAGTATGAAAAAAATGTTTTAGCTGACAAGTCAATATTTTAAAAACGGAATATCTGTCCGTGCTACAACTGGCTTTCTCCTAACCATCCCTCCCGGACGGAAAGGGTCAACTTTATATTTTCAAACGCACACCCCCCATTTTTATTCAGTATTCGGATTCCACGCCAAAAAATACGCGCTGCTTACTCAAACCATTGTTTCCCATCCGTGTTAGACGGCACTGTAATCGACAAATAGCGAGTGTGCCTGTTTTTTCAATTAATAATGGGCATATCTGAGTCTACATTTCATTTACGATGTAAATGTAAATCTTTGTGTTTTAAAGCTTGATTTTCGATGTTGAAACGTTACTTGAGTGTTTCAAAGGTGATTATGGGGTACAGATAAAAGGACTAGACACTGACATTTTTGGCATATGACTTATTTGTATAGGAACGTAGCATTCTGTTCGCTACGAGGTTGATTTTGGCAGGGCCCAAAACAAGCGAACAATCGAAATGCCTGATTTCGGTGGCTGCCCTCGAATGTCACCACCAGCGTGACAAATTACGGTATATGTTTCCATCCAAACGCCGTAACGCTCGCGCTGGCCACTATGCGACTACCAGTGGAATACAAATCACAGCCACTACAATAACATAAAATTTCCTTCGAGAGATAGTGAGAGGTGCACCTGCTATTGGTACTGGCCGAAATCAAACATCCTAGTGGTGAGAGGAAAGGGGGCTCACGGTTATCAACCACCCAGATGGGAACAGAAAAATAGTACTTCCACGTCATTCTTCCTGGATTGAGCTGAATTTAGTTCTTAACCAATCACTGAAACGGCTTCCCAAACTGTAATGTACAACCAAATTTACAACACTAACGTAAATTTCGAACATAAATATGAACCGTTATAGCACAAAGCTTTACGTGCACATCGAGATGAAATGTAGAGCCAAATGCGTCGGTTCTCAATTGCAAAAAACTTGAAATTTGGCGATTACTGTGCCATCTACCACGAATAAAAAACAATGATTTGGCGTAGAATCCTAATATGCAATAAATACACGGGGGGCGTGGGGTCCCTTTTACAAACATGAAACAGGTCTCTGCCCACACAGATGATGAGGAGGTGTCCAATTGTGGCACAAATAGATTTCCCCTTTAATTATAGTACAAAGTTACATCACCAGTTACAGTTACATTCTCAGCAAGTACACCAAGACCTTTCATCCATACATGTATTTTTTAATCATTACTAACTTTACGACAGGAGCGGGTATACCATGTGAAAGGCATATTGCTATATACATAACTAGGTCTAGATTGGGTGTTAGCGCCTATTCCACAATGGCAGGTCTTGTAAGCGATGACATCTCGGTCGGCGAATGATTCCAATCCAGGTAGAGAGGCATTCTCACATCGCACGATAGCGAGAGTAAACCATCTACTTTCAGTACTCCCTGTGGCAACGTCAAGACTGTAATTAACTCGACATCCCCGGAAAAAAATAGGTCCATTCAATATGACACTTTGTGCAGTTCCATTTGTGCCAAGTCTATTCTCCAGGCTTATAATGTGTTTGTAGATTGGCATGCGATGGCGGCGTTGACGATACACACGTCGATGAGGCACAGTGCTTCAATGCTGTTGCAGACACAGCTCACAGCGGAATGATTCCGCTGGTCTGCGTTGGCCGCTTTTATACCGAGAGCATGACCTTCATTACATAAGAGCGCTCGGTACAAAAGCGACCAGCGGAATCACTCCGCTGTGAGCTCTGTCTCCAACAGCATTGAAGCACTATGCCTCATCGACAGTGTGTATCGTCAACGTCGCCATCGTATGCCAGTCTACAAACACATTATAAGCCTGGAGAATAAACTTGGCACAAAGGGAACTGTATTGGCATTATGGAATAGATGCTAAGACCCAATCTAGGCCTAGTTATGTATATAGTAACATGCCTTTCTCATTGTATACCCGCTCCTGTCGTAAAGTTAGCAATAATGAAAAAATTCATGTATGGATGAAAGGACTTGGTGTACTTGCTGAGAATGTAACTGTGTGATGTAACCTCGAACTGTAATTATTAATAAAGTGTGATCTGTAGCGTCAGCCACAAATCGCTAGACGTACATCTGGTGAACGGGGGCTCAAGGATACAAAAGTTTGAAAAAAATCGAAAACATAGTGCCGCGTTAGCCGCCGAGTGCCTGCAAGGCTGCATGATGCAACCCGCCCTGGCCGCCTAGCACGTGGCCTACGCGTGCTGCTGAAGAGACTACAGCACGCGTACGCGATAGCACTCCAGTTTTTGACGTTAGGCACTCTCACAGCAAAAGAGATACATGTTTTTAGTGTAACGACACTTCAGTATATTTCATCTAGAGCATTTACTTCTTACGATGCGTCGTTTTCGAGATATTTAGTTATTTCATGTTAAAACAAACATCTTGAATATTGCAAAATTGTTCCCCATATATCTCACTGTTGTCAGAACAATGAAATCAATTCCCAGTCACTTACTGTACTGGAAGACCTAGCGTACAGAGCATGTGCCTGTCTTCTGAGCAGGGGGAAAATTTATTTCTAGTTTACATCCGCACAACTGAATTCAAATTGTTCTTCTCGTCCACCCATTGGAATTCACAAATATCTCCAATTTTTGACGATAGGCACTCTAACAGCAAAAGAGATACTTCTTTTTTTTACTGTAACGACACTTCAGTATTTTGCTAGTCGTAGAGTGGTGCACATATCCCTTGCTCTGAGACGTGCATCTAGCCCTTAGCTCTGCTCTTTTGAGAATTAGTAGCGCTTCTTATATTGGTATCGCGTCCTTTCGGCGTACGTAGAGGTGTAGAAGCATCTGGAAGTATGAACGCATCGCATTGGTACTATCCTTGCGTCTGGAATGGAAATGAAAGTGCTTTCGGTTCGCGCAACGCTCTCAGACACCGGCAGCGACTGCACCCGCACGCGCCGCCCTATTTTTAAATACCGGTGATGTCCCTGGATACAGCGGCGTGCTGTATCCCCGCATCTTGCTCTAGCATGCGGCCGTAGGCCGCGAAGTCAGCTGCAGAGCATTTTAATTCCCAGGAAAAGTAATCCACGTTGATTGTGGCATCCAGGACCATCTGCCTAAAACAAAACGGAAAAAGGTATTTCTGCTTAGCTGCCTCTCTCCGTCTCTCACTTTTCCATTCCTACAATGCGAACGTACATCGTTTCCCTTCAACAAATAATACACAGCTATACAGTAAATACCTGTTTCTTTGGACACATACATTCGTCTCACAAGTTGAACAGTTGAAATAAATTGTGCCTCAGCATCCTGCAAATTAGATATGGAGTCATATCTTAGCAATATCTGTGTTCTAGAGTGAATTTTAACTCTGCGGTGGGGTGTGTTCTGTTATGAATCTACGCCAACTATAACATCACCACCTAGCTTCCTTAACGTTGAGAGGCACCCACATGCCTTGCTCATACTGTGGCATCAAGCAGTCAGTCCTGCAAGATGAGTGGTCTGCCAAGCGAGTGGATTTATTCTTATCTATCGAGTAATACCAATGACTGATAATGAGCTCCAGTACTCACAAGTAAGCTACAAATTATTCCCCTGTTTGTATAATACGCAACGGAAACGGATAACACACATCTGACTATTTGGAATCTGCAGAACTCTGATTGTTCACTACGCTCTGGCAATACCACATTTTCTTTCTTATTCAACGGCTTTGATCAACACGTGGTCATCGCACTGAATTTGAATGGCGCGGACATTATAAATTCTGGATATCATGGCTACACACTATTCAAAGAACAAGGCCACCAATCTCTTTCTTTTCACTATATTTTTTATTGCGATAAATTCCATTATGATTCTAAGATAACCTAAACACACCATTACATTTTATACAACAATTACACAGGAGGACTCAGCCCGGTGGGCATGGCTTTACATTGGTAATTATCTTATGGTCTCGTAATTATCTAACGCTACAGTGCACTTTCTGGATAGGATGGTGGATCTTTTGCTATACCTCACACTTCGACTCTCACACCCATCATCACAAAAATTTCCTCCAGACCGAGCGGTACAAAAAGGAACATGAATAACCCACTGCATCTGAACCTATCTTGCTACTCTCCCATGCAAACCACACATACTTAAATTACATGAAATACATCATACTAGCAACACACAATACATCACAAAGAATAGTCACAACGATAAAATCACTTCACTTTCAGCTTTCCCACTTGAATTAGTATTCATCCCAGTTTCACACGACACTCCCCCACTTCGTTTCTTTCCTGCTACGAACTCTGGAGGATATATGCACGTTTTCCTGTACAATGCAAGCCCAGAGGCGTTGCTGGAGTGACGGCTGACTCACCTTACTTCTCTCTCAGAGTATTAGAGTTAGAATCAAGCATCACAAGGATACATAACACGCAAACTAATATTAAGAACGTATTCGTGACACACACGAGTCCTCAACTGATCCCATGGACGAGTACTTTTCTTTATCCTTTGTCTCTTACACAAATTTAGACTCACACAGTACCCACCACGTGGAAGTACTTGTCTCTAATTTCAAGTCCTGCACACGCCATTTCTTAAATACTTATAGTACACACGCCAGTAATTAGCTTAACTTTAGCACTCGGAAGTATTTCAACTTAGTACTAGCACTCGCAAGTATTTCAACTTATTGCTACACGTGGTTTCATTGTGACCATTGGTCACTTCCGAAGATTACTACGGTCCCCTTAATATTACCTACTTGTCATTATTTCTCGACCCAAAAGTTCCTGAAATAGAGAAAAAATTATTCCAATCTACTATTAAGTATTCCACATGGATACCATTCTCTCCACTCTTTTGTCTTTACGGAGCACACCTAAGACAGGTCTTACCAACACAAGATCCAGCGCCAGAGTGCTGAAACATGGCCATTCTTTAGGTCATCTCGCACCTCCCTCAAGGTGGGGGAGCACCATGCTACCGTATTGGCCAGCCACATTTCAGGCGCTCAAAGCTCAGGTAAATTTTATCTCTTTGTTTCCACCAAAGGTGACCAAAGGACCGTCTCAAAGATGATCATATACTGCACATTCATTATCTGCGGTTAGCAGACGACCATACATTCATTCATTTCACAGATCTCACCGAACTGGATGTAGGGATTTATTTTGTGGGAGTGCACATGTGATGAATTAAATAAATAAATTGTCCTTCTTTCCTACACTGGTATCCGGCTTCGGTTTATTAACTGTAATTGAGTTATTACAAAAAATATGTTGTTCTGACAAGAATAATTAAGAATGTTGTACCTGTTTTCAATGTCGGGCGGTACTGTACCCTTTCAACGTATATGCGTATTTCCTTCACGTATACTTGTATTTTCCATTACTAAAGAAATTATTCTTCTTAAAATTAACTAAATACTTCTATTTCTCAAAAACAAAACATCTTACGTTATTGTCATTCTTTTGTTTATGAAACCCAGGTAACAGGTTCAGGGTAAGAATGGATCAAACATCAACACGTGGAAGGGAAACTCATCAGGTAGTTCGTCGTTTTCACCAAATTAACGTTTATCGAAGAAAAACATACTGATCAATTAAATTACAGATTAAATGAAAACCATCAGAATTATAGTGACGTACAAAGTATCAAACTACTGAAATTTGCTAATATAAGTAAGGAAAACAATATTCAATAAACACAAAGCATATGAGTTTATAACAAAAAGAATGAAATTTGAATCGTAATTTACAAAACTTCATGAGTTAATCCCGCCAAACTCCACAGCCTACAACTCTGGAGGCAGTCGCTCAACTCAGGTATAACTCCAAGGATCAAGAAAACTACCCAAGTTTTACTAGGTATGACGACGCGGCAAAGCGACAATAACTTATACCTCGGTGTTGGCCAGGATGCCGCCAAGGCAGCGACCCAGAAATCACAGCTGCAAACACCTAGGTAGACTCGCGTGTTTTGCAATCAATTGTGAACATAAATCACACGCGAGGCAGCACCCTCAAACTCTAACAGAATACACACTCACAAATGATGAGCCTCGCTTTAGCAAGATAAATACAACTCGTATCCTCTGCTAAAACAAGTAGCTAAAGCCAAACGTAAATAATTAAAGGCTTTTAGTGAGATCAGGGGAAACTCGTGAAGATTGACAGAGATAGTTAGAAGGGATTTTTTCTAACACAATAAATACATACGCCTCTATCTAGGTAAGATGATAAGCGAGTAGTGTAACTGAGTAGCTGCAGGTACAAACAGAGGAATTGCAGTTAAACCCTTAAGCAAGGCAGAAAATTTCAGTCAGTGGTAGTCCGAAGAAATTCAATCATGTGTAAAACACATCAACGTAGATTAGAATAAATACACTACTAAATCACAATTACATTTCAAATTCATACCCAGTACATGATACAGTACCATGACATTGCCACCGGATACAGTGCCCTGCACCGGTGTTACAACTTCCGTTCATAGCATCGCATCCCAAGCGGGTGCACACAAACGATTTACCAACTAAAAGAACCACGTGGAGTCAAAGAAGACGCATTAACAACCATTGGCCGCTGTCAAGCGAAGACACACTGCAGACAAAACAAATACATATTATTCACTGAACAAGACAATAATATCGCGCCAATTATTCTTTAAACAATAAAAGCACAGGGCCAGAATACCCATAGTGAGTACGTTACGGTGCACCCTTCCCACCTTGAACTATCCTCTTAACTCCTCTTCAAATAACAGGAGGTCCCCGTCACCTGAGCTCCAGAGCACAACTGTCTTTACCTTCTTTAGCGGGTGCCCAACATTCGTCAAGTCGCTCGTCGATCCGGCTGGGTATATATGTTGTCCATCCCAAATCTGTCCAACCAAACCCCGCCGCCAGTCACTGCTGCTCCAGCCCTCTTCCTCCGGTCACGTGACGTTCACCACTCCACCACCTCAGCGCCGAGCCTCAACACCTCAACCTGGCCAACCAAAGATGAGCCACAAGGAAGGTGACTATCGATACCGGTGCCACACGTAGTTATACAAGCAAACCATGCCGGCACGGGTCAGTTTATAAGACTGTTCTCATATATATACGTATATAGCCAGAGTGTTGCCATTTATCGTGACCGATGACGCAGCTTCTCAAATAAGTAGCTCCTTAACTTCGGTGACCAGACGTGATGAACCGATGTTACCACTGTGGCAAGGCTGTTGATATATTTCTTAAAAGTTGTTTTCATTTTTCGCATCAAAAAAGTTCACTACATTTTTCTTTCAAATTGAAATATTCCTTATCATAAATGGACAACAAATGAATTAACGACGAGGCCATTGTCATCTATTCCATAGGACCATTGTTTGATGACGTATTTCTGCACTTAGATAACCGCACATAATACACTCCTGGAAATTGAAATAAGAACACCGTGAATTCATTGTCCCAGGAAGGGGAAACTTTATTGACACATACCTGGGGTCAGATACATCACATGATCACACTGACAGAACCACAGGCACATAGACACAGGCAACAGAGCATGCACAATGTCGGCAATAGTACAGTGTATATCCACCTTTCGCAGCAATGCAGGCTGCTATTCTCCCATGGAGACGATCGTAGAGATGCTGGATGTAGTCCTGTGGAACGGCTTGCCATGCCATTTCCACCTGGCGCCTCAGTTGGACCAGCGTTCGTGCTGGACGTGCAGACCGCGTGAGACGACGCTTCATCCAGTCCCAAACATGCTCAATGGGGGACAGATCTGGAGATCTTGCAGGCCAGGGTAGTTGACTTACACCTTCTAGAGCACGTTGGGTGGCACGGGATACATGCGGACGTGCATTGTCCTGTTGGAGCAGCAAGTTCCCTTGCCGGTCTAGGAATGGTAGAACGATGGGTTCGATGACGGTTTGGATGTACCGTGCACTATTCAGTGTCCCCTCGACGATCACCAGAGGTGTACGGCCAGTGTAGGAGATCGCTCCCCACACCATGATGCCGGGTGTTGGCCCTGTGTGCCTCGGTCTTATGCAGTCCTGATTGTGGCGCTCACCTGCACGGCGCCAAACACGCATACGACTATCATTGGCACCAAGGCAGAAGCGATTCTCATCGCTGAAGACGACACGTCTCCATTCGTCTCTCCATTCACGCCTGTCGCGACACCACTGGAGGAGGGCTGCACGATGTTGGGGCGTGAGCGGAAGACGGCCTAATGGTGTGCGGGACCGTAGCCCAGCTTCATGGACACGGTTGCGAATGGTCCACGCCGATACCCCAGGAGCAACAGTGTCCCTAATTTGCTGGGAAGTGGTGGTGCGGTCCCCTACGGCACTGCGTAGGATCCTACGGTCTTGGCGTGCATCTGTGCGTCGCTGCGGTCCGGTCCCAGGTCGACGGGCACGTGCACCTTTCGCCGACCACTGGCGACAACATCGATGTACTGTGGAGACCTCACGCCTCACGTGTTGAGCAATTCGGCGGTACGTCCACCCGGCCTCCCGCATGCCCACTATACGCCCTCGCTCAAAGTCCGTCAACTGCACATACGGTTCACGTCCACGCTGTCGCGGCATGCTGCCAGTGTTAAAGATTGCGATGGAGCTCCGTATGCCACGGCAAACTGGCTGACACTGACGGCGGCGGTGCACAAATGCTGCGCAGCTAGCGCCATTCGACGGCCAACACCGACGGTTCCTGGTGTGTCCACTGTGCCGTGCGTGTGATCATTGCTTGTACAGCCCTCTCGCAGTGTCCGGAGCAAGTATGGTGGGTCTGACACACCGGTGTCAATGTGTTCTTTTTTCCATTTCCAGGAGTGTATTAATTACACTTGCTGCTGTTTTATCAAGGAGATAAATTAAAATTAAATTTGACACAGTTCTTATGAGTCTGTGAAGTGAATTCCTTCACTCAGTTATTATGTGAGGACAAGAAACCATTCCTCTTGAGCTAAGTAACACTAAACCCATAATAAAACCAATAAAAACCTCCGAAACCATTCTTGGTTTTTCGTATGTTTGTCTATACGATGGGGACCATCCAAGATGTAAGTAATACATTCTAACACTCCTGGTTCTCTTTCTGTCCCCACATAATAAAGATACTGACCTACGAGCTTGGTGTAACCGCTATTCTTCACAGAAGGCTATAATTTCCAATCGGTATTTATTATATCTTTGATCATTATCAATGTCTCCCATGTCCGTTTAATGGTTGCCAATTTTTCCTAGTCCACTTCCACATACGGTTGCTTTCAATTCGTATGAAAGTGTGTGCTAACGTGGCGTCGCGGTCACATTTTTCGCTGTGCGGATTCGACTCAGCGAGTTCATATAACTCAGCTTTTCACGTGTGGGAACTACTTTATCTACTACGTCGTTCCATAGTCCAGCTAAGTTAGAAATTAGCGTGGGATTGTTAATATTGTCCTATATGAATTTCCAGTTTCTGTCAGGGTATTTCTCTACGATGTAGTTTGCAGACAGCGAATTGGCGGTGAGGCTGTAAATCTGTCTGGTAGTAAGCCTTTTTGGGCTATTTGCAATGTATCTGATTTCCACGAAATATCTACGAACGTGTTCTAATGCGCTGTTGATGCGGCCAATGTTCGTTAGTGGAGTCCTGTCGTTGGGATCTAGGACATCAATAAAGTTTTGGCCTGTTGTCTTGCAGTATGTATTCTAGCTATGAACCGAGACTCCGGAACACATTGATTCGATATATTTGATACCTAGTCCACATTTGAGACGCCCTTAGGTTGTCTTGTAGTTGACTTTGAAGAACTTGCTTTCCCAAGTATACCAACAAGCGAAGGTTAATATTTTATTTCCTATAATAGTTGTAATGGAAAGTATCGCACCCATGTTGTATATTCTACTAAATACGCACGTATATAAGTTACATTCCCCAGTTCACTTTGATCATATCCATCGGATTCTGGATCAAAGTGTCCTTAGAGGTCTTCTTTCATTCGTTGTTGAAGCCAGGTTTGATCCATGTATTCGTTTTGCAATCCTAGGAGTACTATTTTTGATCTGTTGGAACTGCTCCCAGTTGAATCTTCATACTTTTTTATTGTTCGTCTAACTTTGTAAACTTCTTTCCTGGAATTGACGATCACACTCACGTCATCTGCGTAAGCTTGGCATGCCGTTTTTTATATTAATTGTCTGAAGTCCTAGAAGGGAACTATGGTATTTATTCAATAAAGGTTCTATATATATGGCGAACAGCAACATTTGGAGGGGGCATCCCTGACGTACTTCTTGTTTAACATACACCGAAGCTGTCAGTTGCCCATTAGTCTTTAGCCTCGATCCTATGTATTTTTTTATCAGTTTCATTACTGGCTCACTAACCCCATTTTCGCCATAGTTTGAGACAAAAATTGCTGATTAACGCCGTCAAAGGTTTTATTAAACTCTAGAAAAGCTATAGCTAATCTCGTTTTGCATATAAATGTTAAATGTGCCCTATCTCTGTACACGACTAACATATTTAACATTGACCTCCGGGTACATGCATTGGCTTGGCACGGTCAAATTATTTTCCGAGTATTTGTTTTATTCTGTTGTTTATAACGCAAGTTACAATTCTTAAGTCAGCGTTGAACAACATAAGAGGACAGAAATTTTCCGTTCTATTGCTCTGGGCAGTCTTTGTATTAGAACGATCATTTCCTCCTTAAATTGTGAGGGGAAGACGTGATTTACTAAATGTTTATAGTATATTCAGTGAGTTCCTCTCCTATGTTATCCCAAAACTGTTAGTAAATTCGATGGGTAATGCATCTAATCCAGTTGTATTCCTCTTGGGGGTGTTTTGCTTCCTCTTTTGTTATCCCAACGAATAGTTCTTCGTCATCAGTTGATCAATACACGGTGTGATACTATTCAAAAAGTAATCTACCGACGTCTCTTCTATATTCGGTGGTGAGTAGCACTCTTTATAATATCTCACAACATATTCCTTGGTCGTTTATTGCTAAAAACATTCATTTCCACCATCATTCACAACCTAAGTAAGAAGTTTCTGTTTGGTTTCTCGTATCATGTGAGACACGGATGCAGTTTCATGGTTAATTTCACTGATATCTCGAGCCCGTACTTTAATATCAGGTAATGTTTCGTGAACTTGTGCTTTTATTTATGGTTTAATTCTTTTAATTTTAATTAGACTAGCCTTTGGAGTGTCCGGTTGATTACATAGTTTTCAGACAATTGTGAAGTAATATTCGAGAATATTTTTCCTCCAGTACGATTTAATCAGTGCAAACTGTATGATGCATTTCTTTATTTGCGTCTTTGTCCAATCTGTCCACTGTAGCACTATTTCTCGTCTTTCTAAACATTATCTCAAGTGTCCTGAATTACCTTCCGTTATGTATCGTCGTCAACCAGTGAAAGTGATTAATTAGTTTTAGTTGTATGGTAATGTATAGATACATTTACTGGTATTGTTTTTTGTGGTAATGTGAAGTTGTACTCTTGATTAGAGAAACAGTTAAACTCGTATTTAAATTCATAAGTGATATCGTAACTCTTGAAAAGTGATCAGCAATGCAAAAGTTAATCAGAAATGCAACACTAAATCTGTGTACTGCTACGCTTGAGTCGGGAGTGCAGTCTGTTCTGTTAAATTTCAGAAAACTGACCTATTAGCAATAATACAAGCAAGAAAAATATGAAATGCAAACAACTACCAAAATTGCCCTGTCTGAAAAGTATGTCATTGTTGAAATATCAAATGTATGATACGTAAATTATAAATGACGTACCTGTTTGCACAGTGAATAAATGCTGTGCCGCTGCTATCTCCAAACTACTGCAGCTACTGCTGTTATGCTAGTTAAAAAAACAAAAATTCAATCTACTAGCAACACGATGTGCAATGCCTGCTTTAAGCTACAGAGACATCCAAAAAACTTTTTCACTAATAAATCTCGTTACTGAGAAACTCAGGAAAGCAAAATTATATATATGAAACTTGAAATAAAAAGACGACCGCTGGATGATGGGAAAACATAAAATATCTGTACTAACAAAACTTAACATCACTGAGACAAAATAATTTCTCCCTCGAAATATTTAAATATTCATTTTAAACTGATAGTGGAAAAACCTGAACGAATGATCGTTACTTTCTTACAAACGCGTATGCTATCCATCTTTGAAGATAAATCATCAAGTCACACATTGTTGCGTTATCACAAAAAATCTCCAATTCTACAGGGTGTTTCAAAAATGACCGGTATGTTAGAAACGGCAATAAAAACTAAACGAGCAGCGATAAAAATACACCGTTTGTTGCAATATGCTTGCGACAACAGTACATTTTCAGGCGGACAAACTTTCGAAATTACATTAGTTACAATTTTCAACAACAGATGGCGCTGCAAGTGATGTGAAAGATATAGAAGACAACGCAGTCTGTGGGTGCGCCATTCTGTACGTCGTCTTTCTGCTGTAAGCGTGTGCTGTTCACAACGTGCAAGTGTGCTGTGGACAACATGGTTTATTCCTTAGAACATAGGATTTTTCTGGTGTTGGAATTCCACCGCCTAGAACCCAGTGTTGTTGCAACAAGACGAAGTTTTCAACGGAGGTTTAATGTAACCAAAGGACCGAAAAGCGATACAATAAAGGATCTGTTTGAAAAATTTCAACGGACTGGGAACGTGACGGATGAACGTGCTGGAAAGGTAGGGCGACCGCGTACGGCAACCACAGAGGGCAACGCGCAGCTAGTGCAGCAGGTGATCCAACAGCGGCCTCGGGTTTCCGTTCGCCGTGTTGCAGCTGCGGTCCAAATGACGCCAACGTCCACGTATCGTCTCATGCGCCAGAGTTTACACCTCTATCCATACAAAATTAAAACGCGGCAACCCCTGAGCGCCGCTACCATTGCTGCACGAGAGACATTCGCTAACGATATAATTCACAGGATTGATGACGGCGATATGCATGTGGGCAGCATTTGGTTTACTGACCAAGCTTATTTTTACCTGGATGGCTTCGTCAATAAACAGAACTGGCGCATATGGAGAACCGAAAAGCCCCATGTTGCAGTCCCATCGTCCCTGAATCCTCAAAACGTACTGGTCTGGGCCGCCATTTCTTCCAAAGGAATCATTGGCCCATTTTTCAGATCCGAAACGATTACTGCATCACGCTATCTGGACACCCTGTAAATCCTTGACCAAATTAATTTCTACGCTTGGTGTCTCGGCAAATGCGAAGTTACACTACTGTTCGAAATCATTTTGAAAATTATTGTCGGCACACAACGCGGCCTAAACACATCTTACCCTATCAAAAGGTACAACCCGACTCATCCTCCTTCTCTCCAAGACTGCATTCCACTCTCAAGCAAAGGATCTACTAACAGTCTCTCGCTGTGCTACGTCTCTGGCAGAAATGTTGCCCACTATTACTTAGATGCTATTGAAGCTTTACTTTTCCTCGTGACATCCAAAATGTTACCAAAATTACAATTTTCTGTATAAAACAAAACTCGTACAGCAGCGACGCATTCAATTGCCATACGCCATGCCTTATAAAGGTTTTCTGTCTGATGTACGAAACGATTGTATTCCAAGCTCAATGGACGTTACAGTTTAGCGGCCATATTTCATAATCTTGTAGATGATTTCACATGTCTCTGGAGACATAAACTGCGTCTAATCTACTGGCAGACTGTGTACTGATTAGGGTGGAAGTCGATCCAAGTGTCTTTGAGGTACAAGCCATCTGTTATCTCTGGGCAGAATTTATAATTTGGATTGTAAACTTCTTTCTTTATCACGCAGATAAACTCTCTTCCTATTATTGTATTTCGGCGTGCATTAGTAATGAGGATTACGATTCCGTCTTGAAATAATTCAATTTTCGTTCTGCTACTGTTTGAACCCATAGAGGCGTAAAGTTGAGGAAGAGCACATCCTCTAGACCACGGCAGCAATTCTTCTTGTTCACTCTACGCACGTTCGAACCGTACATTCTATGCCCTTCCTGTATAGAATCGCCTGTCCAGATTCATCACCAACATTATCACATCAAATTCTAATGAATCTGAAATCTTTGGCGTGATTATTTCTTGGATAAGAGCTACGTCTGAGGAATAAAAATAAACTGCAAAGCATTTTAATTTTACGTCTGACTGAGTTCGATTCGGCTCATGTTGACACAAGCTATTTAACATCACTGTATGCTCATGTACAGCAATTCTAAGTCCTTTTACGAGATCAATTTGTTGTCTACTGTTTGCATGTGTGTCGTTGCCAGCGGTTGTTCCTGTCACTCATCTACGTTCATAGTAACAGCCTAGCTTGAGAAGAGCTGACATTGTACCGTCCATTGTTACCTTATTTTTAACTTTTGATTTTCCTTCTTACTGCCCAATTTAATATTCTGACCAGTGCGGTTTCCGGCAGGTTCACTTTCTGTTCCTGTTTCCTCCTCTTCTTTGTATTCCCCATCCGCATTTTTTTTTACGTGCCACACTTTTTCGAATGGGTTTGCTTCCTCATTTGGTGCTTTCGCAAAACCTTTGTAGTCTTCTGGTTGGTGCTACTTTCCCCCACTCCATTTACTGAGTGTTTCTTTGATTCTGTGGTGATAGTGATATTTGGTTCCCGACGATCTTTCAATTTACTGCTTTATTTACATGCTTCGGTAAAGGCTGCGGTCGCTTCACTCAGCTGTTCACGTGTTGTCGTCTGGCGTGAAGCTTCCTTCATCGGTTGATGTTTACCGTCCAGCTGTGGTCGTCTCAAGCGGCTGGCCACCTCTGATTGCGGGACTGGGAGACAGCTGCTACTCCACGATTTTCGGTTTCAATCTCGGATCCACGCTGTATTGCTGTATCGTTAACAGATTTCTCTTTGCCAGGTATCTGCACCAATTTCTCTTCAGTGTCTTCCTCGGACCTCTTACTACCCATTTGTAATGGCCGTTTCTTGTGGTTTTTTATATCAGAACTGGAAGGACTTTGATTTATCTTATCCATGTCGTTTCCTTATTGGTGAACTGAAATTTCGTGTACTTCGTAGCCGTTCCCCTGGAAAGTACACTATTGGCCCTTAAAACTACTACACCACGAACATGGCGTGCTACAGAAGAGAAATTTAACCGACAGGAAGAAGATGCTGTGATATGCAAATCATTAGCTTTTCAAAGCATACACACACAATTGGCGTCGGTAGCGACACCTACAACGTGCTGACATGAGGGACGTTTCTAACCGATTTCTCATACACAAACAGCACTTGGCCGGCGTTGCCTGGTCAAACGTTGTTGTGTTGCCTCTTATAAGGAGGAGAAATGCGTACCATCACGTTTCCGACTTTGATAAAGGTCGGAATGTAGTCTATCGCGATTGCGGTTTATCTTATCGCGACATTGCTGCTCGCGTTGGTCGAGATCCGAAGACTGTAAGCAGACTATGGAATCGGTGGGTTCAGAAAGGTAATACGGAACGCTGTGCTGGATCCCAGCGGCCTCGTATCACTAGCAGTCGAGACGACAGGCATCTTATCCGCATGGATGTAACGGATCGTGCAGCCACGTCTCGATCCCTGAGTCAACAGATGGGGACGTTTGCAAGACAACAACCGTCTGCTCCAACAGTTCGACGACGTTTGCTGTAGCATGGACTATTAAGTGAAAGAACATGGCTGCGGTTACCCTTGACGCTGCATCACAGACAGGAGCGCCTGCGATGGTGTACTCAACGACGAACCTGGGTGCACGAATGGCAAGACGCCATTTTTTCGGATGAGTGCAAGTTCTGTTTACAGCATCATGGTGGTCGCATTCGTGTTTGGCGACATCGCAGCGAACGTACATTGGAAGTGTGTGTTCGTCATCGCCACGGCGTGATGTTATGGGGTGCCATTGGTTACACGTCTCGGTCACCTCTTGTTCGCATTGACGGCACTTTGAACAGTGGACTTTACATTTCAGATGTGTTACGACCCGTCGCTCTACCCTTTTTTCGATCCCTGTGAAACCCTACATTTCAGCAGGATAATGCGCGACTGCATGTTGCAGATCCTGTACGGGACTTTCTGGATACAGAAAATATTCGACTGCTGCCCTGGGCAGCACATTCTTCAGATATCTCATCAATTGAATACGTATGGTCAATGGTGGCCGAGCAACTGGCTCGTCACAATACGCCAGTCACTACTCTTGATGAACTGTGGTATAGTGTTGAAGCTGCATTGGCAGCTGAATCTGTACGCGCCAACCAAGCTCTTTTTGACTCAATGCCTAGGCATATCAAGGCCGAGAGGTGGTTGTTCTGGGTACTGATTTCTTTGGATATATGCACCCAAATTGCGTGAAAATGTAATTACATGTCAGTTCTAGTTTAACATATTTGTCCAATGAATACCCGTTTATCATCTACATTTCATCTTGGTGTAGCAATTTTAATAGCCAATAGTGTAGTTGCAGACTGGTCTTTATCGGTTTGAGCCTCTTCACCGTTGTCTGATTTTCCACTAATTCATTTCTTGCTGGTCCCTTATTCAAGACTTGGAATTCTCATGCATCTATGTTACAGGTTTGGTCAGTAGATTCGGTGGAGGTATTCTCGGTGGTGACCGCTGCATTACTACTGTGTATCTGTTCCTGTGTCTCAGATGTTTTCCGCTGTTTGCAGATTATTTTATAGAGTAAACATTCGCCGTGGACAGTTTTCCGGAAGATGTTCTGATGCATTGCATACATTACATGTGGGATTTTGCCCAACATACGATGATTTGACAAAAGTCAGGGAATATCTCCTAACATCGTGTCGGACCACCTTTAGCTTAGTGCAGAAACTCGACGTGGAATGGACTCAACAAGTCGTCGTAGGTGCTCTGCAGAAATATTGAGCCATGCTGCCTCTAAAGCCGTCCATAATCACGAAAGTGCAGGATCTTGCGCACGAACTGTACTCCCGATTTTGTCTCACAAATATTCGACTCATGTTGGCGATCCGGGTTGCCAAATAATTCACTCCAACGGTCGGAATGTATTTCCAAGAAGTCGCGAACGATTTCCAGTCAATGATCGGTTAGACAGATCATAGGACTTAGTCCATTCCATGTAGACACGGCCCATACCGCTATGGAGCCATCACCAGTGCTTTGTTGACATCTTCGGTCCATGTTAGTAGGGTGTCCGCCGTAATCGAACCCTACCATTAACTCTTACCAACCGAAACTCGGACTTATCTGGCCATACCTATGATTGCAAGCCCAGGAGAGGCACTGTAAGCGATGTCTTGCTGTCAGCAGTAGTACTCGCGTCGATCGAATGCCGCCGTACCCCAGAACTCAAAGTTTCGGCACACTGTCCTAACTGATACGTTCGTCGTTCGTCTCACATTGATTTCTGCGTTTATTTCACGCATTGATAACCCTACGCAAACGCCGCTGCTTCCGATAGTTATGTGATGGCCGTCGGCCGCTGCGTTTTGAGTGGCGATATTCTTGTCACACTCTTGACACTGTGAATCTCAGAATACTGAATTTCCGGATAGGCGCTTCAGTGCGGAACCACGCGGCTGCTACGGTCGCAGGTTTAAATCCTGCCTCAGGCATGGATCTGTGTGATGTCCTTAGGTTAGTTAGGTTTCAGTAGTTTCAAGTCCCTCAGATGTTAAGTCCCATAGCGCTTAGAGCCATTTAAACCATATTATAATGAAGAGAAACTTGCCTGAAGAGTATAAATTGGCTCTTTCAGAAACCTATACATTTTCATTTTTTTTAAATTTATGATCTTTTCCTACAACTTTGATGTCGGCGTCCGCTTCTTTCTACTTTTCTCCATCCTTTGATCCCTGTATACCTACAACACTCAATTTCCGAAATTTGCTTTAAATTCTAATATTTTTAGATACCTTCAAAGACATCCATCCAAACTTTTCGGAGGTATTTCTCTCCTATGTCTTGTAACACATTTCAAGCTTCAGTGGTAGCTTTCTTTTCTTTTTGTTTCTTTTTCATTTCGATATTATTTTATAGCACAATCGAAATGCTGGTATTTTCAATCTTCATCCCTGTTCCACGTCAATCTCTTGCAATTATGTATACCTCACCTAGGTTTTCAAGAAATTTTTCCTTAGTTTTCTTTCTCTATAGACAGCTTCTTTCACCGCACCCTGTTTGCTTCTTTTTGTCTACGCTGCTTCTGCCATCTTCCTCGCTTCCTTCTATATTCTTTTTATCTTTAACCAAGCGCTCGTCTGTCTCTGTAATTCATTGCCATTTCTTCTCTCTCTTTTACCATCATTTCAAGTTCGCCATTTTACATTGGCAGAGGAGAATTTGATTTTCGTATTTATTCCACCTGCTACGCAACGTCCTCTTCTATCACAATTTTAGAACAGCTTCCCTCCATCGTAGAGACCCCTTAAGCACTCCTGTCAAATATCCGACCTATCACTAAAATTAAGCTTCCATCTTCATTTCTCAGATAAATATCTCATTTATTCCTTTAAAATAATTACTTCAACTTTAATATGGGCTGCATTACTCCTTTCCTGTAACCAGCACATTTTCTGTGACCGACACCTTCTCTCTGTGTTTCCTTGCGTGTCATCCGTTCTTACTAGCCTGTTGACATGTCTTGTGATTAATTACCAAGCAACCTGAACTGCTGATTTCATTTCTCTTTCTCCTGGTTCTTTTACTGCGTACTTGCATTGCCTCTAATACTGAATGAACTATTCCTTGATGCCTTAGGAAGAGTCATGCCCCTTCTTTTAGTCAATTTACGTAGTAAATTTGCTTTCTCTCTGATTACTTGCAAAATGGTTCCAATGGCTATGAGCACTATGGGACGTAACATCTGAGGTCATCAGTCGCCTACAAATTACAACTACTTAAACGTAACTAACTTAAGGACATCACACGCATACATGCCCGAGACAGGATTCGAGCCTGCTACCGTAACGGTCGCGCGGTTCCACACTGAAGGGCCTAGAACCGCTCGGCCACAACGGCCAGCGATTACTTGCAGAAGCTCATCAGCAGCTACACCCATCCTATATTTAGCATTCTTTTGAAACACTGTACAAAATCTTCTACTTTCGTCTGTACTGTTTCCCGTCCACGTTTTACTTCCATATGACCTTACACTTGTCAGATACTTTAATTAAGGACCTTCTTAACACTTACATTTATTTCTGACATCCTCAAATTGCTCCTTTTCATAAATCTTGCTGTTCTCACCCTATACTTTGCCCATCGTCAATTTTTTGCCACTTGGCGACTACATAGAAAATAAAGAGTAAAAGTGTTCCGAGAATTTCTCGGGTGCGTAGTTACTTCTTAGTTATTTGACTTTGTTTGTTGTCTAGAAGACAAAAATTACATCTGGCGCAACATCCTGCGTATTAGCTGAACAGTTTGTGTAAAAATGCAAGAAGTATTTAATATATAGTGATGAAAATTCAAATGATATGCTTATCTCACTTTGATTTTCGATTTGAAACATAAATAAAGCGGATTAAATACTTTTTGCTGGTTGAATAAACACGACAGAATTAACTAATCTTCATTTTAATCCAGAGTAGTTCACACCGTTATTACGATTAACTACCTCCGGTAAGTTACAAAAACTATTCTAAATGTAACAGTATGGAAGCGCACAGGTGTCTGATATCCTCTTTTAATCTGGTGTAGATTGCTCAAACAGCTGCACCCAACTGCTGAAATTGCACGGAGGTGATGTGTTCTATGAAGCGCATCCAATTTCGTCCTGTACATTTTGTATCAGGGAGAGATTGGTTAACGCTGTGACGATGAAATAGCGTCTAAGGCTCCTGCAGAGCGCTCGACGCGGCAATTGCGTTAAGGTAGGGCATTATCGTACTGCACGACTGCCTGGGGAAATAAAGCTGGCAATGGGAGAAGAGCTGACAACGTATCATTCTCATTGCAACTGCCTGCAGTGAAGTTGCGTGGAATTACTCGTTATCAAGGCGTAATTGACAATATAGGCCGCACACCAGCTGCGTGCGATTTTCGAGTGATGTGGCACTTGGCACCAGATCGTGTAATCGATGACTATGGGCAAGTAGCTCTGTTCGTTATAACCGCCTGAACAGGAAAGGGGTTCCGGATTAACAGCACATACTGCTGGTCTGGATCTGTTCACGTTCTCCTCAGAGGATGTCATTGTAACATTCCTATTAAATTTGACAGTGTCAAATTACAGGACACGGTTTCTCTTCAGTAAATATGTCTCATTTTGAGCTGTCTTGACAATTCACCGGTTTTGACTCCAAACATATTAAGTTGCCATTAGGCATAAAAAAAGTTCCGACGTGTTCGCTTGATACCAAATGTAATGCCTACTCATTTACCTCACTTCTTTTATTTGGGAATTGATAATTTACTGGATGAAATCTATACAATACCTCCGCATTAGTCATGTGATCTAATCTTTAGCATTTTTCTGTAGCACCACATTTCAAAAGCTTCTATTCTCTTCCTGTCCAAACTATTTATCGTCCACGTTTCACTTCCATACATGGCTACACTCCATACAAATACTTTCAGACTCTTAAATCTATACTCGATGTTAACAAATTTCTCTTCTTCAGAAACGCTTACCTTGCCATGGCCAGTCTACATTTTATATCCTCTCTACTTCGACCATTATGAGTTATTTTGCTCCCCAAATAGCAGAACTCATTTACTGTTTTAAGCCTCTCATTTCCTAATCTAATTCCTGCAGTATCACCCGGTTTAATTCGACTATATTCCATTATCCACGTTTTACTTTTGTTGATGTTTATCTTATATCCTCCTTTCAAGACACTGTTCATTCCGTTCAGCTGCTCTTCCAGGTCCTTTGCTGTCAGAATTACCAAGTCGTCAGCGAACCTCAAAGTTTTTATTTCTTCTCTATGGATTTTAATTCCTACTCCGAATTTTTCTTTTGTTTACTGCTTGCTCAATATACAGATTGAATAACACCGGGAATAGGCAACAACCCTCACTCCCTTCCCAACCACTGCTTCCCTTTCGTATCCCTCGACTCTTGTAACTGCCATCTGGCTCCTGTACAAATTGTAAATAGCCTTTCGCTCCCTGTATTTTACCCCTGCCACCTTCAGACTTTGGAAGAGGGTATTCCAGTCAATGTTGTCAAAAGCTTTCTTTAAGTCTACAAATGCTATAAACGTAGGTTTGCCTTTCCTTAATCTATTTTCTAAGATAATCGTAGGGTCAGTATTGCCTCACGTTTTCCAATATTTCAGCGGAATTCAAATTGATCTTCCCCGAGGTCGGCTTCTACTAGTTCCTCCATTCGTCTGTAAAGAATTCGTGTTAGTATTTTGCAGCTGTGGCTGCTAATTTTCATATCTGCCAACACCTGCTTTCTTTGTGATTGGAATTATTATATTCTTCTTGAAGTCTGACGGTATTTCGCCTGTCTGATACATCTTGCTCACTATATGGTAGAGTTATGTCAGTCCTGTCTCTCCCAAGGCTGTCAGTAGTTCTAATGATATGTGGCTTACTTCCGGGGCCTTGTTTGGACTTAGCTCTTTCAGTGCTCTGTCATATTCTTCAAGCTGTATCATATCTCCTATTTCCTCTTCATCTACATTCTCTTTCACTTCTATAATATGTTTCTCCAGAACTTCGCCCTTGTATAGACCCTCTGTATACTCCTTCCACCTCTCTGCTTGCCCTTCTTTGCTTAGAACTGGGTTTCCTTACAGAATAAACCGAAACGGCATTCTCATTGCGGCTAAGCAGAGTGCGTCGGGTTTAGTCTGTTTGCAAGTCTGGAACTGTCATGTCAAGCTTAGAACCCGAGCTTATTATCGCTCAACTGCAAGGAGGACAGACAGCAGCTGACGTACGTGCGGAGTCGTCGTACAGAACCGCGTCGTCTATCAAACACCGGAAGGGTAACTTCCGACACAGCAAAATAAGATCTATAGGGCTATTACCTCACTATCCAAAATATTTGGGAAGTTGTATTCGCAGAGCTACAGTGTCACGTCACTTCCGGGAGATACTACTTGAGGGTCAGCTCGGGTTTCGGATGGGCATTCAACCGAACGTCAGATCCTGCGATTAGTGAAGGAGGCCTTCGGATCCCAGGAGCGCACCTAAGACAGACCACGTGCAGATCACATCGATCTTCAGCAGCAGCATGATTACGAGCACTCTCCAACATCGGCTGCGGAGCCCTAAATTCGGTGCTACCAACACGCAGTTCTTGGTTATTATGCGCTGCGCCATTCCTGCAGCGTTGCCATTCATCTCCATTGCAGACAGCTTTGTTCAACAGAGTGACACGGTATGATATCTTCGTATGACTCTTGTTCTATCTCTAACGTGCCGCCAACACGTCCGAGACGACAGCAACGAAGCCGTCCGTCAGTTCAGCAGGTTTCACCCACTGGTGGATCCATCTTCCACTCCATCACCACAGGGTGGCAACACATTGAAATGCGCTGCACTGCACAACACTGGAACACGCTGTCATCGTGTGGTTAAAACCCGCCAAAATGTACATACAAAGGCTACAAGTAACACGCAACCGCCCACTGCTGTAGGCTCAGCATCTCCAAACACCCTTATAACAGCTCTGCTGCAATAAATGGCAGAAGTACCACGCGTAAGGGCTGTTCTAGAGCAACGTTCCCCCAACACGATAACACACGCGCCAAGTCGTGAAATTCGGTGCAGCCACCACATACAGTTACCACAACAGTTAGTTTCATAGGCAGCTGCTAATAACTCAAGACAAAGTGGATAAATCAGAGGACTGGTATACACAAAAAAAGTTTAGAAGGATAGACATTGGATAATGGAATGATAAATGGATGGATGTGGGATTATTCGAACTTTCTACCCCTCATTCCCTATTAGCTGGAGTAATTAGTCTCACCTGCCAGCCGGCTGTGTGTGAATTCCTAAAGGGACCAAACTGCTGAGGTCATCGGTCCCTAGACTTACATAGTACTTAAACTAATTTAAACTAACTTATGGTAAGAAGAACACACTCTCACCTATGCCCGACGGAGGATACGAACCTCCGGCGGGAGGAGCCGCGCAATCGATGGCATGGCCCTAAAACCGCGTAGCCACTCCGCGCGACGCCAAAGGGCTGTCTCGAGCGTTATATCACAGGACTCAATCTCGTCTAACATTGGTTTCTTGGAGATAAACAAAATATTTTGATGTGCCGAAAAAGGGAAATGCTACAGAGAGGCTGAGACGCCCAGCTAAAACCACAGGACAGGACAGATAGTGAAAGTTGTGGAAAGGGGCCAAAATAAACTGCTGTCAGTTACACTCTAACATACTACCTTTTATTTGTTCAAACATTACAAGCGCCAATAAAATCCAAATAAAAGAAAAAAACACACAGCTTTAGTTCTGGAACTTAATTAGCGGCTGAATGCACCGTACAATCTCATGCCTTAAAGGCAAGAGCACTTTAATTTTAAAACGGCAGCCAATAAGTTAAAGCTCAACTAAAATCAGAAATTTAAAAGGCAACCTTATCTTAAAACAGTTCATTAATTAGGCTGAAGGCTCTAAGAATCTGACACATTAAGAGCAAAAAAACATAAATTAAAAATCGGCTGAAGGTTCAACACTTAAGACTAAATAACATTAATTTTAAAAATGCCAAATGCTTTACGTAAAACAGTTCTTAAATTAGGCTGAAGGGCCAAACTATCTGCCGCCTTAAGGGCAAAACAATCTTAATCTAAAAATCGGCTAGAAGCCGTACAAGTACAAACGATAAGAACAAACAAGAAAAGGCAGTACACCCTAGGGCGCTCATAAGTTCCGAGGTTCGGCCTGGAATTCAGACACTAACGCTCGCTTAAGGGAGACAGGCCCAACCATTGTCGATCGGACGACAGCCCTACCGACAGACAGTCAACGGACCCACAGACAAGATAACCTCCGCTTCACCCGGCCAGCACACAACAGGGAGTTCAATGGAACAACGCAGACGGTATTGGCGCCCAGAATCAATTATACCTTGAGCTGTCAAACTTCACACAGTGCTGGACAGCGACAACACTATGAGGAAAATATACTGCCAACTCAAAAAACGCACGTTGTTCCTGCGGGAATATCCCAACAGCCGACAACGAATTCCAAACGACACAATGTGAACAGTCGTGACTTGCTGGTAAATAAAGTCAAAACTCAACTTTCATGTCCACGATCGGTGATCCATGAACCTCGGCCCGCCCAAACAACGCTCCGCGATTTCCTCGCTGCTCCACGCCAACTGACCAACTGCCCCGCACAGCCCAGCAGCAAACTGTAAGCGCCAGGCCAAAGAGAGTTCAAGGTGCGAATATCGATACACACCGCTACTGCCACCCGCGGAAAGAGAGGATAACAGCATAATAGCGATAACCGCGGGAGACTAACACAGTATAGAAGCCCAGGCTTAATCCAACGCATAGCATGCGCCAGCCATGACTCAGAGGCGTTGTTCACCACGGAGAGGTTACTATAGAAATTTCGGCAGAGTACTTTCCGGGGAGTCTGACAACATATTACTTTCTTCCACATATATCTCGTGAAATAATCACGATGAAAGAATTCGCGGAAGTAGAGCTAATACAGAGGCTTAGTGACCATCAGTTTTCCCACACGGCATTCGCGAGATGATGAGGGAATGGGGTATCACTGATACCCAAAGCGCCCTCCCCACTCACTGTGAGGTGGCTTGGGAAGTATTGATGTAAATGTAAATACAGATCAGAAGACAGACACATCTGGCAAACTTCAGGATATACTGACTACAAACGCATGAAATGTGAGGTCGCCTGTTACATTCTGTTTGTCCGTAGTACAATCACACAGTTTAAGCAACAACCTGGCACGAAAACGTCATTCTGCAGTTCAAACAAAAGAATAGAAACAGCTGAATACATGAAATTAAATGTGAATAACGCGCCTGGACCGTCTTTAGAGGGAGATACATATTGATAATTACTTTGGATATACGCTGACGGAATTAAAACCACAACACCAAAAAATAATTTATGTAGAGTAATGTCTAAGTAACATATTTGAGTGATTGCCATCGCGAGATCACACGTTGATGCAAACGCGAGAAAAGCCACTAGAAATGTTAAATGTTGATACATTAATAACTGGCGGGCCGGTGTGGTCGAGCGGTTCTAGGAACTACAGTTTGGAACCGCGCGACCGCTACGGTCGCAGGTTCGAATCCTGCCTCGGGCATGTGTGTGTTTTGTCCTTAGGTTAGTTAGGTTTAAGTAGTTCTAAGGTCAAGGGGACTGATGACCTCAGCAGGTAAGTCCCATAGTGCTCAGAGCCATTAATAACTGGTCTAGTCGACAGAATGTTGAATGCAAGCATCCTAACGTTCGTGCATTGTGTCGTACAGATTGTCGGATGTCTGTTTGTGGGTCCCAAGTCTCTTGCATTTTGTCAGTAAATACAGGAGTTGTCGTCCGATGATGTCCCATATGTGCTCGACTGGAGATAGATCTGGTGATCGAACAGGCCGAGACAAAATATCGACACTCTGTAGAGCATGATAGGTAACAACAGCGGTATGTGGGCAAGCGGTATCATATTAGAAAAGACCTTCTGGAATGCTGTTCATGAATGGGAGTACAACAAGTCGCATCAGCAGACTGACGCACAAATTTTAGTCAGTGTGCATGGGATTACCACTAGAGTGCTCCTGCTGTCATACCAAATCGCACCCCAGACCATAATTGCAGGTGTAGGGCGAGTATGTCCAAGCACGCCGTCTGGTTGATTCCAGGCCCTCAACACAGTGGTGCCAACTGCTGCTCGAAATGCTGCTGCACATGCAATACGATGCGGCAGAGCCGTACGCCGAACTCGGTGGTCTTCCCTCTCTTTAGTGTCACGTGGCCGTCCGGAGCCCGGTCTCCTTGCGACCATACAGTCTCGGCACAACTGCCAGCTATCGTGTACACTGCCAAGTCTATTTCCGGTATCGCCATCTTAAAGGTATTCTTAACTCTTATAAACCCATCACTTCCAATCTCAAAAGTATCTAATCCTCAGGGCGTCACAGTATGTGGCAAGCCTACCAACTTTCGTTTATTACGCACAACTTTTTCTTGGTGTTGCGCATTTTTTTCCATCAGTGAAGCTAAAAGCTGAGAATTCTACGTTGACTGAATCCCAGGCAGGGGCAGCAAAGCTGTGCCGTGAATGTCGATCGAATTGCTAGTGGAAGTATACTCAAGAAATTGCGACCTAAATAACGGTGAACTTATCAACGAGCAAAAGTAATACTACCACGAGTTTCACGCTCCATGGCTGCTAACAATCACAGTAGGCTGGCGTATAGGCATGGCAATGGCGGCGACATCCGTGTAAAGTGGCGAAGTGGTTCTGACCATCAACTGCGACCGACTGTGCTCATGAGTGTGTCTGTCGTGAGTTTTGTCCATGATGCTGCACCGCACTAGCTCCCTCCCCCCCCCCCCCCCCCTCTCCGACAGAAAGATGACGCCGAATGGGTGGCGGGGTGGTGGCTACGATCTGTTCTGCCAGTGACAGTATGGTCTGACTGCTAAGATGTTGGGGGACTGAAATGGCGACAGTTTCGCGATGGCGGATAGGTCTGGTATCCTTGCAGCCATAGTTTAACATTCAAAGTGACGACTCGGAAGTCGTTGCAGAAATAATTCTTCCGTGGTCCGGATAATTACTCTGTCCCCACGAGACGCTAGCTCTAAGTTTAGGCAAGCACAGGTGGTGTTTGTTTGTTGGGTAATATTGATTTAGTATCATTTATCATCAATTAATTTCATAGAATTTCGAATTTGTAGTCTGAGCAACCCGTGAGCCGTATCATTAGACTCGTTACTGCAACCGGAATCTGCGGTTGGAAATGTAGAATAAATTTAATTTAGCAACTCTCTCTTTGTCAGGAGGCTAGACAGGGCTGTTGCCGTTGCCTCTGCATGCCTTGCTCTACATCAGAGAAAACCCTCCCATCTACCATTGGTGTATTCGTTGACGATATCTCTTCAATGTGATGCATTACGGCCTCTCCCAGTTCGAGCTTGCGGCGTCTTCTCGGAGCACCACAGATACGCCTGCTGACGGTTAACGTAATCTTTCTCGAAGCTGTTGCATAACAGTTGCGAATAGGGTAGACGATGGAGACGGATTTTGTGGAGAACTAACTTGATAAAGAAAACGAGCAGCTTTTCCATTACCGTGAGCTTCGCCATTCAAAAGGATCATGTCGGTGTATTCTCCAAATGTGGACTCGCCCATGTTGCCCTAACACTTACAGACACGTAAATGAGGTCGTATCAGGCCAGAGAGCTAGAACAGATGTCAAATGACATCCAAACCAACGTAACCAGCCCCCTCCCAATGATGACTACCCGGTTGTATACCTGCCTCGTAACATGCATCCAAACGGCTGTAGCACGGAAACCATACGTTCCGGACATGGGTTCCTAATCAAAATATTATCTAATTATTCCCCTCTACATGCCCTAGAAGTTTGTAAAGGAAATTTCTGAACACCCTGCCTATATTATAAATGCGGAAGTTTGCATAAGTGTTTGTTACTCCTTGACTCTGAAACGGATGGACGGATTTAGAATAAATTTGGAAGAGAATTAGCTTATACCCTGAATTAACACATAGACTACATTAAAAAGTGCGTAGCACAAGATGTTTATTGATTTGAATTATATAAACAAAAACAATAATCACTCTTCGAAAAAGATACACCACTGTGCAAAATTAAAGTAACAACCCGATACTTCCCTATCCTATATCTGATTCGTGATCTAATCGAACAAACTGTCGATAGATGACCGTACGATCGTGTTCTACACGGAAGATAGCACACCAGTCAATCGACAACCACACCAACGATGACGTCAGGGCAACTGTCAAACGGGGTAGTGTTTGCCGAATAGTCCTGCATCCACAATCATTGTGTACAGAGTCACAGACAGTGCAGTATGGCACAGAGAAGACGCTTACCAGATTTGGAGGGTCATAGGAAGAGTGGAAGCAGCGCATTCGCAAAGTCATATGGCCCGATGGTATAATGTGAATCGTTCTGTTGTTTCTCGGACGTGGCGAGAGTTATTAGAGACGGAAACTGTATCCCGAAGACCAGAGCAGGGCCGAACACGTGTGACATTAGAAAGAGAGGACCGTTATTTGGCAGTAAGGGCACGACGTTTGTGCCTAAGAACTGGCATTTGACCTTGCAGGGCCCACTGGATGTCATATCGAGGCAAACGGCTTACAGAAAGGCAGAGTGGCCTTTACTGTCGCAGACCTGTTGTACGTGTGCCTCTGACGCCTCTTCACAGAAGGGAACGTCTAGAGTGGGGTCGTCACATGCCACCTCCACAGTCGAAGAGTGGACCAATTTTCTGATCTCAGATGAGTCCCGATTTGGTCTGGATTCTCGACCGATTCTCATATGTATGGCACGTGTAAAACGATTTCGGGATCCAAACATTCTGAAAAGAGTCGGTATCTTGCAGGATTCCTAATGGTGGGGGCAGAACTTATGTTGACCATTCAAATGCCTCTTCAGGAAACTGAACCGGTGTACCAGCAAGTTTAATTGCTGTCATGTATCGTGATGAGATACTGGGACCCCATGTGTCGTTGTTGCGAGGTTCTGTTGGACTAAACTTCGTACTGATAGGCGACAATACTCGACCTCATAGTTGATGGTTTCTTGGATACTGAAGATGTTGCACACATGGCGTCACGTCAGCATCCACAAACCACAAGACTTGAGAGCAGCTCTGCAGGAACAATGGGCGTCATTAGCTCAAATGAGATTGATGGCATCATTCGCAGCATGCACCCACGTTGTCAGGCCCGTATTGCTGCCAGAGATGGTCAAAACCCCTACTGAGCAGATTAACCAGTTGTCATGTGTGAGGAAATCCACTAAGTTGGAAAAAATGATGGAACTTTCCTGTATACCATTATGCATGTTAAAATTGCTTACGTTCTGTATTCATTACATTGTTTCGGCTTTACTATCACCTGTTTATGCTATTTTGTGGCAAAATACAACGCGAACTTGCGAAATTTCAGCTTATTGCTTTAATTTTGTATATCAGTGTATTTACTCGTTGACATTTGAACAGAATCATTTGAATATGCTTTTATTGTTTAATATTCCCTACGTAACACGATTCAACGCACTGAATACAATCCTTATACATTCTCAAAGTGTTTTGTCAGGAATCCATGCAAGCCCGTTACATTTTAGCCGCTGTTAGTCGTATCTTATAGTTTCTGGTGCGCTTGAAGGCATACAACAACGGTGTCATTTAAAAGCTGCATGCAGAGAGACGTCGTGCCTTGACGTCTAGAACGTGGTAGACTTTTAGTGAGGCTGATTCCGATTATGATACGCCAGCGCATTTGCTGGTAACAGGCACACATGTGAGCGCAGATGGCGTTGTTGCACATACAAATATGATAAAATTTGCTCTGAACCGAACAGTAAGTTGCTTTTCTTTCTTTTTAGAGTTAGTACGTTTGTTACTCTTTCCCAATTAAGCGGCTGCACGGATTTGGAATGGAGATATCCTCTACCCTGAATTAATACATAGGCTACCTTTTATCGCTGTTCTTACGGGATGCTCAACGTGACTAGTGTTCCTGTAGAATGGGTAAAGCAACTAAAAATTGATCCATGAGAGTTAACTATCATCCCGACAAACTTGCCCTTCTAGTTCAAACGCTTGCAGTTCACGTTGCAAGTGGTCTTCTCGACCAACATAAATAAGAGGACAAATGTTGAAAGAGGTAGGTGTTCGACTGGGCATGTCATATTTTTTGCACAGACAGCTGTACTTTGGCCTCTCGCGTGTATGGAGAGCCAGAAATCTTTACATAAACTCAGAGAACAATAAGTCTTGGAACTTCGTTTACAGATACGTACTGCAGTAGATTTCTGTCTCTCCATATATACCAAGACATTTGTGATCTTTCAGCGTGTTGGGCATGTCGCAAACAGTCGCGACATTTTTACTACTTTTCTGATACGTTTAGCAATTCACTGCCCAGTCGCGTAATTTTTTTTTCCTTAAGTAAATGATTGGGTTGTGAGAGACATGTATTCATTCAGTTTCTCCCATCTTCTTAAAATTTTGTGGCTTTTTCCGATGTAGCCCGGTTTGCTCGGCTGCAAGTAACTCGCGCCTATGCACTTCCAAGAGGTAACTGTTGTGATGGCAATATGCGTGGATGAGTATCGGCATTAACTGTTTGACCCGACGGACGGTGCTAGTTATGCATACTTCGTGAATATCTGCCGCATTCATGCACCAACGCATCCATCAACACAATGAGTATCTGACTTATAGGAGTTACCTGTGGTCAACAAACGAGCTGATTTCCGCCATCTTCACACTATTGCTGTTTTGCACCTGCGGAAAATGCAACAGTACTGAGCACTGCCTTTTTGGAGGCAACTGAGTGGACTATATGGATCCTGGCTATGTGCAGAGCCCTCCACTCGATCAACCCGACCATAGAATGGAACTGGTCAATAGCGCAATAGTGAATCTTTCACTAACCATAGTTTTGTCAACACAGTTAAGAAAATGGGCTTATCGATACCTTCCATAAATTCCCTGTGACAAACGAGTAGTTTTAAAACACCTATAATACAACTTTGTACACTTGTACACAAAACACGTATGCAAATAGTGGATCTGATATAAATCTTAATAATTTTAATTTCTTTTAAAATTTGATTTTTTTATATTGGATTCATTTTGACATTTGACCATTCAATTTTATTTCAATTTGATGTCATGGACAATGAAATTTTTAATTGAAACCTATTAAAATTACTTTCATGAAAAAATATAGATAAATAATTCATTTTGTTACGTAAAAGAATTTCTCTGGTATATTCATAATCTTTGTTCTTTCTAGTTGTGAGAGAAGGCTGTAAGCTGTTGGCGGAAATGAGCTATAGTTGTTGGCGTAAAGAACAGTTCTACTTTCATTACCTTATAGTTAAAAATTAATTAAAATAATTCTGCTGACGAAAATCGAGAGCCGGCCGCGGTGGCCGTGCGGTTCTAGACGCTGCAGTGGGGAACCGCGGGACTGCTACGGTCGCAGGTTCAAATCCTGCCTCGGGCATGGATGTGTGTGATGTCCTTAGGTTAGTTAGGTTTAAGTAGTTCAAAGTTCTAGGGGACTGGTCACCTAAGATGTTAAGTCCCATAGTGCTCAGAGCCATTTGAACCATTTGAAAATCGAGAGGTTAATTACGCGTTGATGTATTGTTTAACTTTCATAAACTTTTTTTTAAGAGAAAGTGTAATTTTTGATAGTTGAAAGCGCTTTGAACGATTGCAATGAAAAAGTTCAATATTTAAAGACAATGTGGAAAATGAAGACTACTATGTCGAAATGAAGGCAATAAATCGACAGATGAATTCATTTTCACCACAGATCTTTATTATCTGAAAATCATATAGTTTTAAACGCAAATTATTCTTTCAGCGAGCCGCGTTTTCGTCGTGGAGACACAAGAAAGAGATGAATTATCAAATTTGTGCCGTGTGACCTTCCTTCTTAGACTTTCTAGCAGTACTAACTAATGTTCCCGCTGTCGGAAAAGTGCACTTGATTTAAACAACAATTAAAGACCTTTCTCAAGTGGGCGCATTTGATTGTTTCAGTCAAAGGGAGGGTGGTCTGGAACTCTAGGTATCCATTACGACTAATGGTACAAATCACCCTGCAGCGCGGTAGGCGAAGGAGAAGTCCAAGGGAACACCTGGAACAGTGGCTTTCGTATTCGCTTCGCCGACGAGCGCAGGGTTTGTCAGACGCCTTATAATCGTTACATATCAGTGTGTCACACTGCCCCACTGATTCATATTATCTTCAAGATGGTATTAAACTAACTCCCAACGTCCACCTCGTGAATGCCTTACTCCACGAGGTAGGAATCAATTAAATATATTGGCACGTCGTCTTTTCTGACATGAGCATGATTGAGTGTCCTTGAGAAAAGTTGTAACTTGAGTACATCGTCGGCAGAAACCCTCCTCACATATAAGACGACAGGAAAACTAGCAAAGAATGGTAGGACAGGTTTCAGCAGAAAAATCTCGACCACTTTGTAAACAGAATGGCTTTATGATGTTATAGAAACACGGTACTGAACGTCACCCAAACCCAGATATTGATTTCACGAATGTGCGAACACGTTACTCAGGAGAAGTTTCATGAAGTTTGCTAGTACATTCTGGAATTTAATGTTGTCATGAATAACTTAAAATACGATGAAATTTGGAAAATAAGTTCCGAAATGAAATTAAGGCATCTCAGGAACTGTATCCATGTAATCTAATTCTTTCATATGTGAAGAAAGTCGACAAAGGTGGCAGATACAGGGAGTAGACAAAAATATCTAAGCATAAAAACGAGACACATTACTATGAATAATACGATGCAGAAAACCCGTTGGCATTCAAAACAGCGTCCAGTTGTGTCTTGATGAATAGATACAGGATCTGCATGCGTTTCATGGGAACAGTATGCCGTTTTTCCCTGCAAAATAGTGGCAAGCGTATACACCAAAGATGAAGGTTGATAGCGATCACGCATCCTTCTCTCCAAAGTAGACCAGAAAGGCTAAATAATATTGAGATCTGGTGACTGTTGTAGCCGCCGCGGGGAGATGCGACAATTCACCCTCGTAGTCAGCAAACTGATCTCGGTCGTTGATCAAGGGCCCCGTCGTGTTGGAACACAGCAAGACAGTGTCACTATGGGGGAACGAACTTTGTACCATGGGGTGGACCCAGTCCGTGGCGGTACTGCGGCAGTGCAGAGTAACCACGTGGTCCGTGAAATACCACAGTGTGGTTGACCACCGAAACCACTCTCCCATGTTTATGCCTTGAGACATAAATTCGGCAATAAGTTAGACATAGTGTAAAACAGGACGCTCTGACCACGCAACACTTTTCCATTGCTGCATAGTCCAGATTTTATGGCTTCAACACAACTTTTCCCTGTTACGAAATTTCCATCAGTGGTGAGTTGGTTTGGAGTTCCAAGTGCCGGTCACGGTGGTCTCACGGTTCTAGGCGCGCAGTCCGGAACCGTGCGACTGCTACGGTCGCAGGTTCGAATCCTGCCTCGGGCATGGATGTGTGTGATGTCCTTAGGTTAGTTAGGTTTATGTAGTTCTAAGTTCTAGGGCACTCATGACCACAGCTGTTAAGTCCCATATTGCTCAGAGCCATTTGAACCATTGGAGTTCCAACTCGCCTGCAGTGAGCAACTCATGGAGTTCCCTACCTGTTGCTTTTCTTTGGTGCTGAAAGGGTTAACGAGTGCGTCATTCAGCTCTGTACTGGTTTTGAAGCTGCCATCTTTTTATTTTTCCTCACAATCCTCTTCAGTGAGTGTATGTCACGATCATTCAGCACACACTTACGTCAGAATTGTGACTTAGGGGATAGTGTTTTCCCGATTACGCTGTATGCGGTATAAATCTACCAACACTTCGGCTATCATGGTAACGGGGCATCCACTATAGCAGCACGAACAGTTTTCCCACGCTCGACTCCACTTACCTTCGACACTGACAACTACACGAGACACTGTTCTTACCACGATTGACACTTGCGACGTATGGAGGACTTTGCACAACGAATTGACGACGTTGCACAGTTACCTTCTGAGATCAAATGGAACATCGTAACTAGCGGGCTCTGCTAGCATCTATAGTTGTGTTCAAGCATGCATTTATTAGGGTGTTTCCGTAATGTAGTGTAACCTGTGTGCTTTCTGTTACGCCGTATTTATTTTATCCGATTATATTGATGTGTAAAACCCACCACAGACAGACTCATCACTGCCCATGTGAAAAAGTCAGCAGATCTTGGATGGAAAATTAACTTCGTCAGATTTGCTACAGCGTTAACAGTGCTGTTACGCAAATTGAGTCTGATGACAATAAAAGGATTCAGCAGTAACGTGTTAACAGGTTTCTGGAATTAGAAACTGTCATTCGTTTATTTCGTAATATTTCATTTACTTCAGCATGATATATATGACTCATATGATAAATAAATTTCATGTCTAAAGATGTATGTGGTACATATAGTAAACACCTGGGTGTTAACGATTGAATATTAAGTAGTAATCATGGCGGAAACTAACAGAAAAATACAATTTTTATCTCCTTCATAAAACTTTGTTTTTTGGGCTACCCCTCTCTGAGTAAACGCAGCCAGATGGATCGTGGTAAGCTCTTCGCAACGACTGAAGCCCACTGCGGCTGTGTTCGCTCTGGGAGATTATACAGAAAATTTTGGAGTTTTTGGCTCACAGCAAAGCTTTGGCGGCTTACAGAGGGGACCGATAATGAAGACGACATTAACTTCTTTTTTATATCTGCGAAATAGCTTTGAGTACAGAAGTACACTGAGAAGCTTAGAAAAGAAGAGGCGGGAAAGCAGTTGGTAAACGTTGACAGTGGGATGGGAAAGAGTTTTTTACGGTTTAAAAACGGCTGCAAGTCCAATGCTTTATGTAAAAAAAGAAGGAAAAGAACGTAAGAGAATGAACGCAATTCCGCGAAATAGACGGTTAATGCTGAAAAGATTTTAGAACAAGTTATTTGTTCGGGACTTACACAATACTATTGAAAATGTGTAGTATTTCAATCATCAGTGATTAAACATTTTTGAAACAAGTATAGAATACTGTGCTGAATCTTAATTCTTTTGCTTGGAACCTTCGCAATGCATGATGTATTCTGCAGACACAAGCGATCCTACGCCACTCAACAATGGTGTTAACTGCTGTGACACTAAAACACTGCTAGATACGATAAAATATAAGCAGCGATCAAAAGGTTTCCGTTCGCAGGCCGTATAACCCCTAATTGATATGCCAACCAGTCCAAATTGACGTAATGCGATCATCTCACCTACACACTAGGTTGAAGATAATGCGATCGTCTCACCTCTCTCCTAGGCACTAGGTTGAAGATAATGTGATCATCTCACTACGCACTAGGTTGAAGATAATGCTATCATCTCACCTACACACTAGGTTGAAGATAATGCGATCATCTCATCTCTCACGTACGCATTAGGTTGAAGAAAATGTGATCATCTCACTAGGCACTAGGTTGAAGATAAAGCTATCATCTCATCTACACACTAGGTTGAAGATAATGTGATCATCTCACCTATGCACTAGGTTGAAGATAAAGCGATCATCTCAACTACACACTAGGTTGAAGATAATGCAATCATCCCACCTATGCACTAGGTTGAAGATAATGCAATAACCCACCTATGCACTAGGTTGAAGATATGTCATCATCTCACCTATGCAGTAGGTTGAAGATAATGCCATCATCTCACCTATGCACTAGGTTGAAAATACTCGCTTAGTAAAACACTGTGTGTTCCTGTGAGATGTAGTCCGTAACTGCCTGCTGTACATCCTCGTCCGACAGGAATCGTCGACAATTCAGCGCCTTTTTTAAGAGACCGAATGTGTGATAATCGATTGCTGAGAGATCAGATCTACATCGCGGGTATTCCAGTGTCTCCCACTTGGGTTGGCGTAACTTCCCCGTTACAGTATTTGCAATATAAGAACATGCAATGTCATGAAGCAGCAGCAGCCGTGCTCGCATCATTCCGCAGCGGAGGCTTTCGACAGAAATGCTGCCCATAGACCTTCTTCATTCTCCGTTGTCCTTCGGCAGCCAAGAAAAGTGTAACAGCACGTTGGTTCTGTTTGGATGCATTTGGTAACAACGTCACCACAGTTCACGTTTCGACATTTACTGCAGGTACGTCGAAGACACACGACTGTCACACTGATCCCTTGTCTACATGTCGGTCCTTATACAGGGTGGTCCATTGATAGTGACCGGGCCAAATATCTCACAAAATAAGCATCAAACGAAAAAACTACAAAGAATAACACTCGTCTAGCTTGAAGGGGGAAACCAGATGGCGCTATGGTTGGCCCACTAGATGACGCTGCCATAGGTCATATGGATATCAACTGCGTTTTTAAAAAAATAGGAACCCTCATTTTTATTGCATATTCGTGTAGTACGTAAAGAAATGTGAACGTTTGAATTGGACCACTTTTTTCGCTTTGTGATAGGTGGCGCTGTAATAGTCACAAACGAATAAGTATGCGGTATCACGTAGCATTCCGCCAGTGCGGACGGTATTTGCTTCGTGATACATTTCCCGTGTTAAAATGGACAGTTTACCAATTGCGGAAAAGGTCGATACCGTGTTTACGTATGGCTATTGCGATCAAAATGCCCAACCGGCGTGTGTTATGTATGCTGCTCGGTATCCTGGACGATATCATTCAAGTGTCCGGACCTTTCGCTGGATATTTACGTTATTTAAGGAAACAGGAAGTGTTCAGCCATATGTGAAACGTCAACCACGACCTGCAACAAATGATGATGCCCAAGTAGGTGTTTTAGCTGCTGTCGCGGCTAATCCGCACTTCAGTAGCAGACAAATTGCGCGAGAATCGGGAATCTCAAAAACGTCGGTGTTGAGAATGCTATATCAACAACGATTGCACCCGTACCAAATTTCTATGCACCAGAAATTGCATGGGGACGACTTTGAACGTCGTAGACAGTTCTGCCACTGGGCACAAGAGAAATTACGGGACGATGACAGACTTTTTGCACGCGTTGTATTTACCGACGAAGCGTCATTCACCAACAGCGGTTACGCAGACCGGCATAATATGCACTATTGGGCAACGGAAAATCCACAATGGGTGCTACAAGTGGAACATCAGTGAGCTTGGCGGGTTAATGTATGGTGCGGTATTATGGGAGGAAGGATAATTGGACCCATTTTATCGGTGGCAATCTAAATGGTGCACTGTATCCTGATTTCCTAGGAAATGTTCCACCGATGCTACTACAAGATGTTTCACTGCATGACAGAATGGCGATGTACTTACAACATGATGTACGTCTGGAGCATAGCTCGCGTGTGGTTTAAGCGGTATTGAATAGCATATTTCATGACAGGTAGATTGGTCGTCGAAGCACAATACCATCGCCCGCACATTATCCGGATCTGACGTCTCCGGATTTCTTTCTGTGGGGAAAGTTGAAGGATATTTGCTATCGTGATCCACCGACAACGCCTGACATCATGCGTCAGCTCATTGTCAATGCATGTGCGAACATTACGGAAGGCGAACTACTGTCTGTTGAGAGGAATGTCGTTACACGTATTGCCAAATGCATTGTACGTTGAGGTTGACGGACATCATTTTGAGCATTTATAGCACTAATGTGGTATTTACAGATAATCACGCTGTAACGTTCTCAGACATAATAAGTTCACAAAGGTACAGTCATGCTCAAAAGCATCCGAACAATTGCATTTCGCCTGATTCTCATGCAACCCACATAACGCAGCTGTCTAGCAGGTCCTCTAATCGCTTTTTGGTACAGTCGTTTGACTATTGAAAATGGTTCCAACAAGTCACCAATAGAAAACACTGCTCTGTATCGTAACTCAAGGTGTAAAGACATACCACGATACTACAAATATCAGGAAACACCTTATCACACATAAGACTGTCCTTAAGGCTTGTAAGCTTACATTTATTACAATAAATGACTTACCTGAAATGTTACCACTCTCATTATTACGTCAGACCGGTAATGCACGTAGTAAGTTCGTCGTATTCCTGATTTCCTCTTCAAAGTAACATACCGTTCTTATTATTTAACACAAAATGAGATTAAAAATTTAAGTTATTCATGAGCAGCTAGTTGAGAATATGTATGAACTTCAAATGACACGACGAACCGTCTCGTTCAGCATATGGATTCAAACCCAAGTCATGTAGACTAAGCAAAGTTTTGGGATTGACGGAAACTAACAGTCGTTCTTGATTAGGCATACAGAGAGTGATATACCTCGATTTTAGACAGTAAAAGTTAGCAAATATCAACTTTAAATAGCATAACACCATTTTTAGGATGCGAGTTCCTACCCAGCATCTGTTGTCCCTTGTAACGAACTACGAGAGGTCTTAAATATTGCTTCTTCACAAGTAACCTACTTGAATTGCCGTGAGGTAAAGCTTTGTGTTGGACAGGGATTCGAACTCAGAACAAAAACGGATAGATATCGACGCACAATCAACTGTGACATTTCGGATTTTCTCGGCAGTAGCTAGATGTTGTAACTGAAATGACGAGACGAAACATTAATTTTTTCCTTCCCAGGACTCCAACCCGGCTCCCATCGCTGTTATATTCTAGAGGAAACGAACGTTATATATTGGTTTGTTGCACCAGCAGCGACATGTGAGCGTGTTTGAACTAGAAATAATATGACGAAGAGGTCAGTGCTGAATGCGAATAGAGCTCCACACATATAGTTGTTGACTACACACAAAGTGACGTCAGCTACCGAATTTTTCTCCAGCTCGGAATAACATCTTGAACTTACAGTGATATCGCAAATAGTTCTGTGTGTCACTGGGAGTCAAAAACATCACATATCGTTAGTGTTGACAACGAATGAAAATACATTAAAAAACAAAATTAGTATCCACCAGCAGATAGGTGTTCTCATGCTAGAGCTTGATAATACATAATTAAAGCTATAGTGCCGGGCCAGGAATTGAACCCATTCACGCGCAATATGTGAAGATGTTGAGGAATATGCAGTTTTGTACAAACAACAAATTGTAGCCGAGCTGTATTGCCACGAAGGGATCAAATTCCGCCTTAAGGACGGTCTGAGTTCCATTCCGAGTTCAGAACCAGTTTTATCGACATACAGAAGCTCAGATAAAAGATGGAATAAGTGTCCTGGGAGACTACATAGCGTTTGTTTCGTCACTAGAAATAAATAACTAGTATAAGAAAGGTTACTGGATGATCGAGTTTCTACATGTCGCCACTCCAGACTTTATTGTGGTTCAACCTAACGTCTACTTGGTAGAAAAGGAATATCATATTTAACATGAATGTCAGACCACAGTGCCATTATACCTTCCTGACTTGGCGTAGCCAGAAGACAACAGAATCTGTCTCTCCTTATCAAAAATCATCAGCAGAAGTTAGAATCGAACCCAGACTGTAAGTATATAAACCTAGCATCAATCCAAGAGACCACCAAATTCTATTCTCCATCACTCATTTTTCTGTCGTAAGCCCGTTGCGTCACACTGGTTGAGAATTCTGACACACAGGCTCCCTGTAGGAATTGGCAGCATCTTCAGTAAATTCATTTACTTGGTTGACCGAATCACCATGAACTAGCTGCCTCGGCTACCCAGTGCATACATTCGATTTTATTTTGTAATCATCGAAATAAAATCACGTAACTGCCACCTACACAGAACTGCCGACAGTGTAGGATGCAAAAATTTAAATAGGAAGTGTTGCTTTCCATTTGAGCTACCCTATTGCTCTATCAGTTTGTGGAAAACGTCGTTCAGTACAGATGTGGCATTTCAAAAATAAATTTTGTATTCCTAGAAACCCAAAATTTGTTTGTCAGGGGCGGGAAGAGGAGTTACCTGCTGTGCAGCATTGTAAGGTTTTCACCATTGCACTATGAGCCGAAAGTTTTTTCTTGCGATTTCCTTATCGATGTTTGATCTGACTGCTTGTAGCTCTTTCACAGAAGGGATAGAAACCGAACAGTTAGTGAGACTGGAACTGCGAACCATAACAGACGCTTTTTCACAGGTCAGCACGTAACCATAGAGCTGGCGAAGAAGTAGACGTCTTATCTTCCTCTTACGAGGTCAGTAGTGGCTAGAATTCGTAAACCACTATTTAAAGGACGAGATTAGTTGCGATTTTCACGTGCAACGACTTTCCTGGGATGAAAACCGTAAATTTACAATCTTTTGTTACACCTCAAGCGATAATAACTCAGATTATTCAATGGAAGTGACAGGTAAAATCAAGTGAACTTCGAGGCTTAATTCCGTGCACACCAGGAAGTAACTCGTTGATGACAGAGTTTCCAAACATACGTTGCCTTGTTGCCAAATCTCAGTTACAGTAGCAGCAGGAAGAAGACGAACCGATGTTATCGTACAGCGGGCTGGGAAGTAACCATAGCTGGTGTCTCCAAGTTGCGGCTGCTACGGTCTGGAATACGTAATGCGTTTGATTCGCATTTCTGTAACTACGTTTAGGGACTGGAGCGTAGTTACTAATAATACTCAGAACTGACTGCAAACTAAGCATCATAAATCAGCAACTCTCATAGTTGTTTATATATTTCTTTCGTAAGTGTACTCAAAACTAAGAAACTCATTCACAGACGTTTTCGTGCCTCGCCGATAGTCGAGCAAACCAAACAAATAAAAATAAAAAAAGGGTGTGTGTTTGTTTGTTTGTTTGTTTGTGTGTGTGTGTGTGTGTGTGTGTGTGTGTGTGTGTGTGTGTGTGTGTGTGTGTGTGTGTGTGTAATAGAGAGAGAGAGATAAAAATCAAAAAGAATGAGAGAGACAGAGAGAGAGAGAGAGAGAGAGAGAGAGAGAGAGAGAGAGAGAGAGAGAGAGAGAGAGAGAGAGAGTGAAACATTGCTTGTAAAGAAATTGAACCAGGGTATGTAAAGAAATCTTTCATTAAAATGACACGTTCCACATCATTACGAATTATCGTATTCATGATCTATGAAACAAGAATTGATCTAATGTAATATAATCTAATCTAATCATATCATATTGATGACTAGCCTTAAAGAGTCATGAATTACCGAAGTTTTTGCCAATATCAGTGACCAAATCTAAACTTGAAAATTAAAGACGTCAATTTTTGTAATAAACCGGGACTTCTATCAAGACCCTTTCGTCCCTGTTAACTAACCACGAAAGATGTCTGATATACCTCCATTCTCAAGTAACAAAGTGTGCATGCATTTAAAGATGAAGTGCATAATGTGAAGTTCTGAGACAGAGACACGAACCCAACACGTAATCAGATTGTTAACTAATTAAAAACATATGTTACGTATCGGTTTTTCTTACCAGCTGCTAGGTGTTTGAATATAAAATAATGATACAAACTTTTGTGCATAAGCGACAATCGAACTGCACACCTACCGTGCATCCACCAATATAGCTTAAATATCAGTTGCTTACTCACCAACGGCAGGATGTGTGCGTGTTTGACCAGAAATAGCGACACCTATTGCGATTGTCAGCAACACATGAACAGACATTAAAAATGCGCTTTAATTTTCACTAGCAGGCCGGTGTGCACGTGATAGGGCTTGAAATGAAATTATGAATATTTTTGTATTGGATCAGGATTCGGACCCACATACTTACCTTTGGAGGAGACCTAGAGAAGATTGCAGTCTTCGGAAAAGGAACAAAATGATTTGAACTATACTGTTCCGAGAGATTCAGATCCTCGAAAGAGGAGATACGGATTCGAATCACAGTCCAGCACCAAATTTTTCAACGTCTCTAGTTCAGTCAAGTAAAATAAGAGCCATATTCCTTTAAATGTCCATCGTTTCATCAAATAAAATAAAATTTTCTAATGTAAGTAAGTTTACTGGAGACTGTATTTCTGTTTGCCATGACTTCTGCTATGTTATTTCCCAACGTGAACCGGCTCTGCGCAGTTGGTAATGAAGGAACGTGATGTCTAATGCGGATTCTGGATTATAACGTCATTCTCTTGAGGCTACCAGAGGTGCCTCTTAAAAATAAATGCCTGAACCCACGCATTGCACCTGTGACAGTTCGTTCCACCAGACCATTGTGGCCGCATTTCCCAGCCGCAGGAGTGTCCTGTAACGGATGATGTGCTTAGCGTACAAAATTAGTCACTGTGGAAAAAACGCGAGTCTATTAAATGGTTAAGTAGAAGCAACCTTCTGACGAGGAGCTTATGCTATTCTCACATCAGCAGGATTTAAAGAATCTTCTAGGCATCATAGGCTCCATGTAAAGCCAATCTGAAATTTTCACAAATTCAGCAAATTTCTTAGTTCGAGAAAATCCACTGGGAAGTGTGAAGTTACCGGATAATTGACGTCAGAAGTTAAGTCCCATAGTGCTCAGAGCCATTTGAAGACGGTCCCTGCGTACTGGTTGTATCGAGTAAGATGTGGAGACGGCGGTATGCAAGCGGACAGAAGAAGTACGAGGAAGGGCGTCCCTTACGTGAGGGATCGCTACTCAAGCTACCTGGCGAAGGGACAAGTGTGGCAAATGTCCGGCGTGGCAAATGTCGGGCATTCTAAGCGTCGGCCTCAGCGGGAGGCGACAATCCGCATCGCCGCCGCAGCATCGTCCCGGGGTCGATACCTCGTCCAGCGTGCGGCCGGCCGCGCTACCTGTTGCAGATCCAGAGGTATGGGCCGACGCCGTATCGAGCGGACGTGTCGAGCCAGCGCCGGAGCGGGCGTTAACAGGCCTGCGGAGCCCTCCGAGGACGGACACTTCTTGCCGCCACCTGCCGGGCCGGCAGCTGCCGCGCCGCCCCGTCGAGTGGACGCGAAGGCGTCGCTGTGGAGGGCGTATCGCGGTCCACCCGGACCTCTCGGCGCTTAATGATGTGCTGACGCGGCACCTGCTGACGCGATGGCTACGGCCATCCGGTCGCAGGGGCTAAATTTAAACCCGCACCCACTGGTCGTGTTGCCGCAGGACACCTCCATCCTGACTCTGATATTTCAAGAACCGGCGTGGTTGCCTGACTGACGGACGCCGAGTCTATAAAGTTTTCTCGAACCTCTCCTTTTTCTCTTTGCGTTCGTCTTAATCCTGCAGAATGTCGAGGTCAGTGGACGTATAGAGTTGCAAATGCATAAGTTGCGAAATGTTTGTTCGCTTTTCCCGATGAACCCTCAACGTACACGCTTGAAATTTTATTGTTAATTGGTCTTTGTTGGTAGCCGTAATGCCGCGCCGGCAGTAGTGGCCGAGCGGTTCTAGGCGCTACAATCTGGAACCGCGCGACCGCTACGGTCGCAGGCTCGAATCCTGCCTCTGTCGTGGATGTGACTGATTGCCTTAGGTTAGTTAGGTTTAAGTAGCTCAAAGTTGTAGGGGACTGATGACTACAGCAGTTAAGCCCCTTAGTGCTCAGAGCCATTGAAATCGTCCCGTCTCCTCTATATCTCTTTTGTTACGCAGCCTTCCCTTCTACAATAACCTATGAAATCTTCCCTTAGGATTTCTACCTCTTGTTTAATAATAAGAAATGAAATCTTGCCTTTGAAATTAATTATCGTTCTCAATCCTCGCATACAAATTTAAATGCTGCTTATTAAAAGATATTTTCTCATTATTTCGACGAAACATACAATTCGTCGTCGTCGTGGCCCTCAGTCGTTACTTGCAATAACCCAAAACTGTTCCTTACCTATTTTACTGTTACTAGATATCCATCTTACTGCTACATCTAACTGCGACGTGAATATACTTACTCTGACTTACTATACTCTATTAGCTGCTGGTGGGCTGTTATAATAAGTGGCTGTATTTATTACCAAAGCTGACGTTATTCTTTAATAACAAAGCTGACGTTATTCTTTAATAACAAAGCTGACGTTATTCTTTAATTAATTTGACTGAAGTTACGTAACTCATATTTAAACTTTTTCTTGACAACAATAAAATTTTGCAAAGTTTTACGTTTATGGTTTTTGAAATGGATTATAATCAGTAATGCAATATTGCTGGCAGAAATTAATTATATTCTGAATGAAATGATTTTACAAACGTTCAAATGGGACTTACTTTTTACAATAATATAACAACTAGCAATGCGCAAACATACCTTCAGTAGTCCTGAGTTACTCAAAAAATTAATTCAATAATATTAGTTCCTCTTATGATAATAGTTAGCTTATGTTTCTGTACATCCGTTTATAATCTCTTGTAAATCATAGCTAGTGGCTGGCAGGCACACCGCTCCTCTCAACCTCTCGCTTCACATCTCTTTTACTACTGACTTCCTACAAAAGCTGAAGTGCGGTCTCTCCCGCCAACAATACTTTGGTGCAGACATTCCCTGCTACCACAATTATTTCCAACATGACAAATATTAATTTTTCCTACTTAATCCTATTAATAAAATGTAAACATCTTTCATAAATTGTGGTTTGACAATAGACAATAGAAATATACACGTTTTACACCATTTGAACCATAATTCCGCTCCAAACATACGACGTCACAGAACGAGTAAAGAAAAGAACTACAATTACGTGGCGAATAATTCAACAAAAAACCAGACATGTATCATCGTAGAAAAACACTGAAATAAATACTTTCTAAAACAAAACAGCGACGCGCCACGGAGGAGTATTCCGAATGGGACGGAAATCGGTGGAGGTGACGCACAAACAAACAAAAGATTACAATTTCAGAAAAACTGCATGATGTGTTCAACAAAAAGCTTCACAGATTAAGCAAGCACGTTGGCCCACTTCTGGCCCACAGACAACGCAGTGGCCGACAGCCTTCATTTAACGACTGAGAGCAGCGGCGTTTGCTTAGAGCTGTCATTGCTAAAAGACAAGCAACACTGAGTAAAATAATCACCGAAATCTATGTGAGACGCACGACGAACGTCTCCTTTAGGAGAGTGTGGCGAAGTTTGGCGTTAATGAGCTGTGACAGCAGACGACCGACGCGAGTGCCTTCGCTAACAGCTCGACATCGCTTGCAGCGTCTCTCCTGGGCTCATAACCATATCGGTTGGACGCTAGAGACTGGAAAACGTTGGCCTGGTCATATGTGTCCCAATTTCATTTGGTAGGGACTAATGGTAAGGTTCGAGTGTGGAGCAGACCCCACGAAGCCATACACCCGAGTAGTCAAGAAGGTACTGTGGAAGCTTGTGGTGGCTCCACAATGGTGTTGGCAGAGTTTACATGCAAAAGGTTGGGTCTTCTGGCCCAATTGAACCGACCAATCACTGGAAATGGTTATGTTCACCTACTTTGGGACCATCTGCAGTCTTTCATGGACTTCATGTTCACAAACAACGATGGAATGTTCATGGATGACAATGCTCCATGTTACCGGGCCACAATTGTTCGCGATTTGTTTGAAGAACATTCTGCATAATGTTTTTGCCGCCAAGATCGCCCAGTATGAAACCCATCGAATATTTATTCGACATAATCCAGAGGTCAGTTCGTCCACAAAATCCTGCACCGGAAACACTTTCGCAGTTATAGACGGCTATAGAGGCAGCACGGCTCAACATTTCTACTGGGAACTTCCTATGACTTTTTGTGAGTCCATGCCACGTCGGAAGGCAGCAGTACTCTAGGAAAAAGACGGCCCGACACTTAACTCTTGACACCTGAATGTATTTCCTGAATGGCGACGTGATGATTTTCGAAGTGGAATGCTCCAGAGCACAGAAAATCTGCGCTTCTAGAACGATATCAGACAAGACATCCACCGATGAGGAAAATTTGTCGTAAAAATCTACTCTCCTCAGATTTAACACTTGATGATATTTTCCGATGACAGTATGTTAATATGAGGGGCATTGAAAAGGAAACCGAATAAACGTTACAACGGGATCATAGAATGGTTCCATCCAACAGTAATCACCACACGCGTTAAGACATTTATCTCACAAATTCTGTTTCGGCGAATCCGGTGGGCAGCTGACGGATCCACAACCGCACCGGCTCTTGTACTTCCTCGTCCGACTGAAACCTACATTCACGCATATCGCATTTCATGTAAACAAAATGGTTTAAATGGTTCTGAGCACTATGGGACTTAACATCGGAGGTCCTCAGTCCCCTAGAACTTAGAACTACTTAAACCTAACTAACCTAAGGACATCACACACATCCATGCCCGAGGCAGGATTCAAACCTGCGACCGTAGCAGTCGCGCGGTTCCGGACTGAAGCGCCTAGAACCGCTCGGCCACCGCGGCTGGCGCATCTCATGTCACCAAAGTTGTTAAAATCACACGTTGAAATATCTGGGCTGTAAGGACGCCGTTGGAAAGTTTCCCAACGAAATCGCTAAACCTTAGCCTTCATCCGATTGGAAGTTTTCCTCACCGTGCAACAGGATTATTCCGTCCAACAGCATTCCGACAGCCCGACGGCAGACGGCAAAGGTAACAGTGGCAACATCCCACTGCTTCACCTCCAAAGAAACTCAAATCTGTTCACATAGGCTCTGGTAAGGCGGTGATGACCATCTTCCTCGAGCGAAGAGCCACAATCAGTGGGCAGCGCTGTGAAGGCACTTCGCAGAAACTGCGACGAGCCATGAAGTCAAACCGGCCAGGAATGCTGTCGGACGCAATCATGCACGCTCCACCCTGTAAATCGGACGAAGGCTTCGCTTCAGTGATCTATATGGGAAACACTGAAACTTTCTTGGTACATCCCGGATATTTCACTGTGTGATTTTCACACTTTTGGCCACTTGAAGAAAGACAAGTGTAGACGTCGGGTTCATTTGTACGAGGAAATTCGAGAGTGGGTGCAGTTATGGACCCGTCTGCGGACGAAACAAGTTCTAATCGCCTCGTCCCGCCGTGGGCGAAAGTCTTAACGCATGTAGTGGTTACTTTTGAATAGAACCATACTATGGTCCCGTTGTGGCGGGTGTTCGATTTCCCTTTCACTACCCCTTATGTCTAATGAGTTTTTTTCCAAAAGCCAACGTTTTCTAACGTATTATGCTTCTTATCCTCATACTGTTTTGGCGTCTATAATGAGTTAATCAAAAGTCATAAAACATATAAGCTTATTTTGTGTAAAAACCGTACATGCATGTCATTTCGTATAAAAGTACAGTGGTTAGCACACTGGTCTCGCATCGGCCATACGACAGTTCAAATCCACGTCCGACCATCCTGATTCAGGTTTTCCTTCATTTCCCTAAATTACTTCAGGCAAACGCCGTAATGGTTCCTTTGGGAGGGCACGACCGATTTCCTTCCCCATCCTTCCCTGATCCGATGACACCGGTGACCTCACTGTTTGATCTCCTCCCCCAAATCAACCAACGAACCATCATGACAGCTGAAATTTCAGACATATTCATTATACGTAATATTTTTGACTACAAGAAAAAATTATCTACCTAACAAACGCGTACATGAGAGACCTAGCAAGCTAGTAACAAAAATAATAACGTACACGTGTAAGTAGATTGTTTAAGAGCTACAAGACAAAGTGTCTTACAGAGGATTTCCTGTGCTATGTTTTTTAGCCCTGAACACTGTTAGGATGTAACTGACAGGATACTAAGTGGTTGTAGACATTACAGTGTTTAAAAGGGGGCGACATATTTGACCACAATAAGAAAGTAGGCTTGATTAACATATAGTTGACAGCACAAACAAGTATGTCTCTACATAAATTCCTATTATTACAGCATAAATATCGTTAACTAAAACAAATATAAATGCATGTATCTTGATCAATTTACATGTTTTCATTGTACCTGTATGTACAGCGGCGTATTTGTTTTCTATTTTATGCAACTCGTCGGTGCAACACACAGTGTAGCGCTAGTGTAGAACTTACACATTTTTATGCAGTACAGAAATACACGTCATGGTGCTGACAATTCTGACAATGTATGAAAAGAAGTGTAGACATCTGAAAATGGACATAATGGCCATAAACTGGTAACGGATAGAAAATAAACTTGAATGCAATTTTGTCATATGATGACATGGTTGGAGACCGTGGCTGTTATCTGAGGACAAATGTTGATGGTGTTGAGACAGCAACCGGCCACAAATTCATTTTTAGTTCCCTTATTCAAAAGATACCGTTATCGGTTTCGAATCATTACAATTTATCTTCAGACGGTTTCCATGCTTTCATTAGAACATGGGGTGCATTTTTTTTTACAGATATTGTCGTGAAACACTCCAAACCGACATTTCACTACAGTTAATCTGTAAAAGAAAGCACCACATATTCTAATGAAAGCATGAGAAATGTCTGAAGATGAATCGTAATGATTCGAAACCGGTAACTGTACCTTTTGAATAAAGAAACTGAAAATATATTTGTTGCTGGTTGCTGTCTCAACACCATCAACAGTTGTCTTAAAATAAACTTTTTTTTAAGGTATTCGTTGCTGGTTGTGTAATCCCCCAACCGTCCGTAGATACTGTTTCATAGTGATATGTGAACGTGACCAGAATGAACACAAAAACATTAAAAAATCATATGTACAATAAGTACAACACAAACATAAGTGGAACATTATATCTTCCACAGTTTAAGTTCAGCGCATTAGGAATATCTAAAACTTTGGATTTTGTACAAAAATTTAGCAACCGTTTCAAAATTTGGTGTCATTGCAAAAATGAGAGACCCGCTGAATAATGAACAGCGCTTCGTTAAACCTATATAGCGCATTTCAACAAAATGTGACGCACCGACAAATCTACACCAGGTGTACCGCACATTGGTAGGTCCTAACATTGGAGAAGAACTTTACTTGTTAAAGAGCAGTGTTCAGTCCGGATAAGTGTTAAAAACACTTCGTCTTGCGTTAATGACTGGAACGAACCACACTGCGAATGGATAGCTGATTTCACCGACCACAGGCTGTTGTTCCAGGAACATTTTACACCCCGTCCGAAAATAACACTCTAGCTCAGTAGCACTTCAAGAGGCTGCGGCGTCTAGTGGAGTCGCACATGTATTCGCATTACAGGTACGTCAGCTGTCACGACAGAAAAACCGTCTCCCTGAAGCCGTATGTTCCTTTGACCCCAGTAGATAGAAAGTCCTGGCTGCCCTGGACTTCCTCCTATATCGTGCTGCATGCGAAACAGGTTTCAGATATCGGAGGAAAATTTCTTATTAGTGTATCAGCTCATCTACTATAGCTCTGCATTATAGAAATGATTTTCTTGTAATGCGGACTAATACTGCACAGATGTAGGACGTTTGAAACAAGTTTTTGAACTAATTTCTCGGTGAACGAATGAATAACAGATGATCCACGATAAATCATCAAGTAGTAATGCACTAAAGAGATTTAGGAGAGTTGATGGGAGGCAACAATTACTTATGCTGCCGCCACATTTGGTCATCTAGGAACCGCAACGAATTTGGTTTACGCTAAGTTGTCATTACTCACAGACTTAAGCGCTGACAGGTTGTTAATAACAGTAACTGTCGGCCCGTCGCATTAGCATAACTCACCAGCAGCGTAAACTTAGCCATTCGGCGCTAAGCGGATCGCATATCTCGTTAAGTTCAGCCGCGCGGAAACACATTACCAACACGCGCTGTGCCGTTCGCAAAGGCAGCCGCGTAATTATTATGCTGTTTTAGCTTCGGCGCTACGACGCGTTAATTACAAACTCGTGCGCTGATTCGAGGGTAACTCTTATTAACCGATTTATTAAATGTACGGTGTGGACCAGACTCTGCCATCCAGGTGAAGCGCGAATCAGGAGATGAAGCTGATGAGATGGGACGCACTTTTGTAAGTTACGACTGCGACAAATTATAACGGCATTCTTTTGCTGCCTTTGCTAAATGGTCAACAAGTTTACTTTTTATCCTGCCTTTCAATATCCCGTATGAACTGTCTGATACGTTAAGAGTGTGCAAACATACGTAAGAGTGTGCAAACCGACTTAATTACTTGAGTGCGTGTGGTTAAGTTCTATTTCTTATATTTACCGGCGGTGTTTTGTGCCTCACTTCGCCGAAGATAATGTTGACTTGCAACTTAGTGACTTAGCTCTCAACTTGTGCTGACATTCAACTCAGTTCACTGTCTACCTTTCGCGTAACATGAACTTACTACAGGGTGGTAAATACTGAACTATACGAAAAAATAAACGTAAAATAGTTACAATCTACGGCGTGCACACACTTTACTCAACGTGCAAAAACAGTACGGATATTGGGATTTATGTTATGAAATGTTCGATATGCCTACCTACTGTTGTAACTGACAATTTTGAAAGTTTTTACGACAAAACTTTTATTTACGTGAGTCTACATGGAAAAGTCCCAGTCACAAAGCCAGTAAGTATTTCCTACTAGGGGCAACAAAAGGTAACTTCTAAGCTTCCCACAACACTCCGCAGTAACACACATACACTTGATTCCAAGTCCTATTCCAATGGCGAAGTCGCAGTGTTCCGTGGAGACGTCCTTGTGGTGGGTATTCGGGGTGAACTTACGCCCGGTGCTGGTTCTAGCCTTTCAATAGGACTGGCCAGCCAATCACAGGATGTAGTAATACTTCCTGCAGGCTATCTCGAACTCCCTCTGCAGGAAGCAGTATGCGGAATGTCTGTTTCCAAAACAGCCGATGTTTACCATTGCTTACGCCTTGGGCATAGACAACCTCGGTCCTGTGTGGTGGTAGATGTGTCGCCGGCCCGCAGGGGCTACCTTGACGAAGGTATAACACCCTCCCCTTTCAAAGAGCTGGAGCGCACAGGCGACTGCGGCGGAGACAGCACCAATGCAGACCGGTGCAGTAGGCCGATCGGCAGCTAAATCGTCCTGAAGGAGGTGGTGGAAACCGGCCACCAGTGAGTAGGACACCACCTTCTGCACGATGCGGAGGGCACGTCGAAGCGGTGAGGGTTGGGAGGCGATGGTTGGCTAGGAGAGCGGCATGGGAACGTACGTATCACCCAACCGGGGCGGAGCCGAAGAGGGGCTGGGAAGTGGATCCCAGGGAAGGTCCCAGGGTTTCCCCAGGTCCAGAGGAGGCGGCAGCTGTGGCGGCTGCGGCGCAGGGCTAGCAGCCGGCGGCTGTCGGCCATTTCCTGTAAGATCCCACACCAACTGAGGAGAGGGGGCCGGCAACAGGAGAGAGGGAAAAGCCGGCGTTTGGGGCTGCAGCTGGTCGAGGAAACAATGACGGAGATGGTTGCGGTGACGCGAAACCACCCTGTCTCCCAGGCAGACGTCGAACAGTTGTCGACCACGGGGCCAGAGAAAGACCCCTGACAACCAACGGGGCCGTGACCCAAAACCGAGTGTCCACACCATGAAGCCGGATGAAAATCTGTAAGTGCCGTGCTGGGCGCGAGGTGCCACCTGTGGCAGGAGGGGATGTAGTAGGGTCCGAGGCTGGCGACCATGGAGCAGTTTGGCTGGACTCACCCACCGGTGTGGTCCTGTAGGAAATAACGCAAGAGCGTCTGCTGCAGAATGGTCCTTCGCGTTTTTCTGCATATGAGTTCTAAATGTGTGAACAAGCCGCTCTGCCCCGCCATTGCATTGTGGATGAAAAGGCTGGGTAAAGACATAGTGTATACGATTAAAGTGGCAGAATTTGGCGAACTCTTGACTATGGAATTGCGGGCCGTTATCAGTGACCAAGGTGACGAGAAGGCCTTCAATGGAAAATATGTTTGTCTGGGCCATGATAGTACTCCTGACGGTGATAGGGTAGCAGCAGACAATGAAAGGGAAGTGGGAGTACGCATCCGTTATGAGCAAAGGGCCTTGGTACACTGTGGACAACCCCAGATCATGCCCTCCACGTGAGCCGTCTTGCCTATCCAGAAGACATGGTGATATGTGAGGGTTCTCGTCCAGGCAATACCCCAGTGACCTTGATGTAAGACGTTGAGAATCTAGGACTGCAGGGATTTGGTACGATAACTCATGGATTGGCATCATGTTCCACATGGAGGAGCACCCTGTCGATGGCCACCAGTTGATGGATGGAGAAATAGAATCGGAGGTCAACCTGGGCGTAAGGCAGAGGAAGCGTCGAGCAGCCATGGAGAACATAGTGGTGCACTACTTGCAGGAGCGGATCTGTGGCCGTCGCGGGGAACACGCGCACAGCTGTAATGGGGAGTGCCACTAATGCCCCCTGTACTGCGTCATCAACCTGAAAAATTAGGATGTCTGATGAGTAGAATGCCGAATCCTGGCCAGAGCAGAACCGAGACAAGGCATCGGCGTTGGAAAGCTGGGCGGTGGGCTAGGAATGGATAGTGTACCTAAAACGTGAAGAAATAGGGCCTATCACTGCAGGCAGTGGAAAACTTTCGTGGGTAACTGGGCTACTGGTGAAAATAGCCCACGAGGGACTTATGGTCAGTGATTAAACGAAAAGACGTACCATAAAGGTACAGGAGAAATTTGGTACAGGCAAATATGATGGCGAGGGCCTCCTTCTTGATTTAGGAATATTTGCATTGGGCCTCTGTAAGGGATTGAGATATGTATACCACCAGGCATTCTGATCCATTCGGTAGACGATGCGAAAGAACAGCACCAACACCATAGTCTGAGGCGTCCATGGCCAAGAGAAAAGAAAGAGAGGGGGTATACGGCATGAGACACTCCGTCGAGCACGACCCTCACTTTAAGGTTCAGAAATCCGATTCACAAGCTGGGGACCACTGAAAATGCACCATTTTTCGGCATAGGCGATGGACGGGCGCCGCAATGTGAGCGGCGGAGAGAATGAACTTTCGATAGTGCGCAATTTTACCCAAGAAAGACTGGAATTTTTGGACGTCGCTCGGATGAGGATGGGCTTCTATAGTGGCGATTGTCAAAAGAGGTAATAGCTTTTCCTACTAGAGGCAACAAAAGACAACTTCTAGATTTTCCACAAGAGTCCACAGTAACACACATACACTTAATTTCAAGTCCTATTCCGATGGCGAAGACGTAGTCTTCCGTGGAGGCATCCTTGAGGTCGGTACTCGGCGTGAACTGACGTCCGGTACTGGTTCTAGGCTGTAAATAGTATTGGGCAGCTAATCAAATGTTGGTGTAGTAATACTTCCTGCAGGCCATCTCGAACTCCCTCTGTAGGAAGTAGTATGTGGAATGTCTGTTTCCAAAACAGCCAATGTTTACCAATGCCTACGCCGTGGCCATAGATAACCTTGGTCCTGTGTGGTGTTACATGTGTTGCCGGCCCGCAGGGGCTACCTTGGCGACGGCGTAACACCTACTTGGCGGTGATGTGCTGTAGATGAATTGCGAAATTCTGCGTGACCCGCTGAAGTGTTGGAAAATTGATGCTGTCGATGACATCTGAACGGCTGTTTTCAGCTCAGCAATGGTTTTAGGGTTATTGCCGTGCACCTTGTCTTTAATATAGCCCCACAAAAAGAAGTCACATGTGTTCATATCTGAGGAATATGGCGGCAATGGAGGCCCATGCCAGTGGCCTCTTCCTACCCCAGAGCTAGAATGCGGCACCCAAAGTGCTCCTCCAGGATATCAAACACTCTCCTGCTTCGATGGGGGTCGAGGCCCGTCCTGTATGAACCACATGTTGTCGAAATCAGGGTCACTTTGGATAATGGGGTTGAAATCATCTTCCAAAACTTTCAGATACCGTTTGGTAGCCACAGTGCCATTAACGAATATCGCATCTATTATTCCGTGACTGGAGACTGCAAACCACACAGTCACCCGTTGAGGGTAAAGAGACTTCTCGATTGCGAAATGCGGTTTCACAGTCCCCAAATGCGCCAAGTTTGCGTACTGACGAACCCATCCGAACGAAGCTTCGTCCCTAAACTAAACGTTGCACGTGGATGCCGTGCCGTTTGAAATGCCTAATGCAAACCGTTCAAAAGTTATGAAGATTTTATTTCATATAGTTCAGTATTTGTCACTCTGTAAGGGATCTTAACTAACGTTGACTAGCTTCCAACACACAAAACCGGAATTGGCGGATACCCATTTCATTAATCACGGTAGATTTGTTTTTTATGGGTCATCAGTCTTCGGACTGACTTGATGAAGCTCGCGACGAATTTCTGTGCGAACCTCTTCATCTCAGAGTAGCACTTGCAACCTACGACCTCAGTTTTCTTTGCCATTCTTCTTTATATCATCATACATTACTCTCGTCAGCAAATTGGATGCATGTGCTGTTAACCTGATATGCGATAATTCTCGCACTTGTCAGTTCTTGCAGTCTTGGGAATTGTCTGGATGATATTTTTCCGAAAGTCAAACGGGATATTGTCAATCTCATACATTTTACGTAGTTGCAGAGACAAAAATAGAGCTCGTAATTTTAAGAACCAGCGATCATCGTGCTCTGGGTTTCTGGTACAGTGCAGTGGACGCTTACGAAGAAGCGGAAGTGGCGAATCTCTCTTTCTTATGTAGATTAGCTAGCATAACAAAATTTATCAGCCACAGTGTGTATAGTGAAACATTTCCACAACTAGCGTACGATGAGATCAGGACGTTAATTAAATTGACAGTCGTCTTAAGCATGCTGGGAGCAATAGTATGCCACTTGCGACTGCAGGGAGTTCTATATCAACGAAGAGATCGCCTTTTTCTTGGGGGGTCATCAGTCCTCAGACTGGTTTCATGTGGCCAACCTCGAATTCCTCTCCTGCGCCAACCTCTACATCTCAGAGTAGCATTTTCAAATTAATTCCTCAATTATTTGTTGGACGTATTCCTCTACAGTTTTAGTCCTCTACATATCCCTCTAGCACCGTGCTAGGTACTAAAATAAGGATTTGTCTCCAGCTGAACTAAGAATTTTCTCCTCTAATGGTGATGATCAATGACATTGCTATCCTGAGTGAAAGTAAAGACGAATTATATCATCCGCTACGTGGAATGAACAGTCTACTGAGTACAGTATATGGATTGAGAGTAAATCGAAGAAAGACCATGCTATCTACCTTAACAGATGTCCTCTCATCTTGTCGCTTCTCCTCCTCAGTGTTTTCCACAGATTCCTTTCCTCTCCGATTGTGCGCAGAACTTCGTCATTCCTTACCTTATCAGCCCACCTAATTTTCAACATTCGCTTGTAGCAACACATCACAGATGCTACGATTCTCTTCTGTTCCGTTTTCCCACAGTCCATGTTTCACTACCATACAGTGTTCTACTCCAAACTTACATTCTCAGAAATTTCTTTCTCAAATTAAGGACTATGTTTGTTGGTTAGGAATGCCCTTTTTTCCAGTGCTAGTCTGCCTTTTACGCGCTCCTTGCTCCGTCCGGCATCGATTATTTTTCTGCCTAGGTAGCAGAATTCATTAACTTGATCTACTTCGTAACCACCAGTCCAGATGTTAAGTTTCTCGCTGTTCTCATTTCTGCTACTTCTCATTACTTTCGTATTTCTTCTATTTACTCCCAGTCCATATACTGTTCATTCCACTCAGCGGATCATGTAATTCTTCTTTACTTGCACTCAGAATAGCAATGACATTAATCATCACCATTAGAGGAGGAAATTCTTAGTTCAGCTGGAGACAAACCCTTATTTTAGTACGACTGTGGTGCTGACGGATGAGCTATCTTTTCAACGTCATCACAGTGTAAATTTGACACACAGTATTAGTTCTTTACAGATAGAACCTAACACTTTGCACTCAATGGAACAAAACTGACATATGTAAAAGCATTTTCAGGAATATCCAAGCAAAGAGTTCTAGAGCCAAGAGAAAGATAACGATCCCAGAAAAGTTTTCAAGTTTCAAACTTTTCATATTATTGAAGCACATATGCCTGGGTTTCGAACAGGATCTCTCGTTCCGTTTGATGCTAAGGTGCTGTTCCGATACAGTTGTAGAGCCTCTGCAGTGTTGCTCAAGTTTAGGGGAAGTACCATTGAGATGAGACGTGATTTGGAATTTTGACTGAGGAGGCAGCCGTGCTAGGTTAGTACGTGAAGTTATGGCAAGCCACTCTGCCTCGTGAACAGGCGACCCTGGTTCGAATAGCAGTGTTCGTAAAAATTTTCATTCGTCAAATGTGTGTGAATTGCTACGGGACCAAGCTGCTAGACTTACACACTATTTAAACTAACTTATGCTAAGAACGACACACACACCGATGTCCGAGAGAGGACTCGAACCTCCGGCGGGAGGGGCCATGGAATCCGTGACATGGCGCCTCAAACCACTCGGCCCTCCGCGAAGCTTGCATTCGTCACTTCAGTCTGCATATACAGGGTGTTTCTTATTCACATTAAAAAAAAAACGAAAAGTGACACAGATGACACTGAGACAAGTATTTTGATACAAGACACCGGGACACAAATTTCGGGAAACACCCCAAAGTGGATTATAAATGTTTGAACATTTGACGTCACCAGATGACTTACCTCTCCACAGATGAATCTCGGTCTGTCACAACTGCTCATCCCAACCAAAGTTAAGTGTTCACATCGGCGGGGGCCCGGGCCTATGTGCGTGACTTCAACATGTAGTGGTCAGGGTTCGAGTCTTGTCTGTGGCAGGCACTATTTTTTGCACTGCGTTAATCTCTATGGTTCTAAGGTTCAAATGGCTCTGAGCGCTATGGGTCATCATTCCCCTAGAACGTAGAACTACTTAAACCTAACTAGCCTAAGGACATTACACACATTCATGCCCGAGGCACGATTCGAACCTGCGACCGTAGCGGTCGCGCGGTTCCAGACTGATGCGCTTAGAAGCGCTCGGTCACACTGGCCGCCTAAGCTCTATGTGTCTACATTGGAGTAAGATCTACTATTTTATTTTTCGGTTTCGCGGATGCAACTGAGCTATTGCATAGTACAGTAAAACGAAAACATAGCGTAGTGGGTCACAAGTTAATGAGTGTAAGGTTGCGAATTGCGTGGCTACCAGTTAATGATCTATGTTCTCCTCACTAAATAAAGTCCGTAAAGGAAAAAAAAGGAGGTCACTAAAGAAAAGAAACACAAAACGAGAACACCTGCAACTTGGTTACAGTGAGGACAATGATTTGTAACTTCTAGTGGTGCGATTTGTGGCACTGCCCACTACCCGCGAGGGTAGAATCGACAAGACCAACATGTGGTTAGGTACGACATTTGGTGACGTCACATGTTCAACATTTTTTAAGCCTCTTTTCGGGTACTTTGCGGCTTTTGCAGTCGCAAGTGTCTTGTATTAAATTACTTGTCTCAGCTTCAACTACGTCGCTTTTGGGGTTTTTAAGGTCATAAAGACTCACCCTTTTTTACTATGTATATTACATTAATGACTTTTCGGGGTAATATTGGAGGCTCAGTGCCGGTTTTCACAGATAATGCTGCTATCTGTAGGTAGGATGAAAGCCAGAAGAGTGTAGCGAAGTGCAGGAGGATCTGTTGAGGATCGACTCTGATGCAGCGACGGCAAGATAAATAAATATTAAGTGTTGCGCATAAAACTGCGAAGGCATTCACTGCTGTTCGATTTCGTTGATAGCGACAAGTCAATGGAAATAATACGTAGGGTTAAATACCTAGCGGTAGGTACTCGGAGCGACCTGAAGTGGAATGAACACATAAAACGAACCGTAAGGAAACCAGATGACAAGCTGACATTCATTCCGAGAGTCTCAAGGAAATGTAATTTATTCACGAAAGAAGTTCCTGACATCGCACTTATTCGACGGATTCTTGATTACTGCTCATCAGTCTGACAAGGGTACCTAGCCTATTCTCGTTACCGATACTGTCAAATTTCTGTATGTGCGGGGCATGGTTAGAGATGAAAGCGACGGAATTGGGATATCAATATGGCGAAGCGTTTAGAAAATATAGCATTTTTTTCGCGGGTCGCATGAGGCATCTGCCACTTACATTCGCATCATTGGAGGCAATAGTTGCCGGAGTAGAAAGAGTGCAGAACGCTAATCCAGTGGTTCTGAGATCGAAAGCCTATTGAGAAATTTCTCTCTCTTTTTGTTTTCAATTTTGTGTTACTTACACTGCAAATAAACCGAAATAATCCTCAGTATACTATATTTTTTTTTTCTTAAAATGTGCGAGAAAGAAAGGCAAATGAAATTTTGAGATTGAAAATATGTTTTCAGGAAGAGACGGCAAGACATTTAGGAGGACTTCATATATAAATTTAGAAACTTGTATTCCAGTGTTGTTGATTTACATGTACCATCGTTGTCCTGAACGCTCACGGTCGGGGAACCTATTGTTCACGTGTAGATGCAAGGGCTGCCCGAAGCTCAAAATAAGGCTAACGAAATACGAAGTCTTGTACGCAAACAATCCTGTGTTGAAAAATTATTTGTAGAGTCCTCGTGGACGAAGTACAGCAGTTTCTTGGAAATTTATTTGCAATCGCAAGTTTTCCTCTAGTCTTTTCTCTTCATCATTTTTATGAATCTTTTAATAAAATGCAATATAATGAGAATTATCTCTGTTTCTTTGCAGTAAAAGTAACGTAAACATTGAAAATAAGAAAATAAAAAAGTTTCAACCTCCGAATTACCGTTCCATTTTCTTTCCGCTGCGCCAACCGCTGCCTGGAAACGACGCCAGCATAAACAGCTCATGCCATGCCACACCAGTGCCAAACATGCTACTTTCTTACATATTATTTTTATACACAAGTTATTCAATTTAACTGAAGACATCGGATGAAAAGGAGTTCAGTGTTATATTTCCAGTGATATCGCATTCGACCGCCAGCCCACCCCATGCGTGGTTGGTGGCGGAGAGGGGGGAGGGCGACTTTAAAAATCTTCAGTGGGAACGCCCGTTTTTTACTCCAGATTACGATTCTACGGCAAAATCTAGATACGTTTTGTCTGAAGTATTTACATTGTTTCGCCACAGATGAAGCTGCAATCACAGGAATAGAAATGGGTACACAGTCGTAATTTACGACACGTTACTCCATGGCAGCTTGATGCTACAAAGATAGAACAGGCCAGCATTTCATAACTTCTAATAGGAAATCCTACTCGCAACGTTGTACTGCTCGACTTATCGAACAGGGAACTAATCGATGCACAACTGTGTCTGTGGCTGGAGAAGAACGCTACTCTACTTTCCCAATTAAAGTAAAGCCGGCCTGGGTGGCCGAGCGGTTCTAGGCGCTACAGTCTGGAACCGCATGACCGCTACGGTCGCATGTTCGAATCCTCCATCGGACATGGATGTGTGTGATGTCCTTAGGTTAGCGAGATTTAAGTAGTTCTAAGTTCTAGGGGACTGATGACCTCAGAAGTTAATTCCCATAGTGCTCAGAACCATTTGAACCATTTTGAACCAATTACAGTAAGTGTTCAGATGTAGTACCACCAAACGGCGTACACATCCTTGGGTATGTCAGCACAGGCGTTTCCGATGCGGTCGACCATATCGCCACTGCCTGTGGGCTCTTGCTGGTACACCTTAACTTTTAAATATCCCCTTAGAAAGAAATCCGCGGACGTCAATCCTGGTGACCTAGCCGACCAACTAAAACGGCCACCTCTACCGAACCACCGACCAGTAGAAAAAACGGTCTATTACCTCCCGTTCTTCAATTGCGTAACGTGCTGGGCTACCGTCATGCTGAAACCACATACATTGTTGAATGAATGTCCCGATCGACAAACTGCAGTACTTCCGGTAGTTCCTGTTCCAAGAACGTTCGATATTTGAATCCATTCAACGTCCTGTCGATAAAACCCCGACCAATGAGTTTGTTGCCCATGCCGCCACACCATATGTAACAGACCAAGGACGCTGATAGTCAGTTTACCGTAACTAGTGGGGATCATCTACACTCCAATAAAGCATGTTATGCCAGTTAACGCTGCCTTAGTTTGTGAATATTAGACTCATGTAAAAATAGTACCTCGGCAAAGAATGTGGGGGTCGTTTACATTTGTTGACGCCCCCATTCACGAAACACAAAGCGCTTATGAAAATCGGCACCATTAAGTTATTGATGCAGTGACACGTGGTGTGGATAATACTTATGGCGATGCATTATCGTGACAATACTACGTACGGACATAAGGGAAACGCGGTGTAATTGACGGGCTCCCATCCAGGGGTTGTGGTGCACTACCGCTAGTACAGCTATTTCACTGGCTTTTCCTGTAACACGATTGTTTTGTTTCCTTTTGCCGGTCTGGACCTGCCACGAGACATAAAGTCGTTCACAACCCTGTAAAAGAACGAACGACAGCGATCCTTTTCTTGAAAACGCTCGGCACACAGGGCAACAGCAGCCTTCAAACATCTCACCTACAGTCTTCGCAAATCAGGATCATTTAATTTTTTTTCTTCTGTGGTTACAACATTCATCGTCCAGTTGCACGTCTGTTCTCTAATTGATTGGTAGGTGTGCAGGCAATAGACACTGCGGAAGTACTGTAACATTTGGAGCGGTATCTGTTTGACGTCTGCACGCTACGTGAGCTCTGGTCGTAGTAGTTTCCAGTTCGATATGTTTTGGGAATACAACGTTGGGAATGGGGTTCCCTATTAGAAACTATGAAATACTGCCTGTCCTATCCTCGTAGCATGTAAGTCGGGTCGCACGTGCCATTCGATATTCAACGGACACTAACAAGGGAACCTCCCCATCGCACCCCCTTGAGATTTAGTTATAAGTTGGCACAGTGGATAGGCCTTGAAAAACTGCACACAGATCAATCGAGAAAACAGGAAGAAGTTGTGTGGAATTATGAAAAAAATAAGCAAAATATACAAACTGAGTAGTCCATGGGCAAGATACGCAACATCAAGGCTAATGTGAGCTCACGAGAGCCTTGGTCCCGTGGTTAGCGTGAGCAGCTGTGAAATGAGAAGTCCTTGGTTGAAGTCTTTCCTAGAGTTTAATTTTTTATTTTCAGACAATTATCAAAGTTCACGCAATCACACATAATCAACTTCGCTCTCCAAAACTCAAGGACATGTTCAGATTTGCTTGTACATATGCAGGATTTGACGGTCTACACACGTAAAAATTTGAAAATGTTAAAAACAAATGTTTTGATAGAGCACAGATAAAACTGTGCGACTGTGAAACTGTTGCATTCATTTGTTGCAGTTTATGTGACAAACTCTTATGTTTTCATCACTTTTTTGGGAGTGCTTATCATATCCACAAGATAACCTAAATCGGGCAAGGTAGAAGGATCTGTTTACACATTCGCCAAGTGTACAAGTTAGGTGGGTCGACAACATATTCCTGTCATGTGACGCACATGTAGTCACCAGTGTCGTACAGAATATATCAGACGTGTTTTCCTGTGGAGGAATCGGTTGACCTATGACCATGAGATCAAATGTTTTCGGTTCCCGCTGGAGAGGTACGTCCTTTCATCTATTAATCGCACGGTATTGCGGTGCGGTCGCAAAACATAGACATAAAACTTATTACAGTGAACAGAGACGTCAATGAACGAACGGACAGATCATAACTTTGCGAAAATAAAGACACTAAACTTTTAACTCAAGCGAAGACTTGAACCAAGGACCTCTCATGTCGCAGCTGCTCACGCTAACCACGGCACTCGTGAGCTCACAATGGCCTTGATGTTGCGTATCTTGCGCATGGACTACTCAGTTTGTATATTTTGTTTATTTTTTTCATAGTTCCACACAATTTCTTCCTGTTTTCTCGATTGATATGTGTTCAGTTTTTCAAGGTCTATCCACTGTGCCAACATGTAACTAAATCTGAGGGAGGGGGGAGGGGAGGTGCGATGGGGAGGTTCCCTTGCGAGTAGTTGTCCTAAATTAGGATTGTGTACCCATTTCTATTCCCCCGAGTACCGCACCATCTGCGGCGAAACGAAGAAAATGCTTCAAACAAAACGTATTTAGTAGATTTAGCAGTGTAATCGTAATGTGCAATAAACAAAGGCGGTTCCCATTGAAGATTTCAAAGCTGCCCCATGCCACCCACGCAGTGTTTGGTGGCGGGCCGCGTATGGTATAGAATATGGATCCGAGAAAAACAAATGGGAATTATAACTGTTCTTTGATGCGATGTGTAATTTTCGAGATTTTTCAACGTTTTCTGTTGAAACGACAGGTGCAGTCTCCTTGTGAGACTCCCACGACCCGCCTGGATAGTGTAGCGCGTTAACCCGCCCGCTATCTTGGATGTGGTTTTAGATGGTTTTCCACATGCGACTGGGAGAGCACGTGGCTGATATCCACGTCCCGATTCAGGTACAAAATGTACAAAATTTAGAAAACATTCTCACACTTAAACATGAGATAACATAAGACGAAAAGAGATTGGGTACACGAATTCTCGTACTGCGGTGGAAGTGGTCACTTCAGGAAGGCTATCCCGACACCCATGCCACTACCACTTGGTATTCGAAATCCGTACTAATACGCCAACCCTTTTCAGACATATCCTTGGCCCCTTGGCTCTGGGACACTTACTCTGATAAGAGAGACAGAACGGTGAGCTGTGGATCAAGCGGTCATTTAGTGGGCGCGAGACAGTAACGCTCAACAAACGCGAGTGGCAGACGCTACAAGAGAGGTGCTGTGTCTCACGGAGGACTACTGCCGTAATTGCAAGAGCGTACATTTGAAGAACAGTCGGGCGAAGTATTACGTCTAGCGAAATGATAACGACAAAAAATCAGAGAAATTGAAGTTCATTCCGAGGTTTATCGAAGCCGTTCCTCCCACATGATATTTGTGAATGGAACAAGCGAGGGGGGAAATGATAGTGGCACCAAACTTACGCTCAACACACACCCTGAAGTGACTTGTGGAGTGTAGACTCGGATGCAGATGTGTAAAGAATGTTCAAACGAAAAGGTACGAAATGTCATAACAACCAAACTTGTTAAGATTTTCGTATACCGGTTTAAGGTAAGGTAGAGAGTCATCTAGGAACGCGAACGTAGTGTCGTCATCTCACCTTAAAAATTGAAAACTGTGCCCTCAACAGGCAAGGTGATGCTCACCATCTTTTTTGATGTCCGAGATCCGATACTCATATAATTCCTCGAGCATGGGAGAACTATTAACAGTTACATGTACTGTGAGGTACTTCGTAGCCTACACAAATCCATCAAGAGCAAACGGCGTGGACTGCTCACGGAAGATGTGGTTCAAATGGGTCTGAGCTCTATGGGACTTAAGATCTGAGGTCATCAGTCCCCTAGAACTTAGAACTACTTAAACCTAACTAAGCTAAGGATATCACACGCACCCATGCCCCAGGCAGGATTCGAACCTGCGACCGTAGCGCTCACACGGTTTCAGACTGTAGCGCCTAGAACCGCTGGCCACCCCGGCCGGCATGGAGGGCGTGATTCTGCTCCACGGTGACGAAGTATAATGGCTACGTACCAGCGGGAACAGCTTTACCATCCGCCCTACAGCACAGACACGACACCCTACAAATCCCATGTGTTTCGTCATCTGAAATGCATCTCAAAGGGACACACTTCAACTTGGACGACGAACTGAAGGACACAGTCGACCTAACTGGCTAGACATTTATTTTTGTGGGATGTATCAAGACTGTTGTGGATGGATACCCGATGCAGTATGCAGTGAGTCTTCGTGTCAGTAATGGGGAAGGCTGCAAAACCGTTCGCAATAGTCCATGAATATACTGCGTTAATGCCAAGACTTGTTGGTTAATGAATGTATGCTGTCAGAGGGAGTATTGACACTATGTTGAGTTATGCGCGTATGTGCTGTTCCGGCGTGATTCCCATGATTTATGTACTATGAACAGTTGTGTAAAATGAACAGTAATATAAAAATAAAAGTTTATGGTCCCACGTCATATAAAATAACTCCGTCTTCTATCCTCGCAAAATGTGTGTGCTTCATTTTCTGTCGTCTCTTTTTGATACACCATGTACGTACAAAACATGGGTTAAATGACATTTGAGTGCGTTAAGCGCGCTGATGAGTGCTGGTTTTAAAAGCGTCATTCAACTGGAAATATTTTGCGATAAAATATAAAAAACTGACATATAGCTAATGTTCACAAGCCACGACCTCACAGATTACAGATATTACAGAACCATCACCACTTCAGACATTAACTAGTGGTTTGCGACCTTACAACTTCGAATCTCTAGACTTGAATCATATTAAGCAACCTCTTCCGAGGTAGAATGCAAGAAATATTTGTAAGAAGACATCCGCAATATACGTACTAATCTTCTTCGTTAGTACAGGAAGTCATAATCAGACGATCTAAGTACCCGAAAGTAATGTAGTCTACTCTACTCCCAGGCAAACACATAGTCAGCTGCGTGCTAAAAATACAACTGACTGGCCAATTTTATAGAAAGACACTCATACAGGAGTGGGTGGTAGGCTGCTGATTTAGGCTATCTGATCAAAACACCCCTATGTAATGTGCAGATGACAGCAAGGTGGCGCTGGAGGTGGACTGCCAGTATCAAAGGAGGCAGGGAGTACAGTTTTTTTTTTTTTTTTTTTTTTTTTTTTTTTTTTTTTACTCAAGAGAGTCCAGTGGCTTCAAACGTACACTACCAATTGATTGTCACCTGAGTACCATTTCCATGAGGGACATTTCCCCCATTGTATAGCTGCTCAAGTCGACTGCGGACTCCTGGGGAAAGTGAAGGAACAACCGAAGCAAAACAAGAGCCGGCAGACCTCGTATCTACATCTACATTTATACTCCAGAAGCCACCCAACGGCGTGTGGCGGATGGCATTTTACGTGCCACTGTCACTACCTCCCTTTTCTGTTCCAGTCCCGTATGGTTCGCGGGAAGAACGACTGTCTGAAAGCCTCCGTGCGCGCTCGAATCTCTCTAATTTTACATTCGTGATCTCCTCGGGAGGTATAAGTACGGGGAAGCAATATATTCGATACCTCATCCAGAAACGCTCCCTCTCGAAACCTGGCGAGCAAGCTAAACCACTATGCAGACCGCCTCTCTTGCGGAGTCTGCCACTTGAGTTTACTAAACATCTCCGTAACGCTATCACGGTTACCAAATAACCCTGTGACGAAACGCGCCGCTGTTCTTTGGATCTTCTCTATCTCCTCCGTCAACCCGATCTGGTATGGATCCCACACTGATGAGCAGTACTCAAGTATAGGTCGAACGAGTGTTTTGTAAGTCACCTCCTTTGTTGATGGACTACATTTTCTAAGGACTCTCCCAATGAATCTCAACCTGGTACCCGGCTTACCAACAATTAATTTTATATGATCATTCTACTTCAAATCGTTCCGCACGCATACTCCCAGATATTTTACAGAAGTAACTGTTATCAGTGTTTGTTCCGCTATCATATAATCATACAATAAAGGATCCTTCTTTCTATGTATTCGCAATACATTACATTTGTCTACGTTACGGGTCAGTTGCCACTCCCTACACCAAGTGCCTATCTACTGCAGATCTTCCTGCATTTCGCTACAATTTTCTAATGCTACAACTTCTCTGTATACTACAGCATCATCCTCGAAAAGCCGCATGGAACTTCCGACATTATCTACTAGGTCATTTATATATATTGTGAAAAGCAATGGTCCCATAACATTCCCCTGTGGCACGCCAGAGCTTACTTTAACGTCTGTAGACGTCTCTCCATTGATAACAGCATGCTGTGTTCTGTTTGCTAAACACTCTTCAATCCAGCCACACAGCTGGTCTGATATTCCGTAGGTTCTTACTTTGTTTATCAGGCGACAGTGCGGAACTGTATCGAACGCCTTCCGGAAATCAAGGAAAATAGCATCTACCTGGGAGCCAGTATCTAATATTTTCTAGTTCTCATGAACAAATAAAGCGAGTTGGGTCTCATACGATCGCTATTTCCGGAATCCATGATGATTCCTACAGAGTAGATTCTGGGTTTCCAAAAACGACATGATACTCGAGCAAAAAACATGTTCTAAAATTCTACAACAGATCGATGTCAGAGATATAGGTCTATAGTTTTGCGCATCTGCTCGACGACCCTTCTTGAAGACTGGGACTACCTGTGCTCTTTTCCAATCATTTGGAACCTTCCGTTCCTCTAGTACACGGCTGTTAGAATGGGGGCAAGTTCTTTCGCGTACTCTGTGTAGAATCGAACTGGTATCCCGTCAGGTCTAGTGGACTTTCCTCTGTTGAGTGATTCCAGTTGCTTTTTGCTATTCCTTGGACACTTATTTCGATGTCAGCCATTTTTTCGTTTGTGCGAGGATTTAGAGAAGGAACAGCAGTGCGGTCTTCCTCTGTGAAACAGCTTTGGAAGAAGGTGTTTAGTATTTCATCTTTAAGCATGTCATCCTCTGTTTCAATGCCATCATCATCCCGGAGTGTCTGGATATGTTGTTTCGAGCCACTTACTGATTTAACGTAAGACCAGAACTTCCTAGGATTTTCTGTCAAGTCGGTACATAGAATTTTACTTTCGAATTCACTGAACGCTTTACGCATAGCCCTCCTTACGCTAACTTTGACATCGTTGAGATTCTGTTTGTCTGAGAGGTTTGGCAGCATTTAAACTTGGAGTGAAGCTCTCTTTGCTTTCGCAGTATTTTTCTAACTTTATTGTTAAACCACGGTGGGTTTTTCCCGTCCCTCACAGTTTTACGCGGCACGTACCTGTCTAAACGCATTTTACGATTGCCTTAAACTTTTTTCCATAAACACTCAACATTGTCAGTGTCGGAACAGAAATTTTCGTTTTGATCTGTTAGGTAGTCTGAAATCTGCCTTCTATTACTCTTGCTAAACAGATAAACCTTCCTCCTTTTTTTTGTATTCCGATTAACTTCCATATTCATGGATGCTGCATCGGCCTTATGATCACTGTTTCCCTGTCCTGCACTTACAGAATCGAAAAGTTCGGGTCCGTTTGTTATCAGTAGGTCCAAATGTTATCTCCACGAGTCGGTTCTCTGTTTAGTTGCTCGAGGTAGTTTTCTGATAGTGCAGTCGGTATAATGTCACTCGATGCTCTGTCCCTACCACCCGTCCAAAACATCTGAGTGTTTCAGTCTATTTCTGGTAAACTGAAATCTCCACCAAAGACTATAATATGCTGAGAAAATTTATGTGAAATGTATTCCAAATTTTCTCTCAGTTGTTCTGCCACTAATGCTGCTGAGTCGGGAGGTCGGTAAAAGGAGCCAATTATCAACCTAGCTCGGTTGTTGAGTGTAACCCCCACCCACAATATTTCACAGAAACTATCTACTTCTACTTCACTACAGGATAAACTACTACTAACAGCGACAAACACGCCACCACCGGTTGCATGCAATCTATCCTTTCTAAACACCGTCTGTGACTTTGTAAAAATTTTGGCTGAATTTATGTGTAGCTCCAGCCAGATTTCTGAACCTATAACGATTTCAGCTTCGGTGCTTTCTATCAGCGCTTGAAGTTCCGGTACTTTACCAATGCAGCTTCGACAGTTTACAATTACAATACCGATTGCTGCTTGGTCCCCGCATGTCCTGACTTTGCCCCGCACCCTTTGAGGCTGTTGCCCTTTCTGTACTTGCCCGAGGCCATCTAACCTGAAAAACCGCCTCCACGCCACACAACCCCTGCTACCCGTGTAGCCGCTTGCTGCGTGTAGTCGACTCCTGACCTTTCCAGCGGAACCCGAAACCCCACCACCCTATGGCGCAAGTCGAGGACTGTGCAGCCCACACGGTCGCAGAACCGCCTCGGATTCAGACCCTCCACTCGGCTCTGTACCAAAGTTCCGCAGTCAGTCCTGCCGTCACGGGCCGTCGATCATTGTAGAGGACTGTTATAAAGAATCGCATTAGATCCGAGGAAGGAATCGCTCATGAATTCCAAAGTGCTATCTGCAGCATAATGACTGTGCGTCGGGTGTTGAGAATGGCCACAATGGCCGACCAGCTTCTCATAAGCAACACGTTTCTACAGTCAGTGTTATCGACACCAAAGAACGGTGGTATAAGAGTGACGTCAACAGTGAAGTCAGGAAGAGGTGGTGCTATGATATGGAGGTGTTCTTTATGGTTAGGGTGTGGTCCCATTATTGGGCTTCAGAAATCCCTAAATGAGGAAGGCTTTGAAAACATTTTACTAGTTCTGTAATTCGTACAGAAGATGGAGAGTTCAGAGACAATGAGTGTTTGTTCATCTTGACCATGCATCCTGTCTTAGGGCAGCATCCATGAGGCAATGGTTTCTGGACGTTAGCATTTATGAAGTAGATTGGCCTGCTCAGTCGCGCCCTGAACCCAATGTAATGTCTTTGGGATGCGTTAGAAAGTCGACTTTGTTCCAGACAGCAATGCTGCTGGGTGTTTCCAAAACTTTGGAAGAAAGTGACTTCTCATCAGGTCGTCGACAAACTCACCAATGATGGTCATCCAGGGTAATGTAGAAACACGACTCATCACTGAAAATGCGACACCGCTCATAATGAGTCTGTACTAGCGTGTCAAACCACCAATTCAAATGAAACCGTTAACTACTGTGGTGTTAAAAGCACCGTACGCTTGGAACAGTAATTTCCTTATCCGGCCCATTCTACTCTCCGACATGGTGCGGGATGATATAGATTGTTGCAGAGAATTCATGGCAGGCACTGTGTGATGGGTCCACGATGTGCTCGGTACACAGTACAGTAGTCCTCCCATGTGGTGGTCAGGGGGGGCCGACTGGAATCTTAGCTAGGAGTATGCCTGCCTTCACAGTCCCATGAAGTGCTTGATCGGGCGACAGTCACATCCAGTAGTTCCACAAATCTGGGTATTTCACGATTTAACCGAGTGTCCGAATTTATGGCCGTAGTGAGACCCCTTTACAACTTCGTAAGGCTTTGATAACCCTGTCTGAGACTCCTTCACAGTGATCACTCTACGTCTAGCGCAATCTTCTTGAAGACTCACTTTTTTTATTAGGTACTGTATAGAGACGATAGTTATAATCACAAACACAGCTGTGAATAATAGTAACAAAATAGTAATTGGTTTACCACTTTTGAACCTGTGTTTAATATCGTCAGACATGCCTGGGACAAGGCCTGAGAAGAAGACTGAAAAGACAGTGGCAGTTGCTGTCAGAAAGAGAAAGCAGATGGTTTCAGTAGAGAACTCTGTAGGCTAGCGGAGAGAAAGAGAGAGCAAAGGGGTGACTAGAGTGAGTTGCGGAACAAGTGTGTGCAAGACATAGCTATTGTAACCGTTAGCATTCTTTTGAAGGTGAAAGGGAGTTTAATTTCTCCTGTATTTTGGGAAAGTCCATTTTAAACCTGCGTTTCCAAGGCAGAGAGTGGTTTTGAGAAAACAGTTGTTTTGTATGAAGCTACAAAGAGAATTTTGCTTTATTGACTGTGTTTCTGCACTGCTGCTCAAATAGTAGGGTTATAGTCGATAACAGGGAGTGTAATGATTGACCAGTTACGTAATTAAGATCTCATAAATAGTGCAAAATGGCGTGGACGCGAATACAACTTATTACCCTTCCAGTATTAGCATTCCAGAGTGCGAAACTCTACTTAATGGATGAAAAGGTGTGTTACTTGCTATCGTGTCTTATGACCTTTTGTCCCTGCGTCAACTTTCGTTGCTTTACCTCAAGCGGCTTCCAATTTATAGTCGAGAAGCACTTTCAAACACATTTCGGCAAGGCAAGCTCTCTCAAAAATCACTTAAGACTTTTCTAATAACAATTAGTAATGATGGCTACGTTTTTCTTTTTATTTTTAATTCTGATTTAGAGTTTCGGTCAATAAGACCATCCTCAGACGAAGGCACCACATGGCAGGAGCCGCTGTGTACTACTATGTGCTACCTGTCACGAACTGCAGTTTTTCCCCTTTTTTCACATTTCTTAAGTGTCGTATGTGTTTGACTAGATAGTAAGCTAATAATTTTGACATCATTGCAGAACACAGCGATAGTACTTAACATTTAATAAAAAGCAATCAAGATCGATTTTTTTAATTTTTACTTTTAATTCTGGCTACCGGTTTCGGTCTGTAAGAGCATTCTCAGGCAGGTACCAATCACTACTACAGCGGCTCCTGGTCTCGGCTCCTCACGTCAACTGGAGATTTGGTCTTGTAAACGGAAACCCATGACCACTATTAAAAATAAAAATAAACGCGGCTATCTTTACTGCTTTTAATTAATACACACTCCTGGAAATTGAAATAAGAACACCGTGAATTCATTGTCCCAGGAAGGGGAAACTTTATTGACACATTCCTGGGGTCAGATACATCACATGATCACACTGACAGAACCACAGGCACATAGACACAGGCAACAGAGCATGCACGATGTCGGCACTAGTACAGTGTATATCCACCTTTCGCAGCAATGCAGGCTGCTATTCTCCCATGGAGACGATCGTAGAGGTGCTGGATGTAGTCCTGTGGAACGGCTTGCCATGCCATTTCCACCTGGCGCCTCAGTTGGACCAGCGTTCGTGCTGGACGTGCAGGCCGCGTGAGACGATGCTTTATCCAGTCCCAAACATGCTCAATGGGGGACAGATCCGGAGATCTTGCTGGCCAGGGTAGTTGACTTACACCTTCTAGAGCACGTTGGGTGGCACGGGATACATGCGGACGTGCATTGTCCTGTTGGAACAGCAAGTTCCCTTGCCGGTCTAGGAATGGTAGAACGATGGGTTCGATGACGGTTTGGATGTACCGTGCACTATTCAGTGTCCCCTCGACGATCACCAGAGGTGTACGGCCAGTGTAGGAGATCGCTCCCCACACTACGATGCCGGGTGTTGGCCCTGTGTGCCTCGGTCGTATGCAGTCCTGATTGTGACGCTCAACTGAACGGCGCCAAACACGAATACGACCATCATTGGCACCAAGGCAGAAGCGACTCTCATCGCTGAAGACGACACGTCTGCATTCGTCCCTCCATTCACGCCTGCCGCGACACCACTGGAGGCGGGCTGCACGATGTTGGGGCGTGAGCGGAAGACGGCCTAACGGTGTGCGGGACCGTAGCCCAGCTTCATGGAGACGGTTGAGAAAGGTCCTCGCCGATACCCCAGGAGCAACAGTGTCCCTAATTTGCTGGGAAGTGGCGGTGCGGTCCCCTACGGCACTGCGTAGGATCCTACGGTCTTGGCGTGCATCCGTGCGTCGCTGCGGTCCGGTCCTAGGTCGACGGGCACGTGCACCTTCCGCCGACCACTGGCGACAACATCGATGTACTGTGGAGACCTCACGCCCCACGTGTTGAGCAATTCGGCGGTACGTCCACCCGGCCTCCCGTATGCCCACTATACGCCCTCGCTCAAAGTCCGTCAACTGCACATACGGTTCACGTCCACGCTATCGCGGCATGCTACCAGTGTTAAAGACTGCGATGGAGCTCCGTATGCCACGGCAAACTGGCTGACACTGACGGAGGCGGTGCACAAATTCTGCGCAGCTAGCGCCATTCGACGGCCAACACCGCGGTTCCTGGTGTGTCCGCTGTGCCGTGCGTGTGATCATTGCTTGTACAGCCCTCTCGCAGTGTCCGGAGCAAGTATGGTGGGTCTGACACACCGGTGTCAATGTGTTCTTTTTTCCATTTCCAGGAGTGTATTAAATAAGCTGAATGTGTTCCATCATGGTTCCAAAACTCATTAACTTAAGTCCTTAGTTTTGTTCAGATCATCTGTTCTCAAGTTTGTTTCATTTAGGTCTCTATTTCCGTCGATTTTTCCAGCTGTCTCCTTCTTTCCAGAATCTCTTCACCATGTTACGTATGAGGACTTTTCTGGCTGACTCGCCGCTGTGCGTTTTAATTCTCTACTCTATGTATTCGCCTTAACTTTATTAATCTCCTGAAGCACCGTGCTTCAAGTATTTCCAGTAGTTTCATTTGTGCATTCTCTATTTAGCACGTTTCTCTGAGATGCAAGGCTGTGCGCCGGACATAGTTTCTCACGACTTGTGTTCTGATCTCAAGGTTTCAATTTTTGGATATTAATTATTATGTTCATTTTTATAATTTATTTATAAAACCCACTATTACTTGTGGTCATTAGCAAGTGGAATACTGCAGAATTGTGTTTCAGCACATGTGAAAACCGGGCATCTAGGGCTTTGGCAAATCGAGTGGGTCTCAGAAAGAGTGTCTGTACCGAGTGCTACTTGAAACCATGAAACCCTGGAAGATTGCTTTAACGTGCTGTAATTTTTTTCTCATCTATTCGAAAGGGGAAAAAAGTTTGCAGACTTTTTCATTCTCCATAATCATTGGAATAATCAGTGTGTAAACATTGAAGATTACTGTCGCTGCCTCAAAAGCATCGAACGCACCGAATCTGTTTGTTCCAAGACGTATGAGATTAATTTTTGATTCGTCTGAATAAAAAATTTTCGATAAACCATTTCTAACAAGTATTTCTCTTTTCGTTTCGTACGCATAGACATAGTAGAAACGGCGTGCTATTGAGAAATGAATAATGCAGCGTATCATAATGACAAAAAAGAGCTTGATGTTAGAACGCAACGTTTAATCGAAACTGTGGTCTTTAGCGACAGAACTTAAAGGAGCGGGATGAAATCAAACGTAGTGATCTTGAAAGAACCAACCAGCCACAAGCCTAAAATGGTTTTCTACCAATCGGATATGAACACGACTCTCTCAGATTCACTACAACGACGTCAGAGGGGATGTCAACGCCAATTTCAAACAGAAACAAGAAATTCTTTAAACTTATGTCCGTCATATTGTTTCAGTGTTAAATAACAGGAGATGAATACATAAAATCAATAGTATTAGTAGTAGTAACATGGAAAGCTAGTGGAACATCTGTCGGAAAGATTGTGGAACACCGTGATGAATACGTAGAGAAAACCGAATAACAAAACGAGGTTGCGAACGGCTAGTCTTAAGTAAAATGCGAGTAATAAAACATGACAAACTTTATCGTGTTGAATAGAGAGCCTCTTTGTTTAGAGCGTAAATTCATACAGTGAGAAGTTCTCTCCTGAAATCTCATTAACCATAACAAAATTGATGTTAATGAGTTACAGCACCCATCATATGACTTCATGCAACAACTGAATCAAACTTAGCTCTCAGCTCCTCTAATAATTCTTGCTCTCACTCGATCACTATTTTGCAGGACGAATGGTACGTCACTGTTTTGCAGCCCTAATGTTATAACATTGCCTTGAAAACTATATAGCATCCGTAAGTATCCAATCAGAGACGACTGAAAGCTCTTCTGATTGCCAGCAGTTCCTTTTAACCGTATTAAAAATGATAATGTGCTGTGTTTTTGGTGCTTACATGTGTGAGGTTCTACAGAGATTATGCAAAATAACTTGATCCCTTTCGAAGAGTAGTTTACTGTGGGCTGCAGGAGAAACGAAAGTTGCCTAGCAACCCGAAAATTCATTTGCGTTTTCGATCATGGTATTCGGACAGACGCATTAATTACGGGCCTATATCACCCAAGACATTCTGCTGTAGAATTATGGAACATGTTCCACGCTTGCGCCTGATAACCCTTTTCAAGAACGAAAATCTCCTCTATGTAAATCAACACGCATTCTGAAAACAAATATTTCGCAGAGCACAGCTCGCTGTTTTCAACCACAAATTTCAGAGCGCCATAGATATCGGAGTCCATTTAGATCCGTATTACTTAACTTCCAGAAGACATTGAGCACAGTTATTCGCCGACATTTAGTGAACATATTACGTCCTTGCAGAGTTGTGACTGGATTCAGAGCTTCCTAGCAGACAGAACTCAACACGTTGTCCGTAACGGAACGAGATCAAAAGATGCAAAGATAATTTCGCAACTACATCAAGAGAATGTTGTAGAACCGTTACTACACTACTGGCCATTACAATTGCTGCACCACAAAGATGGCGTGACACAGACGCGAAATTTAACCGACAGGAGGAACATGCTGTGGTATGCAAATGATTAGCTTTACAGTGCATTCACACAAGGTTGGCGCCGGTGGCGACACCTACAACGTTCTGACATGAGGAAAGTTTCCAACCGATTTCTCATACACAAACAGCAGTTGACTGGTGTTGCTTGGTGAAACGCTGTTGTGATGCCTCGTGTAAGGAGGAGAAATACGTCCATCACGTTTCCGACTTTGATAAAGGTCGGATTGTAGCCTATCACAGACAGGAGCGCCTGCGATGGTGTACTCAACGGCGAACCTGGCAAACCGTCATTTTTTTTTTCCAGATGAATCCAGGTTCTGTTTACAGCATCATGGTGGTCGCATCCGTGTTTGGCGACATCGCCGAGAACGCACATTGGAAGCGTGTATTCGTCATCGCCATACTAACGTATCACCCGGCGTGATGGTATGGGGTGCCATTGGTTACACGTCTCGGTCACCTCTTGTTCGCATTGACGGCTCATTGAACAGTGGACGTTACATTTCAAATGTGTTACGACCCGTGGCTCTACCCTTCATTCGATTCCAGCGAAACCCTACACTTCAGCAGGATAATGCAAGACCGCATGTTGTAGGTCCTGTACGAGCCTTTCTGGATACAGTAAATGTTCGACTGCTGCCCTGGCCAGCACATTCTCCAGATCTCTCACCAACTGAAAACGCCTGGTTAACGGTGGCGGAGCAACTGGCTCGTCACAATACGCCAGTCACTACTCTTGATGAACTGTGGTATCGTGTTGAAGCTGCATAGGCAGCTGTACCTGTACAAGCCAAAGCTCTGTTTGACTCAATGCCCACGCGTTTCAAGGCCTTTATTACGGCCAGAAGTGATTGTTCTGGGTACTAGTTTCTCAGCTTGCATGCACCCAAATTGCTTGAAAATGTAATGAAATGTCAGCTCTAGTATAATATATTTATCCAATGAATACCCGTTTATCATCGGCATTTCTTCTTAGTGTAGCAATTTTAATGGCCAGCAGTGTGTTATTACAATATACATCAATCAAGTAGTGGATAACTGTGGATACAGCATGAGGCTATTCGCGAACGAAATTTCTCTATAGAAAGTTTGCTACGCCAGAAGACGCGAATGCGGGAAAATACTCTCGGCATTTGCAAGGAGTCGTAGTTTATCGTAAATGTAATTAAGCACAACGCATTGTGCATAAAAAGTTGAAGTGCTCCATTACTTTTCGATTCAACTACTTGTGATAAATCAATGGAAAGAGGTGACCCATAAATCCGTTAACATTTGAAAATGCGTTGGTTCATGGAATAACGTAGATAGAGAGGGAAAATCTGACTCACTTGCTGGAAATAATATAGGATTTTATTGAAACCAGAAACGAGAGCAAAAACCTGTCAACAGATGGCGATGGATGGCATCACGTCAGCGACACCGCAAGACAGTCGTATATGAAATGTCAATGTGAAGGATGCGAGGCACGCCGATGAGTCAGAAAATCGCATCATCCACAGCCTGTCTGATAAACACGTACTGAAGATTCGACTCTTATTCACGATGACTCTCCACCCCATATTTATACAAGTATTAAAGATCTTCTGCGCACATTGATTGGTAAGGATAGCTTTCTGAGCCGCCGTTTTCGTCATGATTAGCTTACAAGGTCCCAGACTTCAATTCGTGTGATTATTACTTGTCGGGTTACCTAAAGTCGCAAGTCTACCGCGATGCTCCGACCTCATTAGGAATTTTATAGAAAACACCAAGCGGGAATTTCCCACCGTAGCTACTGATATGCCGTACAGTGCTGTTCCTAACATTGTCCCTTGACTGTAGATACTGTTGATGAACGGCTGCCGACATGTTAAGCATTTGTTGTTACGAACATCCTCTTTGCAAAACATTAATTGTTATGCTAATTATTGCTCTTGTATCATGTGAAGCGCCATCTGTTGGTCTTTTGTGCACTTTGTTTTGGTTTCAAGCATTATATTTACCTTTCTTCCTACGTTATTTCGAAAAGTATTGTATTTTCAAATGTTAAAGGGGTCTTAGCTCACCCACTGATACTGTGCTCTCGTCTTCAGCCCGTTGACTGTGCCAAAATATTGTATTCAAAGCCAGCGGTTCGCGTGAGCACAAATGAAACTCAGGGGCAGCCCGTTATGTGCGGTATTGTGGGTGACCAAATACTTCCCGTTGAAAATGCTGCAGGAGCATCTTTATTGCTCCTGCAGGGTGCGGCTCAGAATTGTCTTGAAGAAGGAACCGTATGACAGTTGTGTTGTGTGGGCTGCATGACATCGGGGGAAATCTCGCACCAGACCCTCATACTTGGCGGAAGACGCTATTTCCTTGTCATCTTTACGTGATCACTATGCACTCACAACTGAAAGGAGTGATGTGACGCGATCGACGAGAATACTGGAGACACTGACGTATACACCTGTGCAAAGTTTCATCGGATTTCCACAGTGATTTCAATTTCGCGACCGATCTGACCTTACATTCCGAATAGCCCTCTGGTTAGGTAGCTGTTTTAATAGAAAACATTTTGTATATGTATATACCTGTCTCAACCCTTAAAGAAGAGCTTCAGAACAAATGAAGCACAACAGCCGTTTGCGTCCTTGTGCAAAATAAGCACTGACACTCCACGATAGGACCAAAACGTATCATAACGGAACTGAGTGAAAGTTTCTGATAGATGTGGTGCTTGCCTATGAATTGTTATTACTGTCTGAGCTAAGCAATGCCTTCCTCTTCCCCGAATTGCTGTCCACAATAGGACTCCTGAGAAAACCGGTATTGCAGATAATGGCTCTGTCACAGTTTAGAAGATTTTTTGTCATTAGAATCGCGTTGAGTTGCTGATTGTGGGTGTACATGGGAGGCTGTCAACACAGACAAGTCTAGGATACGTGTCCAAGCCAATTCAGAACACAGTGGTTTATCGGTCCGAAGTTTCATAACAGCGCATACTTTGCTGTCGATTGTAATATTCATTCTCGACCCTACAATGTATCAGTTGTCTTTTTCCCGTTCCAATGTAATAAATGCGTGGCTCATTCGAAGAATGAAACTGGTTATGCAAAAGAGAAACAAACTCACGAAGAAAAAAGTGACCGTTCGCTATTGCACTATGGCCAACCCTTTTATCAGGTACCTGGCGGGTGGCGGAAATACTCTGGTTTTCATTTCATATCGTGTTTATTCCTTTCTCTCTTTCATGACAAAAAAAATCGAAAAATGTGCTAGTTGTGCGAGAGATACAGTTTTTATTCGTTTGGCAGGGTCGCAAATCAGAGAGTTAATTAATGCGCCGCATCGTTATCTTGCAAATGGGGACAACGCAGAGCCCCCAGGTTCGTTAAAAATGACAGGGCGCCAACGGACAATTCGCATTTAAAAGCTGCCACGTCAACATCTGCCGACTGAATGACAGCGGAGCCGATCCATCACTGTGCACCGAGTGTCATTTCAGCTGTAGGTTTACTGACTATTTTGGGTCGTAATGCTCGAAATATCAGCGCCAGTTGCGGAAATACAAACCGGTGGAAAATTAAAACTAAACAAGTCCGTACGGACCGTAAAAGTTGAATACTGTCGACAGTATAGCCCGAAATGTTGGCCGGAAATATAGCCGGCTACACGATCAGTTGCAACATGATCGCCAACTGTTGCCCGATAATGTTGCTGCAATTCGTTTCCGGGTCAGAAATGTGTGCACTGAGTCAAGCAGTGTCCACGTAATGGACGAGAGCGATCTAGTGGGGTTGAGAGCGGATGCACTGCGTTTGCATTCCTCAACGAAAAATGTTGACACGAAAAGGACAAACCGAGCTTTGTGGTTCCATTTTCTTTAAGTGAGCGAATTGCTTCTGAAACTTTTAACTTGTGATCTAATACTACACTACTGGCCATTAAAATTGCTACGCCAAGAAGAAATGCAGATGATAAACGATTATTCATTGGACAAATATATTATACTAGAACTGACATGTGATTACATTTTCACGCAATTTGGGTGCATATATCGAGAGAAATCTGTACCAAGAACAACCACCTCTGGCCGTAATAACGGCCTTGATACGCCTGGGCATTGAGTCAAACAGAGCTAGAATGACGTGTACAGGTACAACTGCCCATGCAGCTTCAACACGATACCACAGTTCATCGAGAGTAGTGACTGGAGTATTGTGACGAGCCAGTTGCTCGGCCACCATTGACCAGACGTTTTCAATTGGTGAGATATCCGAAGAATGTGCTGGCCAGGGCAACAGTCGAACATTTTTTGTATCCAGAAAGGCCCGTAAGGGACCTGCAACATGTGGTCGTGCATTATCCTGCTGAAATATAGGGTTTCGTAGGGATAGAATAAAGCGTACAGCCACGGGTCGTAACACACCTGAAATGTAATGCCCACTGTTCAAATTGTCGTCAATGCGAACAAGAGGTGACCGAGACGTGTAACCAATGGCACCCCATACCATCACGCCGGGTGATACGCCAGTATGGCGATGACGAATACACGATTCCAATGTGCGTTCACCGCGATGTCGCCAAACACGGATGCGACCATCATGATGCTGTAAACAGAACCTGGATTCATCCGAAAAAATGACGTTTTACCATTCATGCACCCAGGTTCGTTATTGTGTCCACCATCGCAGCCGCTCCTGTGTATGATGCAGCGTCACGGATAACCGCAGCCATGGTCTGCGAGCTGATTGTCCATGCTGCTGCAAACGTCGTCCAACTGTTCGTGCAGATGGTTGTTGTCTTGCAAACGTCCCCATCTACTGACTCAGGGATCGAGACGTGGCTGCACGATACGTTACAGCCATGCGGATAAGATGCTTGTCACGTCGACTGCTACTGATACGAGGCCGCTGCGATCCCGCACGGAGTTTTGTATTAGCCTCCTGAACACACCGATTCCATATTCTGCAAACAGTCATTGGATCTCGGCCAACGCGATCAGCAATGTCGCGATACCATAAACCGAAATCGCGATAGGCTACAATCCGACCTTTATCAAAGTCGGAAACGTGATGGTACGCATTTCTCCTCCTTACACGAGGCATCACAACAATCTTTCACCAAGCACCGCTTGTCAACTTCTGTTTGTGTATGGGAGATCGGTTGGAAACTTTTCTCATTCCAGCACGTTGTAGGTGTCGCCACCGGCGCTAACCTTGTGTGAATGCTCTGAAAAGCTAATCATTTGCATATCACAGCATCTTCTTCCTGTCGGTTAAATTTCACGTCTGTAACACGTCATCGTCGTGGTGTAGCAATTTTAATGGCAGTATTGTACATAAGTCCCATTTCCAAGACACTATCGAAACATTTTGAACACATCATTTGAAAGCAATACGAAAGTGGTATACTAGTTACAGGGCGCTGATGGTCTCTCTAGTTTTAGCTACCGGTGATTCGTACAGAAGTTACACTGATTACCCGAAGCATTATGGCCATTGTCCATCGCGACTTTGGCTGACGCGTGGTGACCCTATTGGCACGTGACACGGTTTAAAAAGTACGTAAGTGTAGCAGACACGGACAGAGGATCCCCCTAGCGACGATATGGGCTGCAAATGGGGAAATCCGTAGAGATGAGCGATTTTGACAGATTATTATTATTACGTTGTGCCTGTCAACGAGTATCTCGAAAATGGCGAAGCTGGTCGAACCTTTTGGAACTACTCTCGTGAGCGTTAACGGAAAAAGTTTGAAGGTCAGTGAAACTACCAGTAAGGGCTAAATGGTTCGACGTCAACGTCTGTTCACATAACGTGGTTCAAATGGCTCTGAGCACTATGGGACTTAACTGCTGTGGTCATCAAGCCCCCAGAACTTAGAACTACTTAAACATAACTAACCTAAGGACATCACACACATCCATGCCCGAGGCAGGATTCGAACCTGCGAACGTAGTGGTCACACGGTTCTAGACTGGAGCGTCTAGAACCGCACGGCCACTCCGGCCGGTCCACAGAACGTGGGGTTCGGACGCTCGTCTACTCTGTAAAGTAGGATAGAAGGTGAATGTGTCATCTCTACCGAAATAGCACCCGCAAGTCTTTCGGAGCGCACATTTTATCGTACGTTGTTGAATAAGGAGCTCCGCAGCAGAACATCCCTATGTGTCCACATGTTGACCCAACGGCAGCATCAATTACTATTGCAGTGGGCAAGGGACCATCGGGATTCGACCGTCGATCGAGGGAAACGCGTTGACCCTTCGGGTGAATCATATTTTTGTTACACTAAATCGGTGGTCATATCCACAAACGTCGTCATCTAGGTGAATAGCGGCTCGAAACGTGTAGGCTCCACGGACGCAGGCTGGTGGGTGCAGTATTATGCTGTTAGAGACTTTCCCGGCGCTCGCACGGGACCTGTGAAAGTAATCGAAGGACGCTGACAGCTGCGAACCACCTGCATCTCTTCATGTTTGATGTCTTCCCCGACGGCGACGTCATATTTCAGCATTATAACTGTCCGCGTCTTGGAGCGAGGTTCGTGCTATAGTGTTCAGAGGGCCATTTTACTGAGCTCACTTGATGTCTCGGTGACCAAATTCGCCTGATGGAAATCCTGTGGAACCCACTCGGGTCGCTATCACCGCGTACGCAATTCACCGGCCCGTTTTGACGAGAATTTTATGACCTGTGCGTAGACATCTAATGCCACATATCGCCACAAAGCTACCAACAATCTGTCAGATCCATGATACGCAGAATCAGTTATGTATTTCGTCGCAATGACGGACAAACAAGCTACTAAGCAGCTGGTCATAATGTTCATCGGTGTATGTACATCTTTGAAATGTAGGCCTACTTCTCTTCAGTATGCCTTTTGGTACCAGATGTTTCCAAGCATTTGGGGAATGGACACATGATATTAATTAAAGTTTTTTGAAATAATAATCAAATTTTTATGTTAATATTTTATTGTGGTTGACCAGTGCAGTAAAAGAACTACATATTTCGTAAATGCATTACATCTTCCATCAAAGTTAGGAGACGTGAAAAGTAATGTACCTATGACTACATGACTACTCTGTAATTCTCACTGAAGTGTCTGGGAGAGGTTTCATCGAACAACTTTCACACTATTTCTCTACCGTTAAACTCTCGGAGAAAACGAATAGTTAAATCTTTCCATGCGACCACCTATATTTTATTACGATCGTCATTGACCCCTATGTAGAAGGGTATAAAAATATTTTCGCTTTCGAAGAAGGAAGTTGGAGATTGGAATTTCGTTAAAAGATCTCACCGTTAAGAAAAATTCCTTTAATGATTGTGAAATTTCGTTAAGAGATCTCGCCATAAGGAAAAACGTCTTTATTTTAGTGGTTGCTGTCCCAACTCCCGTTTCAGATCGAGATAATACAAAACGAGCTGCCCTACTTTGAACTTTTTCGATGTCCTCCGTTAGTCCTGTTTGCTAAGGACACCATACTAATTACACTGTGATACTCTACCAGAGGATGGACAAGCGTAGTAGCGTAGCTAAAGACCTGTTGCATGTTCTAACCGCTCTGAAAACGCGAATCCAACTCCTAATTGAGACGATAATCTATAGTCACCCAATTTGATTAGAAAGCACTTTTGAGGAAATGTGTCAAAAGCTTTCTGGAAGTCGCGTGTCTGTAGTACTAATTACTTCAGGAAAATAAAGAGTTATGTTGCACAAGAACTGTATCTTCTGCATCCAGTAGATGGTTTGGTTAGAGGTGATTCATAATGTTCGAACGCAATATGTAAATACTTTAATAGTAAAAAGTATGACAGTGGCAAGTTTCAGCCCTTAAATATGAAAACTGATGGGATGGAGCTTCAAAAGAGATTAATCGGCTATCAGTTCGCAGTACCACAATAACCAAGTACCCTCCACCGCACACCGTCAGGTGTCTTGCGAATTACGATGTAATGTAGATGTAAATGTGAAACGAAATCATGGATCACTTCTGGCAGACATACTACGATGAGAGCAACGAGGGCGACCCTTTTCTTTCAGAATTCGGTATCTGGATGTATTACTCTCTCTGATCCATAGTCCTGGTAGTAGATTCATGTATCTTACTTATGGAATTCATGGTTGCCTTGTCCGCCCACTTATACATTCCTGTACAAAACAAACGAATAGTTTGCCACTACATACACCATCTTTCCAACTGAAGCGAAATAATATCGATTCACCGTTCGATTACTTGACTTGGCAGTGAACGCCGTCGGCATGAGGAAAAGGAAAGAAGGCTAAGAGTGAGAGAGGAAGCATATACAGATAAGGACAGAGATAGCTATTGCCCTCCAACATTGGTGGGCAACACGGGTAACACATCGATAACATCTTAGGCAACTATGAGCAACACCTCCAGCCATCAGGAATATTGCCCAGCCATTTCGTAATACTGCCGTGTATTGTAGGCAAAAAGTAGCAATGTTACGGCAACACTATTGCAGCCACACATATGGTGACAAATATTTTTTTATAATACCAAAGACGACTGTTACGTAATTGACTGACGAAACCTGAAAGTGTCACAACACGAACACTTTTGCCAACTCTGCGAAACTAATATTCCTAAAATCCTATTCATATTACATTTCTTGATTTACATTTCATCCTAAGGCGTGCTAATTTCCAATATTTTCGTACAGAAGAAAGCCATTCCTGCGCGTGAAAAATTTCGTGATTATATGAAGCCCCTGGATGTGTCGGTTCACTGGAAAATTTCATATAGAAATTGCGACGCAGCATGCTCCGGAGGACGTGTACTTCCAGCCATGATTCCTACTTTGAGAAAGGTCAAATCGATGGCATGAAGGAATGGGTGCATCATAAAGCCAAATAACACAAACAGTTATGCATAGAGAAATTACTCTAGTAGAAGTGGTGGTGGTAATGACTGAGAACGTGAGTGTGGCTTTAAGAATAAGCGTGGTCTCTCCAGATGGACTGTTATTAATGCTGTGTGGTCACAAGTCCGAAGACTGGTTGATGCTGTATTCGAAGAGAGTCTGTCCTGTGCAAGTCTCTTTATCTCTGCATAACTGCCGAAACCAACATTCATTTGAAACTTCTTACTATGTTCACGCCTTGGTCCACCTCTAAAATTTTTGTCCCCACCCCCCGCTCCCAAACACACATTTTCTTCCATTTCGAAACTGACTGTCTCATCATGCATCCTATCAAACGATCCAGTCTGTCAGTCAAGTTGTGCCAAAGGTTTCTTTCTTCCCTCAGCTCGATTCACTGCGTCCCGACTAGTTACTCGATCTACACATCTATTCTTCAGCATTCTTCTACAGCGCCACGTTTCTACTCTCTTCTTGTCTAAACTGCTTACGATCCACGTTTCACTTCCGTCCAAGGCCGCACTCCAAAAAAGCAAAGTTAAGATGATTAGTGGATATCAGTTCAATTACATATTGATTCCAGTGGGCCCTGCACGGAGCCGAACGTTCACGGAATATGGCGGACAAGCTGAGTAGTGTGACTTCGCAAGTCCGTTCTAGGGCCCGAATTTCTCGTGGGCCCCGGACCTACGGCGGGGCGATTCTGATAGGATATGCCCAACTCACTTTCTGGGTTTGAGTCTCTCCGGTTCTCTGCGGGAGGCTCCATACGCTGCCATTACATGTAGATAAGCAGGAAACCACGGTTGCAAAATACTAACACTAATTCCTTACAGACGAGTGGAAAAACTGGTAGAAGACGACCTCGCGGAAGATCAGTTTAGATTCCGTAGAAATGTTGGAACACGTGAGACAATACTGACCGTACGACTTATCTTAGAAAATAGATTAAGGAAAGGCAAACCGACGTTTCTAGCATTTGTAGACTTAGAGAAAGCTTTTGACAATGTTGAGTGGAACAATCTCTTTCAAATTCTAAAGGTGGCAGGGGTAAAATACAGGGAGCGAAAGGCTCCTTACAATTTGTACAGAAACCAGATGGCAGTTATAAGAGTCGAGGGAAATGGAAGCAATGGTTGGGAAGGGATTGAGATATGGTTGTAGCCTATCCCCGATGTTATTCAATCTGCATGTTGAGCAAGCAGTAGAGGAAACAAAGGAAAAATTCGGAGTAGGAATTAAAATCCATGCAGAAGAAGTAAAAACTTTGAGGTTCGCCGATGACACTGTAATTCTGTCAGAGACAGCAAAGGACTTGGAAGAGCAGTTGAACGGAATGGACAGTGTCTTGAAAGGAGGATATAAGATGAACATCTACAGAAGCAAAACGAGAATAATGGAATGCAGTCGAATTAAATCGGGTGATGTTGCGGGAATTAGAGTAGGAAATGAGAGGATTAAGTAGTAAAAGAGTTTGGCTATGTGGGGAGCAAAATAACTGATGATGGACGAGTTAGAGAGGATATAAAATATAGACTGGCAATGGCAAGGAAGCGTTTCTGAAGAAGAGAAATTTGTTAACATCGAGTATAGATTTAAGTGTCTAGAAGTTGTTTCTGAAAGTATTTGTATCGAGTGTAGCCATGTATGGAAGTGAAACGTGGACGATAAATAGTTCAGGCAAGAAGAGAATAGAAGCTTTCATAATGTGGTGCTACAGAATAATGGTTGAAGATTAGATGGGTAGATCACATAACTGATGAGGAGCTATTGAATACAATTGGAGAGATGAGAAATTTGTGGCATAACTTGACTAGGAGAAGGGATCGGTTGGTGCGGCATATTCTGAGGCAACAAGGGATCACCAATTTAGTATTGGATGGCAGCATGGAGGGTAAAAATCGTAGACGGAGTCCAAGAGATGAATACTGTTGTGGTTGGCAAGAGAGCCAACCATGATAGTAAAGGAGGCCGAAATGCACGCGTTTTAGCTCACGCAAGCTGGCGTGAGGTCTGGAACATGACAAGGGAATTAGAATTGAGAAAACCGGACGTAGCTGGTGGAATACTTAACTTTAATCCATTCATGGAGAACGTCGCTCTTTATGGTACATGATTCACAATATCAATAGGTCGTAGCAAATAACGTAGCTGAAGGCTATGCTAAGTATCGTCTCGGCAAAGGAGAGCGTAGAAGTAAGTGAACCATCGCTAGCAAAGTCGGCTGTACAACTGGGGCGAGCGCTAGGAATTCTCTCTAGACTAGACCTGCCGTGTGGCGGCGCTCGGTCTGCAATCACTGATAGTGGCGGCACGCGGGTCCCACGTATACTGCAGGACCGCGGCCGATTTAAAGGCTACCACCTAGATAGTGTGGTGTCTGGCGGGACACCACATTCCTCCCACGCAAATCGGCGTACGGTTGTGGCATAAGGCTTCCGCCCGCCGTGGGGAGGACCGCATGTTGACGTATGCAACGGGGTGGGGAGCCTAACAACAGGCGAGGCTGTGCCACCCGCACCCTGCCATTCGGACCGCGGGGAGCTAGGAAACGCCTGAAAACTTGCTCCAGGGTGCACGCCAACATGCGGTGTATGCGCCCGTAGAGAGACAGGAGGGCCCGAAGGGTCGACCTCCATCGGGCCGGGACACCCGACGCGCGAAGACGACATGTGGTCCGGAGCGGGCAAGAGTTCCATGTCGGAGGACAACTGGTCACGAAAAGCGATCGGCGGCACGTGACCCAGGGAGGCGCGCGGCGGTTGCAGCGACGCGTCCACTGCGGGCGTCGCCGTCGGGACAACAGGCGGCGGCGGCGGGGGCTGCGGCGCATCGCCATGGGGCAAAATGGAAGGCAGCGTCGGTAACACCTGGGGCTGAGGCGAGCCGGTAGATGGGTCCCCGGGGCGCTGACCGGACGGCACCGTCGCTGAAAGCAGACGGGCAGCGGCAGATCCCGTGCGACGACAGAGGCGCAGCTGATTGAGATGCCGACGCACCTGACCAGAGGCCCCCAAAACCAGATACATAGCGCGTCCGAGGCAGCGAAGAATGCGCCCTTCGAGCCAACGCCGTGAACCTCGGTAGTGGCGATAGTAGACAACGTCGCCTGGAGCAATACCAGGTGTCTGCCGCGGCACAGGAAGCTGATGCGGCGGATGTAGCAAAGACATCAAGGTTGGATGAGGGCGACCGTGGAGCAACTCAGCCGGCGAGCGACGATCTCGGGGCTGAGAGCGATGCGAGGACAAAAAGAGCAATAACGCGTCCTCCCGAGAATGCAACTCTTTCAACTTCAACATCTGTGACTTGAAAGTCCTGACTAATTGTTCAGCGGCACCGTTTGACTGTGGCGAAAATGGCGCGGACGTCAGATGTTTAATGCCATTGGCCTTGCAGAATGACTGAAATTCTGCGGACATGATTTGTGGGCCATTGTCGGAAACATTAGTCAGTGGAAGACATTCAATGCAAAAGATAGCGGATAACGCTTGGATGGTGGCAGATGACGTATTGGAAGACATGCGGACAACAAAAGGAAAATTACTGAATGAATCTACCACAAGCAACCATCGAGCATTCCAGAACGGACCAGCAAAATCGATGTGTAAGCGTTGCCAAGGGGAAGTGGCTTTTGGCCATGCAAAGAATTTCCGCGGTGGCGCTGACTGTTGTTCGGCATACACCCTGCAAGGAGAGCACATACTCGTAATCGCGGCATAGATTCCGAACCAACTGCAGTGCTGACGAGCAAGTTGTTTCGTTCTCACTATACCCCAACGTCCTTGGTGGAGAAGCTGTAAGACAGAAGACTGTAAACGAGTGTGGTACCACGACCCTGGACTGATCATTATCAGAACGCAAAAGCAAAACACCACGTCGTACAAAAAGTTTCTCCTTGTGAGCAAAAAATCGGCGTACCAACGGGTCCCCGATCCGTGACTTTGACAAGGGCCGTTGCGTAGCAACAAAAAGCAGAACGAGAGCAAGGACAGGGTCGGCCGCTGTGGCTGTAGCTACACGACTAAAATCAACCTGAACGATTCGACCACGTCATCGGTTTCCGCATCAATGAACATGCAAGCAAGTTCGGAGGAATCGAATGTCCTATCCTCAGCAACAGGCAAGCGGGACAACGCATCGGCGTTTCCGTGCTTAGCAATGGACCGATACAAGATATCGTAGCGGTACTGCGAGAGGAAAATAGACCAGCGAATGATTTTCTGCGCTGTACGTGGAGGTACAGGCTTGGTCGGATGCAAAAGCGATGTCGAAGGTTTGTGGTCTGTGATTATGGTAAAGTGACGACCATACAAGAAATCATGAAACTCTGTAACACCAAATACGAGAGCCAATGCTTCTTTCTCGATCTGCGAATAATTTCTTTGCGCAGACGAGAGCAATTTGGACGCAAAGGCAATAGGGCGATCGTGCGATCCATCTTTGTGCGCAAGCACAGCACCTATCCCGAAATCCGATGCATCCACCATCAACGAAAGGGGCTTCCGGGGATCTAATGGCGCAAGGCAAGTATTGGAAAGCAACGCCGATGTCAACTGGCGAAAGGCGCGTTCGCATTCCGTCGTCCAGACGAACGGAACACCTTTACGGCGTAAGCGATGAAGCGGAGCTGAAATGGAAGAGGCTCGCGGAAAATATTTATGATAATAGTTGATTTTTCCCAGTACACACTGTAGCTGGGTCAAATTCTGCGGCGACGGCAAGTCTTGTATGGCACGGAGGTGCTTTGGACTGGGATGTATGCCTTGGGCATTGAGTACATGTCCCAAATATGGCAAGTCCCGAGCAAAAAACACACATTTATCCTTTCGCAAACGAAGACCATTTTGTCGAAAGACCTAAAATAATGTTCTGAGATTGGCCAAATGTTCTTCTTCCGTCTTTCCAGAGATCACAATATCGTCCAGATAATTTTCTGCAGTAGGGACCGAGGCACAAACAGTTTTTGCTGAAACAATGCAGGGGTGGATGCACACCCAAATGGCAGTCGTTTGAATCGATACAAACCAAGATGCGTGTTAACCACCAAAACGCGCTGGGATTCTTCGTCCACCGGTATTTGCAAGTACGCATCTGCGAGGTCCAACTTCGAAAAATATATGCCCGGGCACAGTTTGTCAAAAACATCTTCCGGGCGGGGTAAAGGAAAAGTTGCAATCACTAGTTGCGGATTCACTGTTGCCTTAAAGTCCACACAAAGTCTCAACTTTCCAGAAGGTTTTGGCACAATTACTAAGGGTGATGCCCAGAGAGAAGCCTGCACACGTTCAATTACACCTTGTGATTCCAAATCATGTAATGTTTTTGCGACCTCATCACGCAATACGTGGGGAACATTGCGCGCTCTGAAAAATTTCGGTTGCGCGTTTACTTTCAGTTCCAAATGTGCTTTATAGTTCTTAGCGCAACCGAGACCCGGTACAAAAATATCTGCAAATTCTTCACATAGACGAGAAACACTGTCTGAAGGCACAGTCTGGTTCACTGATAGGACCTTATTTACTATAGACAAGTTAAACAACTGAAATAAATCGAAACCAAACAAGTTCACTGCAGAAGAAGAACGAAGGACGTAAAATGACACAAGTTTTGTTTGTCCTTTGTATGTTGCAAGAAGGCTGCACTGTCCTAACACAGGGATCTGTTGTCCTGAATAGGTGGTTAACCGAACATTTGGGGCACGCAACGGAGGTGTACCCAGCAGTTTGTAAGTGTCGTGACTGATCAGTGAAACTGCAGCTCCGGTATCGAGCTCTAATAGTATCACTTTGCCGTTAATGTCCAAGTCTACAAAAAGTTTATTGTCCTGCTGACGACAAGAGCGACTGTCTCGTGCAACGTGAACGGACACTGGTACGTAATCACTTACGACTTGACGGGAGTTCCGGCGATGTCGACGCACACTATATTTGGAACGAACACGGTCACTGTTAGAGAGAGTGGCACTGGGCGGAGTGGAATGAACTACATGAATTTCCATGGGCGAAGGTTCGTGAGCCTGAGTATCCTTGGTTCGATTCCGATACCGGCTCGAAGCAAAGGGCCTGGAACGGTTTTGAGCTTCCTATCTGAGCTTTTTCTGGCAAACACTCTGAACATGTCCTTTTTTATTACAATAAAGGTAAATAGCTTTGCGTGACGGGCAATTCTCTCGCGAATGTTTAGTAGCAGACCGCGGGCATGATTTGATCACTGCATTTGCTGGCCTGCGCGACACACGTGGCTGAGAGCCTGCCGGCAGCGGCGCGGCCGGGCGCGAGGGCTGTCTACTGCTCCGTGCAGCTCGCCCGGCGGGCCGGTTAACCTGACACACTGCTGACGAAGTTTCAAATGATTCCTGAGCAAAGTCAAGTGTGTCCTGCCGATCCAATATGTCCATCACTTGTTGAAGGGAGGGATTGACTAGTTTGAAAATCTGTTCCCTTATACTAACATCAGAAACGTTCTGTGCAATTGCATCACGTACCATAGTATCTGAATAAGGGAGTCCACATTGACACTCAAAAGCAAGATCTCTAGTAAGGCCTTGCAAGGTTGCAACCCACTCCCGATTAGTCTGACCTGCCGTACGTTTTGTACGAAAGAAGGTATACCGTTTGTCAACTAAATTGACTGATTCTTTGAACTATGCATCTAATGCAGACAAAATTTCTTCGTAGGACAGAGTTGCGACGTCACGTCGGGGAAATAATATGACTATCACACGGTACGTATGTACCCCGACGGAGGAAAGGAGGAAAGGCTGCCGCTCGTTACCTTGAATTCTGTAGGCGGCGAGATGGAATCCAAATTGGCGTGACCACGCCGTCCAGCTTTCCAGTGCATCAAAAGGTCGAAAAGTGGGCGCAACTTCGTGTTGTGACTGCGTTAGCGGTGAAGCGGCTGCTGCCGCATCGTTTTCCATCGCACGTTGACACTGGACGAGCTGTCCAAGGGCATCCAGTAAGGCCTGCGTCTGCTGATTCTGTAAGCGATAAAATTCGGACAGTACATCTGGAGATTGAGGCGAAGCCATTACACAAGTAAATCAGGGCAATTTAGATAAGAACACCTTGACTCTCGTCGCCAGTGTTGTGGTTGGCAGGAGAGCCAACCGTGTTAGTAAAGGAGGCCGAAATGCACGCGTTTTACCTCACGCAGGCTGGCGTGAGGTCTGGAACACGACAAGGGAATTAGAACTGAGAAAAACGGACGTAGCTGGTGGAATACTTAACTTTAATCCATTCATGGAGAACGTCGCTCTTTATGGTACATGATTCACAATATCAATAGTACGGATACTGGCGCCTCTCTAGGTCGTAGCAAATAACGTAACTGAAGGCTATGCTAACTATCGTCTCGGCAAAGGAGAGCGTAGAAGTCAGTGAACCATCGCTAGCAAAGTCGGCTGTACAACTGGGGCGAGCTCTAGGAAGTCTCTCTAGACTAGACCTACCGTGTGGCGGCGCTCGGTCTGCAATCACTGATATTGGCGACACGTGGGCCCCACGTATACTAGGACCGCCGCTGATTTAAAGGCTACCACCTAGGAAGTGTGGTGTCTGGCGGTGACACCACAAATACACTAAACAGACTCAGAAGGATGTATGTAGGTTGCAGTAGGTACTGCCGGCCGCGGTGGTCTCGCGGTTCTAGGCGCGCAGTCCGGAACCGTGCGACTGCTACGGTCGCAGGTTCGAATCCTGCCTCGGGCATGGATATGTGTGATGTCCTTAGGTTAGTTAGGTTTAAGTAGTTCTAAGTTCTAGGTGACTAATGACCACAGCAGTTGATTCCCATAGTGCTCAGAGCCATTTGAACCATTTTTTGCAGTAGGTACTGGGAGCTGAAGGAGCTTGCACAGGATAGAGTAGCATGGTGAGGTGCATCAAACCAGTCTCAGGACTGGAGACCACAACAACAAGCAGGAAACCGTGTCAGCCCCTGCAGTCGGTGGTTATAACACCTGATAACACAGGCGGAGACAGCTATCGAAAGCTTGAGTGTTTTATTCGAAGTGAGGCGGCTTGTACGAGAATATTTTGCCGGTATTATGTCCATGCTATGCAGCGCGACACCTTACGTAGGAGCCGACTAGCTTCTCGATGGCGGGCAACGAGGTCTCACCTGCCGCCAGCTACCGCTCTCCCGCACTGGCTGAGACGCCGCGTCCACTACTGCTGCTGCCACCTTTTGGTTTTCTCATCGGCGCCGGCCGTTGTGGCCGAGCAGTTCTAGGCGCTTCAGTCCGGACCCGCGTTGCTGCAAGTGTCTCTGGTTCGAATCCTGCCTCGGGCATGGATGTGTGTGATGTCCTTAGGCTAGTTAGGTGTAAGTAGTTCTAAGTTCTAGGGGACTGATTACCTCAGATGTTAACTCCCATAGTGCTGAGAGTCATTTGAACCACTCTTTTTCCCATCGGCATTAAGCTAACACTGGTGATACCCAACAGAACACAGCACAGCACATGGAAGAACACTTCCATACAATGTAACGCAGGTAAACAACTACAGAGCTGCTCTAGAACATCTTCAATATTTTTAAAAACACACGTGCAATGCAACACACGTCACGTTGTGGCTGACGTGACACCAACCGTCCTCCTATGTATACCTAACGGACAGATGCTGAAGGTAAATATACATGTTTTCGAGTTCACACGAAGCCTTTCCAGCAGTCATTCTTCTCGTGTACTATTAGTTCCTTTAAGAGACAATAGGCGAAGTGACTGCTGTACACAAATCACCTCCCTTCACCCCTTTCCCCCCGGACACACTGTAATGTTGTTTGTGCAGTGTGGAGGTACATTTGCCTAGATTACTAGAAACAGACCGTTGACCCACATATAGGAACACTTTGAACTAATTGTGACTGATAAAAAGCAACTGACGTACAGGATATTTGACTGTAAAAAAAAAAGAAAGGCAAGTAGAGGAGAAAGCTAATAATCCCACTAAACATAGGAAACCAATGGTTTCCCCCATACGGCATATTACTTCTAAGCAGATGACCATCTTACAACAGAGTTCCCGAGGATCCAAACTGCAAGTAAGGACCTGATAAGAAACACAAGTACATGGTCACCGTTCATGTGAAGGCAGGCTTCAGCACATCCGCTCATCAATACCCACGCAGGTACAAGAATTCCAGTCATGTTCCAAATGCACTGACAATTACCCACATTTTCAGTACCAGAGTTCATTGACTATATCAAGAGATCTGGTACACACCGAGGCCTTTAGACATGCCCATACAAAAAGATCCATTGGATTCAAGTTGGGAGAACTGGAAGGGCATAGCATTGCCGAACCACGACCAGTAGGCCTACACTTGCGTTGGCTAAGAGTCGTGTGAAAGTGTACCTGAGCACTGTCATGCCTGTACTACGTATGCATCATTTCACCATAAGGAAAGTCATCCAAATATTCGATTAGCTTGTCTTGTAGAAATTGATGGTACACACTACCAGTAGGTCGGTCAGTTAGGAAATGTAGCTCTACCTGCCGATCACCAATGACATGTGCCCAGTCGTCAGCCGATGGGTTGTCTCAGTGGCAGCACGTGGGATCTCACAAGCTCAAACATATATCTTTTGGATGTTGGTAATACTGTCTAGGGTAAGACATAGTTCACCTGCAAATGAAACGTGCACGATAACTGTATACCAATTACACACTGTAACGATCGATTAGTGAAAGACAACCCGGACTGCAAAATCAGGTACTGCCTGAACTTGCACACTTTGCACTTGATATTGGTAGAATTGTTCCTCGTGTAATATTAGCCAAATGGTGGAAGGTGATATGCATTCTGCTGCGGCAGTCCTGGTACTTTTGCCGGGACCGCTTTGACTTCTTGTAACACACGCTCCTTTGTTGGGGGTGTCAACAACGAGTTTGGCCCACCAGCATGTTCCATGTTGGGTTTAAATTAACCAGTCTCACCCTGGTGCTGATGGGACACAGTAAACACTCTGCCATTTGGCACTCTTCTCTTAAGATACTCTTCGTGATACAATAACACTGCTTCCTGAGTATTGGCATTAGCACGCACATACATGGAATGGACGTCAGTCATTTTGTCACCTGAGGAGGTGCGTAGGGCTATGGCAAGCGCTTGAAATGCTACATGTGCGCACTGCGTCTGCTGCATACTGTAGGAACTAGTATTGTAATACTGGTAAAAGGACACACGTAGATATGTCGTATCTAGAAAACCATTGCTTTCCAATCATATATTCAGTGGGATTATTTGCTTCTGTCATTACCCTCTACTCAATTCATTCGTTTTTAGATACTGTTTCTGGCACAACTGCACATTTTTCAGCTGCTGACTGAGGACCGTGTACTGAACTCCACTACTGGCCATTAAAATTGCTACATCAAGAAGAAGTGCACATGATAAAAGAGTATTGATTGGAAAAATATATTATTCTATAACTGACATCTGATTACATTTTCACTCATTTTGGGTGCATAGATCCTGAGAAATCAGTACCAAGAACAACCACCTCTGGCCGTAATAACGGCCTTGATACTTCTGGGCATTGAGTCAAACAGAGCTAGAATGACGTGTACAGGTACAACTGCCCATGCAGCTTCAACACGATACCACAGTTCATTAAGAGCAGTGACTGGCGTATTGTGACGAGCCAGTTGCTCGGCCACCATTGGCCAGACGTTTTCAGTTGGTGAGAGATCTGGAGAACGTGCTGGCCAGGACAGCAGTCGAACATTTTTTGTATCCAGAAAGGCCCGCACAGGACCTGCAACATGCGGTCGCGCATTATTCTGCTGAAGTGTATAGTTTCACAGGTATCGAATGAAGGGTAGAGCCACGGGTCGTAACACATCTGAAATCCAACGTCCACTGTTCAATGTGCCGTCAATGCGAACAAGAGGTGGCCGAGACGGGTAACCAATGGCACCCCATACCATCACGCCGGGTGATACGCCAGTATGGCGATGACGAATACACGCTTCCAATGTGCGTTCACCGCGATGTCACCAAATACGGATGCAGCCATCATAATACTGTAAAAAGAACCTGGATTCGTGCGAAAAAATTACGTTTTGCTGTTCGTGCACCCAGGTTCGTCGTTGAGTACACCATGGCAGGCGCTCCTGTTTGTGATTCAGCGTCAAGGGTAACCGCAGCCATGGTTTGCGAGCTGATAGTCAATGCTCTTGCAAACGCTTCCGAACTGTTCGTGCAGATGGTTGTTGTCTTGGAAACGTCCCCATCTGTTGACTCACGGAACGAGACGTGGCTGCACGATCCATTACAGCCATGCGGATAAGATGCCTGACATCTCGACTGCTAGTGATGCGAGGCCGTTGGGGATCCAGCACGGAGTTCCGTATTACCCTCCTGAACCCACCGATTCCATATTCTGCTAACAGTCATTGGATCTCGACTAACACGAGCAGCAATGCCACGATACGGTAAACCGCAGTCGCGATAGGCTACAATCCGACCTTCATCGAAGTCGGGAACGTGATGGTAACCATTTCTCCTCCTTACACGAGGCATCACAACAGCGTTTCACCAGGCAACGCCGCTCAACTGCTGTTTGTGTATGAGAAATCGGTTGGAAACTTTCGTCATGTTAGCACGTTGTAGGTGTCACCACCAGCGCCAACCTTGTGTGAATTCTCTTTACATATCACAGCATTTTCTTCCTGTCCATCAGTATTTACCTCACTAACAAACTGTCAATTATAGCTTTTCAGAGTAGTATTTTTCTAGGTTGATTATTACCTCCAAGTATGACGGGCACTAACAAGTCATTAATGTTTACTTTCTCCTGGGCAACAAGTCAGGTATTGAAATTTGGACACGTGGACACAAAACGGTCTATATTGCCAGGCATAGTCCACTTTGTGGCACAGTAACGACCGCGCAGAAAACATCAGGTAGTAAATTATGTGATGTGTTTGCGGGAAGACTGTCGAGATGCCCGCTATACCGGCTGGGCAGAACAGGTGATCAGGACTGTGGAAAAGGCCAAATATGCTGTCGGTCAGTTTCACCCGAAATTGTAATTTACTGTAATTTAATAACACATTTAAACCAAAACCTTCAGAATTACGAGTTTCAAAACCGAATTCTTTCACTGTTGAAGGCCTCGAAACCAGAAATCCTAAAAATCAACAAGATAAATTTCAAGTGACTGAAAACACTCAGTTAAAATTAGAAATAAAATTATAAATCGCAGCTATACTGAAAGCCTCAAGGCAAAAGTGGATAAACACAAACAAGATGCAATACAAACGGCTGAAGGCCCACAATAAAATTTTCATGTTTTTAAAATATATTACCATAACCATTCAAAGGGCGAAAACAGCAATTTTTTTGCTCAAAGGGTAATTGTAAGAATAAGGTTTTAAAGCGGGTAAAGGCCCAAAATTTATTTTCCAAAATTGAAAAATACTATAAACCTTTAAGGGCAGAATGCCGCAATGTTTAAGGTTGAAAGGTAATTTTAAGAATAAGGTTCCAAGCTGCTGAAAGGACACAATTAATTTTGATGTGCATAAAACAAAGTAAAACCAAGAACTTTTTAAATCATTGGCTATGGTAGATTATACAGACAATTAAATGCCCGTGAGAAAGACAGTAAAGAAAACGGCTCTCAGAAGCCTCCAGGGGATAGATCGGCACTCGTTCACTTATGTGAGACAGTTAGTGAGCCTAATTACACTTGATCCGTCGGTAACCCAACCAAGGAACAGCCACGGACCAACTGACAAAACGACTTGCTTGCCACCAATCGGTACAAAAAAACTCAAAGACCAACCTGTTACAGATATGATTATCCACAATGAAATATGTATTAAGCTGTCTAAACTACACCATATGTTGGACAGCGACAACAGGTGAGGAAAGGACGCTGCCTGAAATTACGTTAGCGGCAAGGGCAGGTAACCGGAACACTAACGGCCACAAAGCAGAAAATTCCTCTGGCACACTTGAATTATAGCGAACCTATATAGGTAATTCCACCGCACGGTCGCTCGATTTCACCACTGCAAACACTCGGTCTTGGTCACAGTAAAAGCTCCCCAACAGCAAATCACCGAAACGAACGACACAAGATGAACGGACGTGGCTTGGGTACCTAATGCACCACTCAACTTTGACGTCCTGGGTCGGCGAACCACGAAGCTCGTAGCGATCGGACAGCTCCACACACGCTCAGACACTGGGCAGGGACCCACAGCGGACCCAGCCGATTGAACCACACGGAGATATCCTCCCTGGTCCGCACCAACCGACCGACTGCCAGCAGAATGCCGACAACATCTAAAATAGTCGTCAGTGGAAATAACGGCAACTACACACACAACCTGACACACTTGCACGACGACCTGAACGATACCCAACAGCAACCAAACATGCCCGAAGACAAATCCGGAGTTGATACACACACACAGCCGACTCATGAAATCGGCGAGCTAAAACGCGTAGTCCGGTAGGCCGATCGACCGACCGACCATCCACCACGACCGCAGCCCGGCTCAAATAATTCGTGGCGCAATGGTAGGGCGAGCCATGTCGGCGCAGAGCTCACTGCTCCGACCCGACTGCATTAGTGCCGCATTACAACTCCCCGACTGGGAGATCCGCACTGCACTCCAGACGCGTTCCAACTGACTGGCAGCCCGAACTCGCGACTCGAACTCCTTTACAACAGACAACGACCAGGAAGTAATAAGGACGATGGTTCAATCCCGAGTCCGGCCATCCTGATTTAGCTTTTCCGTGATTTCCCTAAATCGCTCCAGGCAAATGCCCGAATGGTTCCTTTGAAAGGGAACGGCCGACTTCCTTCCCCATCCTTCCCTAATCCGATGAGACTGATGACGTCACTGTCTGGTCTCCTTCCCCAAACAACCCAACCCAACCCAACCCAGGAAGTAGTAGCAGTCGAGCAAGGATACTACGCGCGGGAATATATCGATACGCGCTGCCTGCGCCGCTCACGGTCAGGAATATTGGCAACTCAGTGACAGCAGTAATTTAAATTACCGGAGTGAGGTGGAAGTACGTTAAAACCAGGGTGTAAAATACATGATGGCGGGAACACGACCCACGCACTGCTCACCTGTTAAATACAGAAAAATAACAACAAACTCTGAGAGGTGCTAACAATCACAATTTCGGGACCTATATCCCAGATCCCTGTGTAATAGTCAGACATCCTGTATGCGAGCATTGCCAATGTACATGTGATATTGTGAACAAACAATCAGACGAGTTGCTAAAATATTATTAATATCAAACAAAACTAAAAGAGACATTAGAGCCTACCGAAGGCTCCCAACCGTTCCTTCGTCCACAGAGGTAATACAGGCATAATATCACTGTGCAGCGGATTTCCATGAGTTCAGATGGCTCTAAGTACTATGGGACTTCACATCTGAGGTAATCAGTCCCCTAGACTTAGAACTACGTAAACCTAACGAACCTAAGGACATCATACACATCCATACCCGAGGCAGTATTCGAACCTGCGACCGTAGGAGCCCTGTGGTTCCGGACTGAAGCGCCTAGAACCGCTCAGCCACAGCGGACTGCTTTCCATGAGTCGCGAGGAACTTAAAGCATGCAGTTGTACCTTGGTGAGATGGTTATGTTAAGTGGGGGAGTGACGTGTTACTGCAAACGGACTTCTTTCAAACTCTTATGGTTTATTTCCATCAGAAATATTCACACGTGCCTCAGCTTCCTCACTTTCATAATGACTTTCTTCATAATGCTGCAAATCATTTCAACACTAGTTCATTACCGACGAAGGAATGTGTTGCGGGGAATCTCATTAGGGAAGATGAGCGCCAGCACTGCATCTCGTAGAGAGCCATGAGTACTGTTCGCCGATCGTCGTTATCACATCTAGTTTTTATGCAAAGAAAATCGTAATTATTACGATATGTGTTAGAGGCAGCAGGTTCTCACACCTGTGAGGTGTATTTGATCTTTCGGAAGCCTTCATGCAATATCCTGAGATATTTTTCTTATGCGGTTTACTCTTGATTTTCATTTGTATAGTTTCGTACATCAACTGGAAAAAATGTAACTTTTGGAGAATCAATTTTTTGTCCACCTGTCTGTGTCTCCGACTATTAAGAACGCATAGACATACCAAGTTGAAATTTATATCATACACTTAGGTCCATGGTCCCTTAGCGACGTAAAAAAAACGCTGTGCTCTAGGCAATGCAATGATACGATACACCATTAATGTCACATTTTTTTATATTCGCAAATGCACTCATCGAAACTTGTAGAGTACTTTTCGTTGGCTTATAATCATGAATTTTTGCAAGAATCAAGGTTTTAGTATACAAGACTAGAAAAAACCAAAAATTTTTAATTTTCAATTGTATCACGCGAAAATCCTAGAATCCCGTACCCGATATCTTGCCACCACCTGCATCGTTGAGATTCTCGAGTTTCTCAATGGATCAGCTAATTGTACTGAAATTCAGGAGGATCCGCAGCGAATTGACGCATGGTGCAGGGAATGGCAATTGAATCTCAATGTAGACAAGTGTAATGTGATGCGAATACATAGAAAGATAGATCCCTTATCATTTAGCTAAAAACAGCAGGTCAGCAACTGGAAGCAGTTAATTCCATAAATTATCTGGGAGTACGCATTAGGAGTGATTTAAAATGGAATGATCATATAAAGTTGATCGTCGGTAAAGCAGATGCCAGACTGAGATTCATTGGAAGAATCCTAAGGAAATGCAATCCGAAAACAAAGGAAGTAGGTTACAGTACGCTTGTTCGCCCACTGCTTCAATACTACTCAGCAGTGTGAGATCCGTCCAGATAGGGTTGATAGAAGAGATAGAGAAGATCTAACGGAGAGCAGCGCGCTTCGTTACAGGGTCATTTAGTAATCGCGAAAGCGCTACGGAGATGATAGATAAACTCCAGTGGAAGACTCTGCAGGAGAGACGCTCAGTAGCTCGGTACGGGCTTTTGTTAAAGTTTCGAGAACATACCTTCACAGAAGAGTCAAGCAGTATATTGCTCCCTCCAACGTATATCTCGTGAAGAGACAATGAGGATAAAATCAGAGAGATTAGAGCCGACACCGAGGCATACCGACAATCCTTCTTTCTACGAACAATACGAGACTGGAATAGAAGGGAGAACCGATAGAGGTACTCAGGGTACCCCCCTCCATACACCGTCAGGTGGCTTGCGGAGTATGGATGTAGATGTAGATGTATCTACATAATTAAATACGTACAGGTCCTTCAGAGTGGGTGTACTACTCGCACTTGACCAATTTTTTTTTGTAATTCATGTTACCAAGCACTTGTACTTCTCGTATAGATCCCAATATCGTCTTTCGACAAGATGGGCAGAAATTAGTGCGACCACTTTACGATTCGGAGTACTGCGTTTTGTCAGTTGTGAGGCGGGCACCCTGAGTAATCGTGCAGTCCGAATGAATTGTTTTGTTTCATGGACGTAAATGTAGCACACATTAAATTACATCAGCGAGTTACGTCGCTGATCGAAATTTCTGATGTCTTACCGAATTTTATCCCGAACTGTTTGTGAAGCAAATGTGTTGCAGACTTCCAGAATAATAGATTCTCGACAGTGACTGGAGACGCACGGTTGTTGTCAAGATATCACCGCAAAGACCAGTACTGGACGTAAATAAGTCTTCAGTGAATTCGGTCATGGGATGTTAAAACGGTATTTTCCATAGAGAGTATCAGAGCTCTATCGATGGGTTTCTCCTAGCATGCTAAGACACAAACTGCTAAGATAGAAGAGTTCGGAGTGAGACGTTTCAAACTTTTCATAACATCGAATGCAGCAGACGCAGATCAGTGGATTCCAAGACCAAGTATAGCTGTAAATGGCTGTGGCAAAAAGGAGGTAATATTTTACGATTACCCATACCTTACATACTACAACAAGTCTGTTTCACACGCAACAGATTCCTAGATAAGTATGAAATGATAATTGAACCTAAGCTGTCGACAGACGTTGATATACTTCAACGGGTACAGGTGAAAATGTGTGTCCCGACCGGGATTGAAAGGCAGAAACTGCTGCTTACATGGCAGACGCTCTATCAATCTAAGCCACTGAGGGCACAGAGGATAGTGCGACTGCAGAGATTTATCCCTTGCACGCTCCCAGTGAGACGCACATTCCCAACTTAATGTCCACACACTACATTCGTAGTGTCCCTGACCATTACAATCATTACTCGCGGCAGAGAATCTGACCGAGTCCCGTAAGAGTTCAGGCAATGGGTGTGCATCCATCACAGAAGAAGGTCAGTGGTCGCTTAGCCTTAACATATCCGAAAGAACAAGGCTGGCCGTTGTGGCCGAGCGGTTCTAGGCGCTTCAGTCTGGAACCGTGCTGCTGCTACGGTCGCAGGTTCGAATCCTGCCCTGGGCATGGATGTGTGTGATGTCCTTAGGTTAGTTAGGTTTAAGTAGTTCTAAGTGTAGGGGACTGATGACCTCAAATGTTAAGTCCCATAGCGCTCAGAGGAATTTGAACCATTTTTGAAAGGGCTGGTGCCATCTTCATACCTAGATAAGTATGTTGGATTGTTTACTTTATATGAGTACTATGAAGTCAACGACGAACCCTCAATAGGTAATACAATAGATTTGTTTTTCAGCCGATTTCAGTTGAAAACTTGCGGAATTTGTTACAGGACATTGTGGAATATTCCAGCTTTAACTCCTGCTGTTAGGTGGCGACGCTGAACTTACCCTCCAAAATGGCGTCTGTAACGGAGGTCCGTTCCAAGGAGAGAGCTGTCTTGGAGTTTCTTCTGACAGAAAAGTCGAACATCATACATATTAGCAGGAGTTTGCAAAATATCTACGGAGACCTGGCGGTGAACAAAAGCACGGTGATTCATTTGGCAAGGCGTCTTTCATTATGACAACATGGTCACGCAGTTCTGTCCTACCTGCTGCCTACCGGCCGGCCACAGACAGCTGTGACTCGGGGAACCTGTGGACATTCTCAACGAAGGTGATCGTCGGATCACATTCAACCACGTCGTTGCACAACTCAAAGCCTTTGTCGGTAGTGCTGACACACCCGTCGAATAGTTGGAGTATCCAAAGGTGTGTGCCGCTGTGTTCCTCATGTCCAACAGAAGGCCATACCTACCATCCATCTGTTTGGCCTAATGAAGGATGCGCTCCATGAGAAGGAGTAAGTGGATGATGGTGAGGTTATTGATCCTACAAGACTCAGAGTAGCACTTGAATCCTACATCCTCATACATCTACTAAATTCATTCTAATCTCTGCTCCCTCTGCCGTTTTCGCCCTCTACAGCTCCCTCTAGTACCATGGAAGTCATTCCCTGAGGTCTTAGCAGATGCCCTATCATCCTGTCCCTTCTCCTTGTCAGTGTTTTCCACATATTCCTTCCCTCTCCGATTCTGTGCAGGACCTCCTCATTCCTTACTTATCAGTCCACCTAATTTCCCACACTCCATGTTTCACTACCATACAATGCTACACTCCAAACGTACATTCTCAGAAATTTCTTTCTCAAGGACCTTGTTTGATACTAGCAGACTTCTCTTGACCAGGAATGTCCTTTTTGCGAGTTGCTGTACTACTTTTGACGTCCTCCTGGCTCCTCCAGTCACTAGTTATTTTGCTGCCTAGGTAGCAGAATTCCTTACTTTCCTCTACCTCGAGACCATGAATCCTAATGTTAAGTTTCTCGCTATTTTCGTTTCTGCTACTTCTGATTACATCCGTCTTTTTCCGATTTACATTCCATCCATATTCTGTACTCATTACACTGTCCGTTACCTTCAGCAATCACGTAATTTTTCTTCACTTTCGCTCAGGATAGCTATGTCATCAGTTAACCCTATCATTGATATCCTTTCACCTTAAATCTGAATTCCACTCCTGAACCTTTCTTTTATTTCCATCATTGCTTCTTCGATGTACAGATTGAACAGTAGGGGAAATGACTGCATCCCTGTCTGGGACCCTTTTTAATCAGAGCACTTCGTTCTTGTCGTCCACTCTTTTATTCCCTCTTGGCTCTCATACATATTGTATATTACCATTCTCTTCCTAAAGCTTACCCCTATTTTTCTCAGAATTTCGAATATCCTGTACCATTTTACATTTTCGACGCTTTTTCCAGGTTGACAGATCCTATGAACGCGTCTTTATTTTTATTTAGTCTTTCTTCCATTATCAACTGCAACATCGGAATTGCCTCTCTGATGACTTTACCTCTCCTAAAGCCAAACTGACAGTCATCTGTCATCTCCTCAGGTTTCTTCTCCATTCTTCTGTATATTATTCTTGTCAGAAACTTGGATGCGTGAGCTGTTAAGATGATTGTGCGATAATTCTCGTGCTTGTCAGGTCTTACGGTCGCCGGAATTGTTTGAAAGATATTTTCCGAAAGTCCACACATCAACGTAAATAGTCTTTTGTTGCCACTTTGCGCAATGATTTTAGAAGTTCTGGTGGAATGTTGTCTATCCCTTCCTCCTCACTTCATGTCAAGTCCTCCAAAGATCTCTTAAATTCTGATTCTAGATCCCGTGTCTTTTCTAAATAGACTCTATTTTTTTCTTTTTCTAACACATCAGACAAACCCCCCAGAGGGCTTCAGTGCACTCTTTCCACTTATCCGCTCTCCCCTCTGCATTTAGCAGTGGAATTCCAATTAGGCTCTTAATGTTACTACCTTGTCTTGACTTTCCTGCATGCTGAGTCAGTCCTTCCGACAGTCATTTTTTTCCGATTTCTTCACATTTTTCATGCAGTCATTTCGTCTTACCTTTCCTGCATTTTCTATTTATTTCATTCGTCAGCGACTTGTATTTCTGCATTCCTAAGTTTCCCTGAACATTTATGTACGTCCTTCTTTCATCGATGAGCTGAAGTATTTCTTCTGTTACCCGTGGGTTCTTCGCAGTTATCTTATTTGTTCGTATGTTTTTTTTTTTATTTTCTAACTTCTGTGACTGCCCTTTGTAGATATGTTTATTCCTCTTCCAGTACTGCGTACTGACCTATCCCTTATTGCTGTATCTATAGACTTAGAGGACTTCAAGCGTATCTCGTCATTTCTAGGTATTTCCATTTTTTTTTCTCTGAAAGTGGGTTGGTTCTAAGGATCTAACCTGCTATCAGAAAAAAATGTTCGTGACATTACCTTCTCAACGGCCGTCGTACATTTGAATCATGGAAGATATGGGCAGCATTACAGCACAGTTTTCCGTTGGCCACATTACTATTGTCCAATGAAGAGTTACTACCTAGCATAAATTGGCATTTTAGAGAACGCGCTGCTTTAAGTGTATCGATCTATCTACGCATCAAAAACTGTAGCTGTCACTATAATAGTTCCATTGTACAATACTATTGGTCACGGTTCTGAATGAAGTGTACCACTATAGCGCTCAGTCTCACAAATCATTGAAGAAAATTAAGAAGACACCACATAAAGCCGCTCCACCACTCCATCTTGTTGTTGTTGTTGTTGTTGTTGTGGTCTTCAGTCCAGAGACTGCTTTGATGCAGCTCTCCATGCAAGTCTATCCTGTGCCAGCTTCTTCATCTCCCAGTACCTACTGCAACCTACATCCTTCTGAATCTGCTTAGTGTATTCATCTCTTGGTCTCCCTCTACGATTTTTAACCTCCACGCTGCCATCAAATACTAAATTGGTCATCCCTTGATGCCTCAAAACATATCTTACCAACCGATCCCCTCTTCTTGTCAAGTTGTGCCACAAACTCCTCTTCTCCCGAATTCTGTTCGATACCTCCTCATTAGTTATGGGAACTACGCATCTAATCTTCAGCATTCTTCTGTAGCACCACATTTCGAAAGCTTCTATTCTCTTCCTATCCAAACTATTTATCGTCCATGTTTCACTTCCATACATGGCTACACTCCATACAAATACTTTGTGACTCTTAAATCTATATGTTAATAAATTTCTCTTCTTCAGAGACGCTTTCCTTGCCATTACCAGTCTACATTTTATATCCTCTCTATTTCGACCATCATCAATTATTTTGCTTCCCAAATAGCAAAACTCCTTTAAGTGTCTCATTCCTAATCTAATTCCCTCAGCAACACACGACATAAATCGACTACATTCCATTATCCTCGTTGTGCTTTTGTTGATGTTCATCTTATATCCTCCTTTCAAGACACTGTCCATTTCGTTAAGCTGCGCTTGCAGGTCCTTTGCTGTCTCTGCCAAAATGACAATGTCATCGGCGAACCTCAAAGTTTTTATTTCTTCTCCATGGATTTTAATTCCTACTCCAAATATTTCATTTGTTTCCTTTACTACTCACTCAATATACAGATTGAATAACATCGGGGAGAGGCTACAACCCTGTCTCACTCCTTCCTATCGACATGGAATTTCATTATCTCTCTCAGTGTGTTTTGTTCCCCTTTGACGTTGTTTCTACTCACTCCAGTTCTGGACTCGAATGGGTGATGGCCATTCTGTATCAATCTTTTGTTTTATTTGTTTGACTTACGATAATTTATTTTTGCGTTTTCCTTGATTTAGAGATAGCAAGGGCACGAACTAATGACACAAGCGGCGAACACCCGCTCCGCGCGGAATTAACGAAGTCGGCCGCGGCGTGTAATTGAAGGGTCTGTCCGGCAGACGGCGGGGCCCTTTGCCCCGCCCTCTGCTCAGGGCGGACACTGCTTCCTGCGCGCGGCGCCCGGTCGTTACCTTAATGCGAGGGTGGGTCTGCCGCGCCACGCCTGCCCTGCCAGAAACACGCTGCGTCCGGCCCTCCTCCCCCCCCCCCCCTCCCCCCCCCGCCAGCACTACATTTCCCGTGTATTCCGCCCCGCAATCCGGCCATCACCGGCCTCGCGTTGTTTCCTCCAGAAATGAGGGCAATGCTCGCCAGAAGCCTGTTGCCCCCTGACCTCTCTGGCCGTTGGCTCCCTACAGGAAATTACAGGTTGCCAGACTCAGCCGCTGCTGGTTGGCCTTCGTGAAAACGTTTTCCAAGGATGATCTACAAATGAAAACGTATTTGCATCAAGTTGGTTGGCTGTGACGACACTGCACTGCACATATATAAAGATCTATATCTTCTTCTCTATTTGGTCTACATACCGGGTGGTCAAAAAGTCAGTATAAATTTGAAAACTGAATAAATCGCGGAATAATGTAGATAGAGAGGTACAAATTCCCACGCATGCTTGGGATTAGATGAGAATTTGTTAGAACCAAAAAAATACTTGCGACTTCAGGTAACCCCAAAGCCAATAATCGCAGAGCTTGAGGTCTGGGGACCTGGGAGGCCAAGCAATTTGGCGTGGTTCTAATAAAACCCCATGTCATTCCAAGCATGTGTGTTAATTTTTACCTCTCTGTCTACATTATTCTGTGCTTTACTAAGTTTTCAAATTTATACTGACTTTTTGATCACCCAGTACTCTAAGACAAAAAAAAAAAATTACCACGCAGCAATTATCATAAAGTGACGAAAATCGGTAGATGGAATGTACATGTATGGACAAACAAATTATTGTAATTTCAGAAAAATTTGGTAATTTCTTTATAAGAAACAACTTCACGAATTTAGTAACACAACAACGCGTTGGTTCTCTTCTGGCCTTTACACAAGTACTTATTCCGACTGGCATTGGCTGGGAGAGTTGTTGGATGTCCTTCTGATGGAGATCGTCCCACATTCTGGCCAACTGCTGTATTATATCTCTAAATTCCAGAACTGGTCAGAGTGCCCTGAGCTAAATGCTCCATACATTCCCGCCTAGAGAGAGATGTGGCGACCTTCCTGGCTAAGGCAAGGATTCGCAAGCACGAAGACAAAGCACTACAAACTCCCTTCGTATGCGAGCTGGCGTTATCTTGCTGAAATGTAACCCCAGGATGACTTGCCATGAAGGGCAGCAAAATGGGTGTGGCGTTCGCTGTGTTATTCAGTGGTTTGGTATTTAACTAATTTGTAAATAAAAATGATAATCTTATTTTATTACAGTGGGTAATTACTAAATAATTATTCTCTCGGCTAAAGATTTGGTCAAGTTGCTAAAGAACTCCGAGTTAACGTTGTGTTAAAGTGTTGTCTGTAAGTTATGTAAGTGGCACTAAATCACAGTTCATACAACAGATTCTATACAACTACTGATTGTGATGGAATGAGTTATCTTCAGCAAAATGATCATTAAAACCAGCGAATATCAGCCGCGCACGACACGGACGTATGTTACTTGAAACGATATTCTTCGCATTTAGTGCGTAATTAATTTCGGCTCCATACATCAGCAAGAAAAGTTTGTTATATGGATCGTGCTATGAGCACTGTTTTTTAAAGAACCAATCTGATTCAAATTATTTTCATTAACATTGGTTTGGGACCACCGGTGCACATTTATTTTTACACATTTTTATTATCTTTCGCATTTATGGCCGCAGAGTTGCGTAATTTGAATTAGCCGCTGAGATAATTGTTAAGATGGCCGCAGACAATTGTTAGAGACTTTCTATTGTTAGAGCAAATTTCCTTTTAACAGGATAAGTATTTGAAATGCTTATTAAACTTTGCTTTCATATTGTGCACTATTCACACTAATTTTTATCAAGAAAACCTTTGATACTTTTGTAAGAAACACAGATAAAAATTCGACACAAATCGCTATCATCAATGGCTGCGCTCCTTGCAGCGGAAAGACATAATTAACACAGACAATGCTTATTGAGAGAGGAATTAAAGTTACAAATAATTATTCACACGTATTTATAATAATAAAGGACTCTGTTCTCAAATAATAATTAACAAATAATTACAAGTTCTTAACAGACCTCAGTTTGATATGCGTCTTGCGTCCGCAACCTAAAAAAGCCAACCAACTAAAGGTAAAAACAAACGAAGACAAACGCAGATCATAAAAGGAATTTACAATTATCATTGTCTTTGTACGATACACATCGATATGACCAATTACATCATTAAATTTTATATAAATAATTAATATTTATCATCGTTTTACTTCACTATTTATCCATATGTTGGATAGATAATGTTTATAACTGTTAGAGGCATAATTTCCTCTCGTCGCACTATAGCTAAAATTTATCTCGTGGATGTTACACGGCTCGTAGTATACCGTTGACGTAGAAGATGTCGCTGGTGACAAACAGAGTGGTCCGTTATGAAAAGAATTGGAACCGCAGACCATCACTTCTGGGTATCGGGCCGTATAGCGCTCAGGTTGGTGTCTCTAGGGCGTCTCTACGCAGCCTTCAGCCTGAATTTCATTGACTGGAGGAGTATTACCATCAGTGATGAATCCTGATTGGAACTGGACACCGATGACCAGAGAAGTCGGTTGTGCTTTTTTTTTATCGTAGCAGGACCCCTTTGGTTGTCATCTGTGGTATCCTTACAGCATAGCGGTACGTCGACGATAATCTATGTCATGTTTTCTTTCCTCTTCATGGTACGTCATCCTGGGGTTACATTTCAGCAAGATAACGCTATCCCACTCTTCGTGCTTCCCAAACCTCACTTTCGTCAAAAACGTCATCGTATCTCTCCCCATCAGAAAATATTTCGAGCATTATGGGAAGGGTCCTCCAACCAGCTTGGGATATGAATGATACAACCCTCCAATTGGACAGAATTTGGCGCGATATCCCTCAGGACAACCAAAAAAATGCGTGAATGAATGCGAATCTGAATAACTGCTTGCATAAGGGCCAGAAGTGGACCAACGCGTTATTGACTTGGACTTGAATAAAACACGCAGTTTCTTCTGAAATTTTAATCATTTGTTTGTCTCTACATGTAAATCACATCTACCGATCTCCGTTCCATTCGGATGATTTTATCATCATGCGTCGTGTCTTTTGTCTTTTAGTGTATTGTAAATTAAAGTACCAGCGCAGTCTCTGTGCGTCAGGGCTTATTTCAGGAAGTAGTGAAGGGATTTCGATACGATTTTCGCTATTAGAGAGGCTGAAGAAACAGTTCACGGACGAACGGCTGGATGTCAGTGCCCAACTGGCGAGCACCTTGCTGGCTACTAACCAGTCACTTGATCAGCGAACATGATGATGGCAGCGTGGTTGCTGGCTGCATTATTATGCCCTTTGGATACTAGAATTCGGCTGTTAACCCGTGAGCTATTTGGTTATTAACGACGTTAAGAGAAACACTGTCGATAGACTGGCTCACGAAGAAACTTTCTGTACATATTTGATTACTGTTAAATAATATCATTATTATTTAACACATATATTTTTATCTATTCCATGTTCAATTGGGTTTTGGAGAATCATCACATGAATATAACGGGAGCTACAAGCTGACCGGAGGCGATATCTGGTGGGAAAACCTGTAAACTAACATGCACCGTGAATCCACAGAGCAGAGGAGCTTCACCATAATATTTTCATATCATAAATTTGAATCCTTTATTGCGTTTTTCTGTCTATAGGTAAAGGCTAATTTCAGAAACTGATGTAGTGTTTCATTCTGTTTTCATTAACAGATAGACAGACTCACAAGGAAGGTTGGTGTATATCCATAGATGTTATAAGCAGTTGGTCTTCCACAGATATTAAGTACTACCTTTGAGAAGCTGCTGAGGATGACGAGCTCGTTTTATAAATCAGAACGCCATTTTCTTGCTGTAGTCTACGTTTATTTATGTTCCAGATGCGTTTAGCCTTTTACGTTAAGGCATCTTCAGCGGATTTAGTATGAAACATAAGAGATTTCTTTTTATATGTGATATTTTCAGATAAGAAGACAGTTCACGCCGTAAGTTTTACATCAATAAATTATTAGTGTTCTGTCAGCCTCGAACACCACAGAATCCCTATGAGGATCGTAACACAGGGGTAGAAACGTCGCTCGTATAGAAATGATATGATGCGGCCTAGGAACCCAGAAGATTTTATTGAGGGGTGAATAGCACTTAGGCGTATTTTTTTTTGTTCTACTGCTTTTTGTTTGTATGAACTAGTTTTCGGCTTATTAGGCCATCTTCGCGTAACTACTGGCTATTGTTTACAAGAAGCTTGTGTTCTTACGAACCAAACATTCTGGACTAATATACAACGCACTTACATACGATGTTTAATTGTGGTATTGTCTTTGGAATTGTCAATCGGGTCTTTTGACTTTTTGTTCTGTAAAAATGTTCTTTAACATAATAAATCAGTAGCATGTACGACAAAATTTTACCTTCAATAAATTATTCTTTCTCTTTTACCTTAGTCTTTATTTATCAAGTATGGGGTATGCTCGTTGTAGATATGATATATTTTATTATTTAACTCTGAGGAAAGATGAGCTTCCTGACGCCGCAGTCGTCAACGTAACCTAATATAGGAGATATCGTGTGCGCCATCTGTTTGTCTATTGCTAAATTGTGTTCTGCGTGTTATCGTACTTTAACTGTTTGTGAAACGCACTGTCTGAGGCAGAATTTTGGGACCAGGGCAGCATACGAGTACGTGCCATAGGTGTAGGAAACCGCCTAAGACCTCTCTCGCATGGGCCAGTGTACCTGCCCACAGCCTTTAAACAGCCGCATAGATTCGATTCAGGTTTAGCTCACGACACTGTCCCGCTAGTTAGTTATCTGTGCGCTATACTGTCATGTCGTAAAACATCGCCACGTTTCCCCGCCAAACATTTTTGTTTTGAAGTTTTAGCAAGCGTGTATTAGTGTGTGTGTGTGTGTGTGTGTGTGTGTGTGTGTGTGTGTGTGCGTGTGTGTGTGTGTGTGTGTGTGTATGCGTATGCGTGCGTGCGCCTGCATATGCACACGTGTGCACAGTTTCAATTTCTTACTATAAGTTTAATTTCTAATTTCACAACAGATATGTTAACATTGTGTTTAGACTTGGAAGAATTTAATGAGCCAAGAATTACTGTCAACGAGTGAGCAAAGAGGTATTCAGACGACTGGGTTTTTGGATTACAAGTTATTTAAGTGGATCAGGGAAGAGTGAGGGGAAAAGGGTTTGTTTGGCATCGTCATTTTGGCTCCTCCTCTACTATTTTATCTATTAATGCCAACAGTGAGTTCTTTCTTCACGTACACTTGGCCATTCAAAAGAGTTTTGTTTTCTGCATTTGTTTATTGTACATGATAATTTTCTTGCAAGGTTAGAAGGTCTTGCAGCTGATTAGCTCTCAGACAATGTATAATAATATTCCTAACATACGATTCTGGTTTGTAATCTCTTCTTAAAATCGCTTTAAAATGCAACTATGTACAGCCAGCTTAACCAATGTAACAGTGTGAAGGTAATGCACAACTACCTCAAAATTTAAATATCACTACTACCTGTACGTTTAGAATTTCATTTATAGCAATGCAGCTACACACATTTAATTTTATTTACAAGTCAAAAATGTAATTATTACATGCAGCCAAGCTACTGTCCGATATCTTTGCGGCACTGTATTTCATAATAAGGTAATTACAGAACAAGGCAAAAAAATCGTGTAACATTATACCCTTTAAAATAATGCACGCAAAAAGTATAAAAAAGCAAATGAATTTTGTAGAACACATTTTACAAAAAACATAATTTGAATGAAGACAGTTCTTTGCAACTCAAATCTACAACGCTGATTTACTCACAACACATGCAATATCATAGCAAATGAAGCCTAGCAGTAAGATATAAGAAAATGAAAAAACAGAAACTGTCACATTCGCACCAGCTCAGTCAGATTGTATTCATATGTTCGCTATCATATTACATTGATCATATATAACTAGAACAATGCCATCTACGCAAATATCTGTTGTACAGATTCTAAAGTGCCGCGCACCATTATTTTACTTTTTTGCCCTAGTAACTTTGTGAATGGATTCTGAATAATTTAAGTGATGAAATATAGAAACAAAAGCTCATGATTCTGATTACAGTTCTTCCCAGAATAATATATTTCAATCTTGGATAAAATATTCGATAAGAACAAAAACACAGCTACCATTCATTTAGAGCTGTGTTTCCACAGTGTGAAGTTATTGAGTGGTCAGTGCATAAAACTGAGAGGCATCTGAGGCGTAGCAGTTCTCTTGCGTGTAGCGGCGGCTTTTGACACATAGAAAGATGTTGCCCGCACCTCCAGCTTCGTCAATGATCAATTACATACCGCTAAGTCGCATTGCATCTCCTCGAGTGGTGCTATGGCTATTTTTACACATGCACAACCCTCTTGTTAATGCTCTGTTACAATTGCTCAGTATTCCTAGCTGGTCACATACATGTCGTAGCGCGTCTATCTTGTAACAGACAGTTATTTCAAAAGTACTACAACGTTCTACTGATCACTCGCAAAACAAATGTTGCTTGCAAAGCTTTGCTAATAGAAAGCTTTGATTACTGTATTTCATAACAAATAATTCCACATGTATAAACATCAAACTCAGAATGTGGTAATTTTCCAAAATTACATTTACGTATTTGCATAAAATGTCAGCAGATGACAGCAGATACTTGTGAAGCTCCGCATATTCACAGTAAATAAGGGAAATATAGTTAAAAATAGCTACTCGAACAGCTTTAGTGTTACAACCTGTTATACTGTGTATTCTCATTAGTTTTCTGTCTTCTTCCCTATAGGTGGCTTGTGATTATATTGTCTGTGGTGATCTGAAAATGTTGAGTGAGACACGAACAAAGCGTTATGATGGAAATCGCTAACAGTTTTTCTAAGAAAACATTAACAGCAATTCACAGCTTTTAGCAAAAGAAATACGGAAACCAGAAAACATTCAGAAAGAGTCGATGTTCCATAAGCTGTGACAAGATGAGAGGAAATGCATATTTTGGTTGGACAAACGAGTCGAATAGCTGCTATAATTAATTCAAATAATAGTTATGGCTTCAATTATTTTCTAATCTCTAAGTATTGCATTCAGTACCAGAGCTGAGTTATTCAGTATTAAATCCACTGAAGATACATTAATGTAAAATCGAGAGTCTGGAATTGAACGGAATAAATGTAGATAACAGCAAGGAGAGGGCGTTTAGATTCATATTACGAAGGAAGCATTGATAACTGCTGTTTGCATAGATTCAAATGCTTTTCTTTTTTCTTGCATGATATAACGTCTGTTTGCTTTCCACAAATGTTACTCCTTTGATATTAAAGGCATGTCCCGTGGAGATTATAGTTGCAGTTCAGTCCCGGGAAATTCTGGGTTTCTTCTCATCTAGTCTTATATTACAGGGCACACTTCAAACAAACTTATGAAAGAGCGGCGCGAGAACTCTGGATGTTTAGTTTTCATGCTTTTCTTTTCTTTAATTAAGTAATGTATTAACTTCACTTCTGCCCTGACAAACGTATTAGATTTATCTTACGAGAACTGTAAATGAAAATGGCTTCACACTTAAAGTGCTTTCCAAATAAAAGGCAAAATAAATATCGTATTGCAAGAAGGTAACAGCGTAGGATGTGATAAAATGAGTATTTATACAGTACGACCACCTGCTTGATAGCGTGGAGTGCCATAAAGCAGTGATTCTGCCTGACGTGGAGTGGAAAGTTCTTGGCTAGATTTCTGAGGTGGGTGGCTCAAAACATGTACGCACAGTTCACGCAGACTACGTAAATTACATGCCCGCTGTTTGCGTGAGCGGAGCTGGCGTGCGACAGAGTCCCGGACGCATTCTGTAGATTACAGATTATGTGTATTTGGTGACCATGGCGTCTACGAGAATTTACTACCATGATTCTCATACTACCGTATGACCTTGTGACAAGGACAGTTGCCATTCCGGAAGATGCCGTCACCGACAAGGAAACTATTAAGAACTAAAGGATGCAGTCGTCCACAATAATATTGACTAATTGACAGCTATCGTAATGGCTTTGATTATCACCACAAGCTCCCTGGAAGCCTAGGTGAATGTTCGCTACACCATAATATACACTACTGGCCATTAAAATTGCTACACCACGAAGACGACGTGCTACAGAGGCAAAAGTTAACCGACAGGAAGAAGATGCTGTGATATGCAAATGATTAACTTTTCAGAGAATTCACACAAGTTTCACTTCGGTGGCGACACGTACAACGTGCTGACGTGTGGAGAGTTTCCAACTGATTTCTCATACACAAAAGGCAGTTGACCGGCGTTGCCTGGTGAAACGTTGTTGTGATGCCTCGTGTAAGGAGGAGAAATGCGTACCATCACGTTTCTGATTTTGATGAAGGTCGCATTGTAGCCTATCGCTATTGCCGTTTATCATATCGCGACATTGCTGCAAGCGTTGGTCGAGATCCAATGACTGTTAACAGAATATGGCATCGGTGGGTCCAGGAGGGTAATATGGAACGCCGTGCTGGATCCCAACGGCCTCGTATCACTAGCAGTCGATATGACAGGCAACTTATCCGCATGGTTAGAACGTGTGGCGCAGCCACGTCTCGATCGATCCTTGAGTCAACAGATGGGGACATTTGCAAGACAACAACCATCTGCAAGAACAGTTCGACGACATTGCAGCAGCATTGGACTATCAGTCAGGGGACCAAGGCTGCGATTACCCTTGAAGGTGCATCACAGACAGGAGCGCCTGCGATGGTGTACTCAACGACGAACCTGGGTGCACGAATGGGAAAACGTCATTTTTTCGGATGAATCCAGGTTCTGTTTACAGCATCATGATGGTCGCATCTGTGTTTGGCGACATCGCGATGAACGCACATTGGAAGCGAGTATTCGTCATCACCATACTGGCGTATCACCCAGCTCGCGGTATTGGGTGCCATGGTTACAAGTCTCGGTCACCTCTTGTTCACATTGACGGCACTTTGAACAGTGGACGTTACATTTCAGATGTGTTACGACCCGTGGCTGTACGCTTCATTCTATCCCTACGAAACCCTATATTTCAGCAGGATAATGCACGACCACATGTTGCAGGTCCTTTACGGGCCTTTCTGGATACAGAAAATGTTCGACTGTTGCCCTGGCCAGCACATTCTTCAGATCTCTCACCAACTGAAAACGTCTGGTCAATGGTGGCCGAGCAACTGGCTCGTCACAATACTCCAGTGATGAACTGTGATATCGTGTTGAAGCTGCATGGGCAGCTGTACCTGTACACGCCATCCAAGCTCAGTTTGACTCGATGCCCAGGGGTATCAAGGCCGTTATTACGGCCAGACGTGGTTGTTCTGGGTACAGATTTCTCAGGATCTACGCACCCAAATTGCGTGAAAATGTAATCACATGTCAGTTCTAGTGTAATATATTTGTCCAATGAATACCCATTAATCATCTGCATTTCTTCTTGGTGTGGCCAGTAGTGTAAATAAGTAATTACCAGTTTCGTATTCTTCCACCGATAATTAGTGGTTAGGTCACGACATATTTCCAAACTCACGGAATCATTTATAGCGAAACTGGCAATTTTAGAGTTGGACATTAGTATGTGCGTCCACCATGCTGGCTTGAACTCTGATGGAGGCACTTTACGTGACGTGTGTGGTGGCTGACAGTCTGTCGAAGAATGGCAACCAGTTCTTCTTCTTAAGAGCCGAAACCGCAGACGACAGTGATGTTGAACTCTGGTGTCTACAGCGAAGTCGACCTTCTAACTCTTCCCAAAGGTGTTGCACTGTCTTCAGGTCGGGACTCTTGGCAGGCCAGTCCATTTCAGGAATATCATTGGCCTCGAGTTAGTGCCTCACAGATGCTGCTCAGTAGAAGTGTGTTGTTGTTGGCAGGAGAGCCAACACCGTGTAACTAGAGGAGGCCGAAATGCACGTGATTTAACTCACGCAGGCTGGCGTGAGGTCTGGAACAGGACAAGGAAATTAGACTTTAGAAAAACGAACGTAGCTGTTGGAATACTTAACTTTAATCCATTAATGGTGAACGTCGGTCTTGACGGTACATGATTCAATATCAATAATAGCTAATAATGGCGCCTTGCTAGGTTGTAGCAAATAACGTAGCTGAAGGCTATGCTAACTATCGTCTCGGCAAATGATAGCGTATTTTGTCAGTGAACCATCGCTAGCAAAGTCGGTTGTACAACTGGGGCGAGTGCTAGGAAGTCTCTCTTGACCTGTCGTGTGGTGGCGCTCGGTCTGCAATCATTGATAGTGGTGAAACGCGGGTCCGACATATACTACCGGACCGTGGCCGATTTAAAGGCTACCACCTAGCAAGTCTGGTGTCTGGCGGTGGCACCACAAAGTGCATATTGTCATGACTATAGAAAGAGCCTCCTAACTGTCCCTCTACTGAATGCTGTAAGATGTGTTCATATCTTTCCACAGTTAGCGTTTTCTTGAGCTCCTAAAAGGGCCCATACCTAATCACGAAGAACACCCACATACCGTAAAACCATCTTCATTGTCCGTCACTGCTGGCACTGTACATGATGGCAGTTAATGTGCTGATGTAGGGAATCCGACGCTGTTGAACCAGGTTCCAATACATATCACTCCCCCCCACATTCTTCACGCATTATGGTGCAGATGGATCGTAATATTGTTCACAGTAGACGCCTTGAGGGAAAACCGATCGTGCTGAGACGGTTGTGTATAATCTGACATCGTCCTCCCACTTGCATTCAAATAGGTAGAGCCGTTCTGCCGCTTTTTGCTCAGGACTGTTACGAGCTACACTGTTCTGTTCTACAAAAGTCGGCCGCTGTGGCCGAGCGGCTCTAGGCGCTTCAGTCCGGAACTGCGCTGCTGCTACGGTCGCAGGTTCGAATCGTGCATCGGGCGTAGATGTGTATGATGTCTTTAGGTTAGTTAAGTTTAAGTAGTTCTAAGTCTAGGGGCCTGTTGACCTCAGATGTTAAGTCCCATAGTGCTTAGAGCAATTTGAATGATTTTGTTCTGCAAAAGTGAAGGATGAGAGAGAAAAAGTAACAGTACTCAGTCGAAATGAATGAAAGTGCGGAAGCATGTTGGCAGAGGAGTCGCATTCGTGCACAGACAGCTGACCATCACATACCTTGCAGTCAGCGTGACCACAGTGGCAAACGGGGCCGGCCGCGCTACAAGAGGAGGCTCAAGGAACGGAAAAAGGCAGCGTATGTCAACTAGCGAACAACGGTCCATTGAGATGGTGTTCCTCGTTACAACATGGCCCAGAGACTACATTTGAAGAAATTCATACGGGAAACTGGAAGTTCGACGAAGCGTGACGAATGTATCCCTGGAGTGTTGTATTGATCGCAGCTTTATTTCGAACCGTAAGCACATCTACCCAAAGCAGAGGGTCCGCAGCTCGTGGTCTCAGGGTCGCTTCCCGAGAACGGGGTCCCGGGCTCGATTCTCGGCGGGGTCAAGGATTTTCTCCTGCCTCGAGATGATGTGGTGTTTGTGTTGTCCTCACGATTTCATCGTCATTCATGGAAGTGGCGAAATTGGGCTGAGCAATGGTTGGGCATTTGTATGGACGCTGATAACCACGCAGTTGGGCGCCCCACATACCAAACATCATCATCATCATCAAAGCAGAGGGCGTTGTCGACCACAGCAGCAGATGACCTCTATGTTGTGCAACACGCAAGAAGGGACCTACGTCAGACAGCAGGTGCAATGCAGTCACATTTAACAGGATTGCAAGCCACACAATCTCACGCTGTACAGTGACACAGTGACTGCATGGGAGTTGTCTCTTTGTCCGATGACCAGTACGTCGTGTTCCGTTGGCACCCGCACATAAACGGCACAGTTTGCGATGACACCAAATGCATGGGGCCTGCGTCACCGAAGAGTGAAGTCATGTACTCTTCTCAGATGAGAACAAATTCAATCTTAACAGTTATCCTGGATGTACTCTCAATGGTAACAAGTGCGAACACGTAATGCACCCAGATACATTGTCTAACATCATCGTTTTCGTGGTCCAGATGGTATGGTGTGTGGCGGCAGGATGTTGCATGGACGCTCTGACTTCCAGAAAACGGTACATACCCCTGTCAACGCTGTTGCAATACTGTTTAGTTTCCCCATGTGGAGCCTTTCACGGTTGCATTGGACCGTGACTTCAATTTTACGAATGACAACGCGCTACCGTATCGAAATGCACAGGTTGAGGTGGTCTTGGAACGAGAAGACATTCGACGAAGGACTGGCCTCGCCGCCGCGTCGTCTAAAGCCCCATCGAACACGTGTAGGAGGAATTCGGGAGAGGTAGTGCAGCACGGCAGCATGCTCCAACAACCAGCCAGCAGTTGTCGACCGTACCGGTCGGGGAATGGAACGGCCTACCACAAGAACTCATCACCAAATTTGTGACCAGCATGGGAGGACGTTTCAGACGATGCATCTGTACGTGGTGATGACAAATTTTATTGAGAACCATCTTACACTTTTTTACAATGTCCACTGAGGCGTGGCTGGCTCATGTTATGCGTTGGATTAAACCTTGGTTGCTATTCTGTGTTTAGTCTCCCGCGGTTATCGCAATTATGCTGTTATAGTCTCTCTCAGCGAGTGGCAGCAGCGGTGTGTATCGATACTCGCACCTTGTACTGTCTTTATCGTGACGCTTACAGTTTCGGCTGTGCTGTGTGCGATCACTTGATCGGTTGGCATGCAGCAGCGAGGAAACCTCCGCAATGCGTGGTTCGGCTGGGGCCCACTGGCGGCGTCTACGCGCGGTCCCGGTGTGTGGTGCTGTTCCAGTTGCTACGAGGTCCGTGACTGACCGATCCTGGACACGAAAGTTGAGTTTTTTACTTAATCTACCAGAGAGTCACGACTGTTCACGATGTGTCGTTTTAATTTCTTTGTCGGCTGTTGGGACATTCCAGAGAGCAACAACGTGTGTTTTCAAGTTGGCAAATTTTAGCCACCCTCCGGTAAAGTTTAACTGTAATTAATTATTTTGAATTGAAGTGCTGTACTTGGTTATTTTGAATTGAAGTGCACCAGCGGAATCTTCTGCCCTGTAGTCGTTAACACCCCAATTACTTGCCCTGGCCGTTGACGTAAATTCAGGCAGTATATTTTCGTCATCGTGTTGTCGCTGTCCAGCGTTTCTTCTCGTCGCATTCAAGTAAGGAGCGCAGGAAGGACAACCGTTTGAATGCTTCTGTGCATGCAGTAACTAAGCTAATCTTCTCCTCACGATCCCTCTGTGAGCTACACTACTGGGGAGTAATTATTTAAAGCCGTTCTTCGAAACTTTGTAAACAGGCTTTTTGGGGATAGTTTACCTGTACATTCAAGAATCTGCCATTTCTTTTCTCTTCAGTATCTCCGTGACGCACACCGAAGGATCTAACAAACCTGTGACCAGGCGTGCTGCCCTTCTCTGTATACGTTCAGTATTCCCCGTTAGTCCATTTTGGAACATGCCCCACGCATTTTATAAATATTCTACAGGGTGGTCCAAAAGTCCAACACCCTGATAAAATCGAAATGGAGTAGCAAACACGGAAACAGAGTCCTTACACACCAGGAACGGGAAGGGGGAAACTCTATAGGCTATGCCATAAACATGGCGGCCATCTTGAAAGCCGCCATCTTGGATTCAACTCCAAAATTTCAAATGGGAATTTGGTCATGTGACATATCAAACAGATAGAGAATTTCACCAGAAAAACAATGACGTTGTTAATTTAAACATAGCTTTATTCATTCTCGGGTTATGGCAAATTACTTGCGGCAGCAGTGGGCCGATCGGCAGCGTTAGTATTACGCACTGAGAAGTCATAAAATGGAGTCTGAAACGGTGCAAAGTGGTTATCCCATGCCTTATATGTTACATGTGTTTAATGCTAGGTATCATTTATTCATGCTAACGTTTTAATCATTGTTTCCTTATTTATAGGTTACAAAATGTCTTTAACACGTGAAGAACGCATTGAAATCATCTTGATATCAGGAGAAAGAAGCACAGTCGTCATCCAGCCTGACAGCCCATCACTCGCAGCGCATTTGCCAAGCTTTTGGCCAAATTCCGAGCAACAGGTTCTGTCGCAGATAAACCTAAGTCTGGAAGACCAAAATCCGCCACCGATGAAGCAACAACAGTGAGCGTGTTATCAATATTTAGCAAGAGTCCAAGTACTCGTCGCCTGTCACAAGAATGTGGGGTTAGCCATACCTCCATACTGCGAATTTTACCGCAGCACAAATGGCACCTGTACAAAATTCAGCTGCTCCAACACCTGAATGAGGATGACCCAGACCGTCGGGTACAGTTCGCAGAATGGGTGACACAGCAGCTGCAGATAAACTCACATTTCCCCTATCAGGTGCTGTTCGGCGATGAAGTCAATTTCTTTATCAATGGTGAAGCGAACAAGCAGAATCACAGATACTGGTCCGACACATATCCGCACTGGATTGATGATTCCAAAACTGTCGACTCACAAAAAGTGATGGTCTGGTGTGGTGTGGTGTGTGGGGTACCAAAGTCGTTGGACCTTTTTTATTGATGTTACGTTAACAGCCAACGGTTATCTGAGGTTATTGGATGAAGAAGTGTTTCCCTCGTTGTTAACGGAGGACAGAACATTTCCGGAATTCTTCCAGCATGTTGGTGCCCCACCGCATTATGGGCACAATGTGCGAGCATACCTGGATGTGCAGTTCCCTCAAAAGTGGATTGGTCATAGTGGTGCTGTGGAGTGGCCACCACGTTCACCAGATTTGACTCCTTTGGATTTTTACCTTTGGGGTCATGTCAAAGCACTGGTCTGTTCTGTGAAAATACGGGATTTGCATCATCTAAAGCAGCGCATTGTTGATGGGTGTGATCAAATTCAGCCAGATGTGTTGGTCAAAGTTCATCAGGATTTGGTTTGGACGATAGCATTAACAATCCAACATAATGGACAACATATCGAGCCATTCCTATGACTGTTGGTGGTCTCTGGGCACTGTGTAACATCGGCGTAATGTCTCTTCGGCACATAACACACATGCAGCTGAGCGTCCCACCGCTGCCACATGTAACTGGCTATAACCCGAGAATGAATAAAGCTATGTTTAAAATAACAACGGTATTGTTTTTCTGGCGAAATTCTCTATCTGTTTGATATGTCACATGACCACATTCCAATTTGAAATTTTGGAGTTGAATCCAAGATGGCGGCTTTCAAGATAGCCGCCATGCTGGTGGCATAGCCTATAAAGTTTCCCGCTTCCCGTGCCTCATGTGTAGGGGCTCTGTTTCCTTGTTTGCTAATCCATTTGAATTTTATGAGGATGGTTCCGCACTTTCGGACCACCTTGTAGAATGAGCCTCACGAGTGATTTATAAGCAATCTCTTATGTAGAAGGACCGCTTTCCCCCCGTGTTCAGCCAATAAACCGAAGTCTATCGCCTGTTTTACCCACCACTGAGCCTACATGATAATTCCATTTCGTACCCCTACAACAGCTATGGCACTTGATAATGACAGATCATGCAAAATTGTGTAATTTGTAGGCAGCCGTCATCAGCAGGTGGTGTTGCCCTGGACGACCACTACGAAGCGAATCGTCAGTGTTCGATATTTCACGTCAGTCGCTGAGAGTTTGAATTGTGTTATTGAGCGTATCCTTATTCCGCCGCCACATACCAGTTCTGAACAATCCTCCCTGCAGTAAAACTGTAAAAAGATTACGCTCGCAGAGTCGTCTACATCTACATCTACATCTACATCCATACTACGCAAGCCACCTGACGGTGTGTGGCGGAGGGTACCCTGAGTACCTCTATCGGTTCTCCCTTCTATTCCAGTCTCGTATTGTGCGTGGAAAGAAGGATTGTCGGTATGCCTCGGTGTCGGCTCTAATCTCTCTGATTTTATCCTCATGGTCTCTTCGCGAGATATACGTAGGAGGGAGCAATATACTGCTTGACTCTTCGGTGAAGGTATGTTCTCGAAACTTTAACAAAAGCCCGTACCGAGCTACTGAGCGTCTCTCCTGCAGAGACTTCCACTGGAGTTTATCTATCATCTCCGTGACGCTTTCGCGATTACTAAATGATCCTGTAACGAAGGGAGCTGCTCTCCGTTGGATTTTCTCTATCTCTTCTATCAACCCTATCTGGTGCGGATCCCACATTGCTGAGCAGTAGTCAAGTAGTGGGCGAACAAGCGTACTCTAACCTACTTCCTTTGTTGTCGGATTGAATTTCCTTAGGATTCTTCCAATGAATCTCAGTCTGGCATCTGCTTTACCGACGATCAACTTTATATGATCATTCCATTTTAAATCACTCCTAATGCGTACTCCCAGATAATTTATGGAATTAACTGCTTCCAGTTGCTGACCTGCTATTTTGTAGCTAAGTGGTAAGGGACCTATCTTTCTATGTATTCGCATCACATTACACTTGTCTACATTGAGATTCAATTGCCATTCCGTGCACCATGCGTCAATTCGTTGCAGATCCTCCTGCATTTCAGTACAATTTTCCATTGTTGCAACCTCTCGATACACCACAGCATCATCTGCAAAATGCCTCAGTGAACTTCCGATGTCATCCACCAGGTCATTTATGTATATTGTGAATAGCAACGGTCCTATGACACTCCCCTGCGGCACACCTGAAATTACTCTTACTTCGGAAGACTTCTCTCCATTGAGAATGACATGCTGCGTTCTGTTATCTAGGAACTCCTCAATCCAATCACACAATTGATCTGATAGTCCGTATGCTCTTACTTTGTTCATTAAACGACTGTGGGGAACTGTTTCAAACACCTTGCGGACCCTTTGTAGCACAGTGATAAACCGAACAGTGTACAGAACTTCCATTGCCCTGTTCAAGAACAGAGGCACAGTGCGCTATTCTGAATTGCGTAACTATTGTATATTTAATTTACCTACGTTATGTCGGAGCCGCGCGGGGAAGCCCCGAGGTCTAGGACGCCTTGACACGGTTCACGAGACTGCGCCCGTCGGAGGTCCGAGTCCTCCCTCGAGCATGGGTGTGTGTATTGTCCCTAGCGTAAGTTAGTTTAAGTTATATTAAGTAGTTTGTAAGCCTAGGGACCGATGACCTCAGCACTTTCGTCTCATAGGAACTTATCACAATTTTATAATAAATGAAAGTACCAGTTTGCTTTTGTTCTACAATATTACTTTTATTGTTAACCGGTTTTCGGCTTACAAGGCCATCTTCAGACATTTATGTAGAACAAAAGCAAACTGGTGCTTTTCATTTATTATAATGTTGTTCTACCAAGGACCGACGGAAGATTCTGTTAATATGATAAGATGTACCGCAATTTTCGTTACGTCAGCAGGGATTTCCTGTCGTTAAAAAAGTAATAATAATAATAATTACTTTCGTGTCGCTCAATTGCCTGGTGCATGTTTTACAACTGAATACCTGTTCTGCTAAATGCGAGGAAAGCGGACTCACGGCTTAACACCGAGCGAGGTGGTGCAGTGGTTAGCACACTGGAATCGCATGCGGGAGGACGACGGTTAAATCCCGCGTGCGGCCATCCTGATTTAGGTTTTCCGTGATTTCCCTAAATCGCTCCAGGCAAATGGCGAGATGGTTCCTTTGAAAGGGCACGGCTGACTTCCTTCCCTAATCCGATGAGAATCCAAACAACGTGTCGTTCCTGGTTGATCTTCACATCGCTGCCAAGCGAAGGCTAGATTCAAGGTATATTGAACAGTCTCCTTGGTTCTACTGAGATCCGATCTTACCACCTCTCAGTTTCTCGGCAAGCGCTATACCAATAGACCACCAATTCCGACAAGAAAGTGTGGAGACAGATTTTCCGATCCAGAAAACCACAACCGCAACTTTTATTGCCATTTTATATAAATTCTACCGAACCATTGTTGCGGAACGTCTGCTGACTTTTCTCGTCCCCTTCTGTTTGCGAGAAGTGAAACAGTTAATCAACAAAACTGGCGTACCCTGAGCCTTTTGTGGCCCACCTGTTCGGACACGGTCCACAGGCAGCGATCTCCAGCCCGTGCGGTCAGGGCGGCTGGTACCCTGTAAAGCAGCCCTGCCGCGGACAGCCCGTAAGTTATTGAGAGCTTGCCGCAGACCAATTTACGGCCCGGCCTTTGTTCGACCAGCGTAATCGAACAGCGGGCGGTCACGATGCGGGCGCTAGCAGCTGCTCTGTTAGCGAATAGCACCGCAACGCGTATCAGCACTTCATTTTACTATCAACCTAACGCAGCCAACTGGAAAACGTGTTCATAGAGGGTGAGACTCGTTGGATCATGCGAAAGAATGTTTCAATGAGGAACCTTATATTGCGAGGCTGAAAAGTATAACATCTCTCATTTGTTACCGCTGAAAGTTGAGCCCCGCCATATTTTGACTGTTTCACGGCAGAAGTCCTTTAGAGAAAATGAGTCTCAGTCGATTTTCTACTTCATTATTTACTTTACTTATATAGAAAAAGAAAGTTACCTAAACCAGTCAAGTAGTTTCGGCAACACTCTAGTTAAAATATTCATTTACTGATAATCTCAATGAACTAATCGATCAAGATTTACTGTTAGAAATCAAAGTTCAGTTTATTTTTCCTGATTTCTTTTTGTTTTTGAGACCTATCTTACGCAAACGCAGTTTTACGAGTATGGGAATTACGCCGTCTGTCTAGAATGTGATAAAGTCTTAATTATAACAGATACGCTTTGGTTTATCCAAAAGCATCTTCATTGTTCACTGTAACGATTGTTTAAAGAGAACATGAACAATCCTCCTGCATCAAATTACTTTAACTATTCACTATTTTCGGCTCTCACGTTATTTCCGTACATTCTGCTACACCAAGGCGTTTAATTTTTAGCTATGTATTGAAACACCATATTTTCTCCTTTGCATGTTTTTACGTATACAAAATCTCCTCGTGTACATCATGCACAGTACTGGCCATTAAAATTGCTACACCAAAAAGAAATGCAGATGATAAACGGTTATTCATTGGACAAATATATTATATTAGAACTGACATGTGTTTACATTTTCACGCAATTTGGGTTCATAGATCCTGAGAAATCAGTACCCAGAACAACCACCTATGGCCGTAATAACGGCCTTGATTCGCCTGGGCACTGAGTCAAACAGAGCTTGGTCGGCGTGTACAGGTACAGCAGCCCATGCAGCTTCAACACGATACCACAGTTCATCGACAGCAGTGACTGGCGTATTGCGACGAGCCAGTTGCTTGGCCACCATTGATCAGACGTTTTCAGTTGGTGAGAGATCTGGAGAATGTGTTGGCCAGGGTATCAGTCGAATATTTCCTGTATCCAGAAAGGCCCGTACAGGACCTGCAACATGCGGTCGTGCATTATCCTCCTGAAATGTAGGGTTTCCAAGGAATCGAATGAACGGTAGAGCCACGGTCCACGGGTCGTAACACATCTGAAATATAACGTCCACTGTTCAAAGTGCCGTCAATGCGAACAAGAGGTGACCGAGACGTGTAAACAATGGCACCCCATACTATCATGCCGGGTGATAAGCCATTATGGCGAAGACGAATACACGCTTCCAATGTGTGTTCACCGAGATGTCGCCAAACATGGATGCGACCATCATGATGCTGTAAACAGAACCTGGATTCATCCGGAAAAATGACGTTTTGCCATTCGTGCACCCAGGTTCGTCATTGAGCACACCATCGCAGGCCCTCCTGTCTGTGATGCAGCGTCAAGGGTAACCACAGCCATGGTCTCCGAGCTGATAGTACATGCTGTTGCAAATGTCGCCGAACTGTTCGTGCAGATGGTTATTGTCTTGCAAACGTCTCCATCTGTTGACTCAGGGATCGGGACGTGGCTGCACGATCCGTTATAGCCAAGTGGATAAGATACCTGTCATCTCCACTGCTAGTCACAAGAGGCCGTTGGGTTCCAGCACGGCATTCCATATTACCGTACTGAACCAACCGATTCCATATTCTGCTAACAGTCATTGGATCTCGAACAACGCGAACATCAATGTCGCGATACGATAAACCGCAATCGCGATAGGCTACAACCCGACATTTATCAAAGTCGGAAACACGAGGCATCACAACCAAAGTTTCACCAGAAGACGCCGGTCATCTGCTGTTTGTGTATGAGAAATCGTTTGGAAACTTTCCACGTGTCAGCACGTTATAGGTGTCGCCACCGGTGCCACCCTTTTGTGAATACTCTGAAAAGCTAATCATTTGCATATCACAGCATCTTCTTCGTGTCGGTAAAATTTCGGGTCTGTAGTACGTCATCTTCGTGGTGTAGCAATTTTCATGGCTATTAGTGTATTCAGTTGGTGCATATCTCAATGAACTAATCTATCACGATTTACTGTTAGAAATAAAAATTCGGTTTCTTTTTAATTATTTGTAATTGTTTTTTAGATATATCTTAAGCAATCGCAGTTTTACGTGTGTGAGTAAAATCGTTCAAATGCTCTAAGCACTATGAGACTTAACATCTGAGCTCACCAGTTCCATAGACGTAGAACTACTTAAACCTAACTAACCTAAGGACATCACACAAATCCATGCTCGAGACAGGATTCGAACCTGCGACGGTAGCAGCAGTGCGGTTCCGGTCTGAAGCGCTTAGAACCGCTCGGCCACAGCGGTCGCCTATGGGAATTAAGCAGTCTGTCTAGTATGTGGTAAAGTCTGAATTATACCAGATACGCTTTGGTTTATTTAAAAGCATCTTCAGTGTTAACTGTAACAATTGTTGTTTTCCTTACAAATCAGGTTAACGAGAACATTAACAATCCTCCTGTATCAAATTACTTTCACTATTCACTACTTTTGGCTCTTACGTTATTTCCATACATTCTCCTACACGAATGCGTTTGATTTTTAGCATTGTATTGAAACACCATGTTTTCTCCTTTACATGTTTTTACGTATCCAAACTCTCCTCGTGTACTTCATGAACTTTGTTTTGACTTTGCAGAAATGCGGTCGTTTCTTTAGGGTCCCGTATATCAATAAAAAAACGTAACCCTTATATGATCGCTGTGTTTTGGTTTGTGTCTGTTCGACTGCTATAACATTTTTTCTCTGGAATGGGTGGACATCCTATTTGGAAATTTATGTCACATGGTAAGGTCTTTGGTCAATGCAATGAAAGAATATAGCCATTTTTGTCGTATATTTAAATACTCGCAAACTCAATCATTAAAACCTATAGGGTACTTCCCGCTGTCCTAGAATCATGAAATTTGGCAAGCAGCAAGCCTTTACAATAACAGCATAGCAAACAAACCGAAAATTGCTACTTTTTACTTATTTCATAAGCCAAAAATATTTCTATTTTCATTTCTTCTCTTACTTCAAACTTAAACTTTCTCGAAGGTTTTGAAAATCCGGGACCGTTATCTTTCCAGTATCAACGTCGATAACAGACGAAAATCGTTGAGATTCTCGATTCCAAATATGGATAAAAATAGAAATGATCGTAGGGCATCGTTGGCCGGGAGACCGCACCCGGGGAAGTTCGGCTGCCATGTGCAAGTAGGATATCCTTCGACGCCACATTGGGCGACTTTCGCGGCGGTGATGACGATGAAAACGACGATGAAGACAACAACGCCTAGTCCACGAGTCGAAAACATCATCAACCTGGCCGGGAATCGAACCCGGGCCCGCTTACGTAGGAGGCGAGTACGTTACCATCTTTTTTTTTTATTCTCATTTTGTCCGCGTTTGTTCGTTGTATCTGCTCGGGGCGGACGTCGTAAGACATCCGATTAAGTTCGTTGATGATCGATTAACTCAATTTTTTGTTACAGAGGGTACGTAACCCTCTGTCCGAACACGCTGAGCTACCATGCCACCTGGCAATTTTTTATGTGTATGTGTGTGTGTGTGTGTGTGTGTGTGTGTGTCAGCATCTGCTATTCCTCTATATGTCCCTATTTCTACATCAGTGTGTTTCCATTTGACCGACACTTCTCCACTCTGTTTATTATGGTATGGCGGTGGGTGTGTTCGTGAGTGCGATTGTTGCCAGGTTTATGTAATAATTTTTTTCTTGTGGCTAATGCTTATTACGCTGTTTAGTACGTGTTTCTTTTCTCTTACTGCCTTTAGAATTTGGAAATTTTCTTGTTGTGTTAGATGTTTTACTGAATGTGATTATTTTCCTGACTCTTTCTATTGCGCAGACTGAGAGTTTTGTTGTCGAGACCGAGAGAGACAGCGCAGTGTTTAGGACACTGGGCTCACTTTCAGGAGGACGACGGTTCAAGTCCGCGAGCAGGCATCCTTACTTAGGTTTACCGTGATTTCCCTAAATCGCATAAGGCAAATGACAGGGTGGCTCCTTCAGAAGGCTACGGCCCATCACAGCTATTATGTTGGAGTCTATAAATACAAGGCTTTTTATGCACGTTAACATCCCCTTATCTACATCTACAGCTACGTTTGTATCATACTCCGCAAGACATCTAATGGTGTGTGTCGGAGGGTACTTTCGTTACCACTATCTGATCCCTCCAACCCTGTTCCACTTGTGAACAGTGCGTGGGAAGATTCACTGTCATAAGCCTCTGTATTGGCTCTAATTTCTCGAATTTCTCCTCGCGGTCAGAACGAGAGATGCATATGGAGGGGAGTACTATGTTGTCTCCACTGAAAAGTGCTGTTCCTAAGTTCCAATAGTAAATCTCTCCGTGATGCACAACGCCTCCCTTGCAACATCTGCCTATGGAGTTTGCTTAGCATCTTCGTAACGCTATCTCGCCAGTTAAACGACCCGGGGACGAAACGCGCTCTCCTCGTTGGATCTTCTCTACCTTCTCTATCAGTCCTACCTGATAGCGATCCCAGATCGATGAACAATACTCAAGAATTCTTCCGTGGATTAGTTAAGTTTCCTTAAGATTCTTCCGATGAATCTGATTCTGGTGTCTGCTTTTCACACTATCTGTTTTATGTGGTCATTCCACTTAAGGTCACTTTGGAAAGTTACACCTAGATATTTTACGGCAGACGCTGTCTCCAGTTGTTTGTCTTCAATAGTGTAGCTGTACAGTAGTGGATTTATTTTCCTATATATGCGCAAAATGATGCATTTATTTACGTTCAGGGTCAATTGACAGAACCTGCACCAGTCACCAGTTCTCTGCCGATCGTTCTGCAAATTCTTACTATCTTCTGGAGTTGCTACTTTGCTATATAAAAACTGCATAATCTGCAAATAACCTTTAACAGCATCCGACGATTTCTACTAGATTATTTATAAATATTATAAAGAGCAACGGTCCTATCACACTTCCCTGTGGTACTCAGGATATTACCATTACATCTGTAAATTTTGTTCCGTTAACAGAGACGTGTTGAGTTGGTTCTGCAAGAAAGTCTTGAATACAATCGCAAGCCTGCTCCAATACTCCGTAAGATCGTATTTATTTCATTAAACGACAGTGCGGAACGGTGTCAAGTGCCTTACTGAAATCAAGGAACACGTCATCAACCTTAGCGCCGTTGTCCACTGCGCTGTAGATCTCATGGAGGAATAAAGCGACATGTGTTTCGCAGGATCTCTGTTTGCAGATTCCATGTTGATTTTTATAGAGGAGCTATTAATATTCCAAAAACGTCATAATTCTTGAGCATAAAACATGTTCCATAATTCTACAACAGACTGACACCTTGCGACTACTAAGAGATTGTATTTATCTCATTATCTGCCATTTCGACGTTCGTACGACGCGATGAAATAACTCCGGAACACCGAATTCAGTATTTCGGCCTTCTCTCTGTTATCTACCGTTTCAGTGCCGGTGTGGTCGCTGAGAGAATGAATAGACGATTTTGACCTACTTACTGATTTCACAAACGACCAAATTCTCTTACGGTTTTTACTCAGGTGTCAGGTGGGTTGACAACGTCTTACTTTCATAATCACTAAGGCTTGTCTCATTGCTCTCCTTACTCTCATTTTCGTTTCTTTCGGCTTTTGTTTGCTAGCTAGATATTTGCTTTTCTTGAATCTGAGATGAAGTGCTCTTTGTTTACGTAGCTCTTTTCTAACACGGCTATTAAACCGTGCTTGATCTTCCCCGTCCCTTAAAACCTTTCTCTGAACATACTCGTCTAGAACATATCGCATGAGCCTCTGATTTTTTTCCATTTGTTCTCCACATCTTCGTTCTCATCACCGAATATTTGATGCTGAGTGGTAAGGTATTCTGAAATTTGTATCCTGACACACTTGCTGAGCAAATATATCTTCCTACCTTTCTTAATATTCCTTATTTGATCTGTTGTCATAGATGCTGTCACAGCCTTATGATCATTGATACCTTCCTCTACGTTAACTGATTCGGTAAGTTCAGGTTTGTTTGTTGCCAGGAGCTCTAAGGCGCTACACTCACGAGTTGGTTCTCTATCTATCTGCTCAAAGTAATTTTCGGAGAAGGCATCCAGAACAATCCCACACGAATCCCTGTTTCTGGCACCAGTTTTGATGGCATTACACTCCTATCATATACCTGGCAAGTTGAAGTCACCCCCTATTACAACGGCATGAAAAGGTACTAACGATGTCCGGAAGTTGTGTCTGAAGCGCTCTACGACTACATGTCGTGGTCCAGGTGGCCTATAAAAGCCTCCAGTCACCATTTTATACTGTTCTTTGATACTCATTTTCAACCAGATTAATGCACATTTGGAATCAGTGAAAAATTCGCTAGATTTTATCGAATTTTTTTACTGTAATAGACACATCGCCACCTTTGGCGACTAATCTATCCTTACGATAAACATTCCAATCTGAGCTTAGGATCTGGTTTCAACCGTCTTTTTGTTCCCAGTATTATCCGTGAATTATAATCTTCAGCAAGCGATAATAATTCCGGGACCTTTCCTTCGATGATCCTGCAGTTTACTAAAATCATATTAATCGTTTCTATCTCTGGCTTACGAGAATCAAGATTGTCTGAGGTCACTGTGGCTGATTTAACAAGCAAATCTTCTTTGGCCCCAAGGGAGGGGTTCTCTAACCTAAATAAGCCCGATGTACACGCCACACGTACAGTAGTAGCCCATTTCTGCGTGCAGCGCACGCCAGGCCCATTAAGGCGAACCCTACAATTCTGCACCCAATAGCGGAGGTCGATAAACTCCCATCCCACACCGTCGCAGAGTCGTCTGAGCCTCGGCTCCAAACCGGAGGACCGCGATCCACTCTGAGTACGATGCTACAAGTAGCTTTACTTGCAACCCGCGTGCGTTCCTAGTAGCGTTCAGCAAACCGGCCAACCGCCGAAAGGAGCCGAGGACGGCCTCAGAACCCAAGCGGCAGGCGTCATTCGTGCCGACATATGCCACTACATGTAAGCCGGTTGCACCCAGTGCGCTCGATAGCCTCTGGCAGGGCCTCCTCCACATCACGAATGAAACCTCCCGGCAAACATACCGAATGTACACTGGAATTCTTTCCTGCCTTGTCTGCCTTCCAGGACCAGAGGTGACAGAAATGACCATTTACAGGAGGAAGGTGCAGCTGGCAATAACAGCCCACAGATAAAGAGTCCTTGCAGCGTGGCACAGTGTTGAAATCACTGGTCGCGGATTCAGAATGAACGGGGCTCAAATCTGCAACCAGCTATCCTAGTCGAGGTTTCCGTATGTTTCTTAGTCCACTGGATACTGGGATTAAAAAAGCACGGTTCCCGTTTCCTTCTCTATCTCTGTCAAGTTCAAGCTCGTCTTCCGTCACATACAACGTCAGAGTCGAAGAAGCATTAATCCTAGCCCTCCTTTCTTCCTTCCTTTCCACGTTTATCATCAACATGCAGCGGTTTTATTTTGTTATTTTCTTTGATGCATTATTTATGAAATTATTTTCTCTACTGCTGACAGTTTATGTGACTCAGCTACACGAAACTAACTGTGCTGCTGCTAGAATCAAGAGTAACAGATCTGTGGTCCAGAGAGCCGACAACGAGTCTGAGTCGATGAGCTAATCACTTTCTTCTCTGTACAGCACAGAAATGACTACGATCAGTCAGCACAGTGCTGGATTCAGGACCTAACAGTGCCGACCTCTTTCTAGGTTTTCACAAAAAAATTCATATCAGCGGAATTCTTCAGCTCACCTTTTGTAAATGCACTTCAGTGATCTTTTTTATGTCCAGAAAAGCATGCATCATTGCTTGAGATAATATACCTCTTAAGCGAGTAGCATTCTCCCCAAAGACTCCTTGCAGTTCGTATGTTGCATTCATCTTTCGTCCGTACACTAGTGTTTATAAATAACCCAGAAAACAGAATTAACGTACACACTCATGCTGTTGAAGGACTAGAGATAGGACGTTCACATTCTCAGGACAATGTCTTAACGTGTTCTTCTGAAATGATTAGTATTTCAGTCATCTTGGCTCAGCATGTGTCTACATCTACATTTATACTCCGCAAGCCACCCAACTGTGTGTGGCGGAGGGCTCTTTACGTGCCACTGTCACTACCTCCATTTCCTGTTCCAGTCGCCTATGGTTCGCGGGAAGAACGACTGCCGGAAATCCTCCGTGCGCTCTCAATTCTCTCTAATTTTACATTCGTGATCTTCTCGGGAGGTATAAGTAGAGGGAAGCAATATATTCGATATCTCATCCAGAAACGTACCCTCTCGAAACCTGGACAGCAAGCTACACCGCGATGCAGAGCACCGCTCTGGCAGAGTCTGCCACTTGAGTTTGCTAAACATCTCCGTAACGCTATCACGCTTACCAAATAATCCTGTGACGAAACGCGACGCTCTTCTTTGGATCCTCTCTATCTCCTCTGTCAACCCGATCTCGTACGGATCCCACACTAATGAGCAATACTCCAGTACAGGTCGAATGAGTGTTTTGTAAGCCACCTCTTATAAGGCCTTGAGTTAGCTCTATGTGTCTTGTGCGTATGCAGTAACTGTGATGGTGTTCCCCCTTTCTGAGGCGAAACAAATTTTGGGAATCATTATCAAGCAACTAGAACCTGGATTCATTCGTAAACACTATCTGAAGCCATTCCTTTTCCCAGTGGCGTTGTTCCATACACCAGTGCCGTCTAGCTCGTTCGTGAAAGGTAGGAGGAGAAGTGGACTACGTGTCCTGTTGTCCTGTTGTCTAGTTGCATAGGCTTCTCTACAGGCCCTGACAATTCGTTCCATCAACTCGTATAAGGCGCGAATGCCATGCTGTGTTATAGCCACCAATGCTGCCTTCGCATGGTTCCAAAGGTCATCTGTGGCGCTTAGCACTGGGTCACAGCGCCGCACCCGTCGTTTCACCGTACCTCACACATTTTCAGTTGGCGACAAGTCTGGTGATGCGGCGGGCCATGGCAAAAGGCTGACATCCTGAGACACGCCTTCGTACAGAAGCGTGTTGTCGTGCATTGTCTTGTGGAAACCTGGCTTCTTGCCGAAACTGTATGGGTTTGGGCCTCAATATGTAATCTACATATGTCGCGCTAGTCACAGTTCAGGACACGCGTAAAATCTTCTTTGTGTTTGTACCCAATAGCATCCCACGCTATGGGAGGAGGAGAAGTGGACTAACCCGTGCTGTAATAAACGGCCACGGACTGTCACCCTTGCCTCATTCCGGCATTATCGCTCGCCGCACCAACATGTCTGGACGCCAGAATAGAAGACGAGGAGAACAAGTCGCCGCAATCGTTAGCCTCCTGGGCCAAGCGCTTGGACTGGACAGCAAGCAGAAGAGGAAGAAACCTGTACAATGCTTCCGCTGTCAGAAGTTGGGACACTTCGCCGCGGACTGTACAGGAAGACTCGCGTGTTCGAAGTGTGCAAAGTCGCACCTCACACGCGACTGTACGAAGCCCAGGGAAGCCGCTGCTACATGTTGTAATTGCGGAGGTTCTCACGCCGTCAACCACCGTGGCTGCAGTTACCTCAAGAGCTGTCGTCGCGGGAAGGAGCGGCACATACACCGACGGCGAATTACTGCGCAAGAAGAGGTGACAAGAAATCAAGATGCTCTGTCCGCGCATCGCGCCACTGGCACTTCTGCCGGTGCTGGCGCGAGTGGAGGGCCGCGATGCTGCAACCCCTACAGCATTCACAAGATCGACGATGCTGTTGCCAACGCAGTTGCTGCTCTCAAGTCTGCCATGGCAGCGGAGAGCGCTGCACCTCAGGCCGAGGTGGACGAGGTACGCCTCCAGCTCGCGCAGCTCCGCGAGTTGCTGGCCAGCAAATCTCGCAAGGGGCGAGATGTTACGACTGCCACCATCGCCACGCAGACGGACGCTCTCCCGGCTCATGCGGTAACGCAGTATGCTGTGGGGACGCCCATGGATGTGGCAAACGAGATGATTGCCCCCTCCTCGAAGGAGGAGGACCGGCGGAAACAAGATTCCGAGCCAGCTCCACCAGCAATGCGAGATGACGTGACCAAAGGCATCGAAACGTCCGCCCGACCTTCCGAAGACAAGGCGGGACTGCCGCTGCTGGGAGATGAAGTCACAACTGCTGCGCCCATCCAAGAACAGGACACAGAAGATGGAGTCCACACGCCGCCAGCAGAGACAGAGATCACTGCGCCAGAACTGCTGAAGATGGTCGCAAAATCATTGCGTAACAAGACGTTCGCGCATCTCAATACACCGTACCTCTTACCGCCTCCAATGTTTCTAAACCACCTCTACCCCATAAGCCTTATGATTTCGGCTGGGCAATTGCAAATCTGACTGCCGTCATTCCTAAGAGGAACTTGGACCTTATAAACCGCTTCCCTATTTTTACCGACTATGACTGGCAGCGTATAATCGCTGCTATTCCGAGAGTCAAGCAGAAGAAGAACAAACATTCCTCTTCCTCTCGCCGCTACATCCCTAGCACCCATTGTATTTTATCCTGTCGAGCTCAGACAAGTTTTAGTAAACCCTTTTTAATCCCAGTCAATTTTACCTTTATACGTGTGGAGTAAATGTCAACTGACAACAGACTCCGTTACTGTAGACCACCTCAGGGTAGGTTGTCCATACCAGAGAGCTGCAAGCAACCCTTGCCAGTGTACGATGTGTTACATCGTCCCACAGCTGCGCCAGAGCCGAGGAGTTCGCACTTCTGTCCTGCAAAACCATTTGGATGAGGTGTCAGTCTTTTCGGAGGAGGGGCGAAATGGTCTGCGTGGTGCGACCTTACCCATCTTGTCGTGTCTACGGCCTTCCGTGAGCCATTCGGTACACACCAGTTGCACTGCCGACACACTTTGTCCCACACGAGGAGCAATTTCCCGGATGCATCCACATACTCTCTCATGCCAATAATGCTCCGCCGTTCAAACTCACTGATTTGACGATACGGTTAGCGCATACGTCAGCGAGGCATCCTGCACGTCTGTTCAAGTTGCACTGATCCATTACCTTCGCTCTATAGCGACAACGAGAGTCGCAACCACATTTTATTGATAGGTGGCGTTGCGCGGCGATATCGATACTGACCTTGAACCAGGGCACAGAAATGGTTCAAATGCTAATCATTTCTGCAGAACATACTAACACACATGTCCAGTAAATATGAAAGCCCTATTTCTAGCCGTTCAAGGTGTTCAGTTTTTCTGAACATGAATGTATACTCACTGGCCTCTTTACTCTGAGCCCATAGTTCAAACAAGAAACTTGGACCAAGAACCTCAACTTTTCTAGGCAGTGATGAAACCCCAAAAGTACAGAGAGTTGCTCCTAGATTATTAACGAACTCAAGAGGTCCGTTATACAACATACAGAGTGTTTCACAGTCTCTGCGGGAGTCGTCTTGGGGTGACAGATCACGTCATGGACGTCAGAGACAAAATGTTCACTGAAGCTCTCCGACGACACCAGGCGTCGCTTAAGACCGGCTTTATGCCCGTGACAGACGGCAGGGTGTAGGCAGTTTTCGGTGTTTGTGTAGAACGAGTATTGCCTGTAATACAGTTATATGCTCTGCGTGAAACTCATTGGGCCCACAAAATTAACGCTCCTGGTTCGCTTCGAGACACTCATTCTTAATTTTTTCTTGTTGAAGATCACTCTGTCGTTTTACTGGGGCAGGTAGTATGCTGCACAGCTGTTTGGCAAACCCTGCATCCACGCGTGGTGGCGGCGCGGTTTGAGGCGCCCTGTCACGGACTGGGGGGCCTCTCCCGCCAGAGGGTCGAGTCCTTCCTCGGGCATGGGTGTGTGTGTGTTTGTCTTAACATGTTAGTTTAAGTTACTATAAGTAGGTTGTAAGTCTAGGGACTGATGACCTCAGCAGTTTGGCCCCTAAAGAATTCACACAGATATTGAACAAACCCTGCTATTCGGTGAGACCCCGTCGTTCCAGGATCGGCAAATACTAACGCAACCTGACTTCAACGAGAAGCCTCATCGAACATTTTGATCCCAGTAAAAGCTGTTCTCCATGACGTGATCTTTTGGATCTATTGCCCTATACGTTGTCGCAAGTACTGTGAAATTACTGTATGTTTATAACAAAACTTTCTGCATAAACAGCCAGGAAATGCGCTGAATATGCTACCGAAGAAAATCATAATCATACGCCTATCACCCATTATTTACAAGTGCATGAAATTAAAAAAATAATCGATTTTGTTAAAGGCGAGTAACTCAAAATTTATCCAATTTCCTGTTTTTAGTTGTTTCAGAAACTCTTCAGGTGGCATACCTCATTGTTTTAAAAGGGCGTTCTTAATACCTCATGCTGAACGAGAAACTCAGGCCAAAGACTACAGTCGCTTTTGAATGGACGTATGTCACTTTGCCTCTTTAAAAAATCTCTTGGCATCGCTATATGACAAAATGAATAATGTTGATAGCATGTGTAGTGGTGATTACGACGACAAATCACGTAAAAGAAAACGTGGTGGACAACATTCGTTACATAAGAGATACGATTTTTCGCTGTGAGGGGTCACAGTTGTTGTAACCGAGATTTTGGAATCATCACCAAAATTCCCGAAACAAATTATACAATCTATTCATTCGATCAGGATATTCGTCACGTTATAAAGAATTCTGAACTAGGAAAGTCTGTGATGAAAGAAGTGTCAACCAGAGATATTTTGAGTTTCATAAGCTGACAGAAATTGTACTACAAAAGGATGATATTTCTGAAGAGACAGCCGGCCGGAGTGGCTGTGCGGTTCTAGGCGCTACAGCCTGGAACCGAGAGACCGCTACGGTCGCAGGTTCGAATCCTGCCTCGGGCATGGATGTGTGTGATGTCCTTAGGTTAGTTAAGTTTAATTAGTTCTAAGTTCTAGGCGACTAATGACCTCAGAAGCTAAGTCGCATAGTGCTCAGAGCCATTTGAAGCATTTGAACCTGAGGAGACAAAAAGCAAACCCATAAACAAAAGAATTAAACTTTCAGTCGATAATGTTTTTCACTTTGTCTATTCCCATCGAGAAGTATTCCATAATAAACGTCTCGTTCAAATACATCAGCACCACCATCATCGGTGTCATACCTTCTTGGAAAAATCCTCATTAAAACAGCGAAGATTCAAGACCTGATGAAAACTGAAATCTACATTCCTCAAGAGTGCAATGATTTCTGCACGGTGAAGAATTTCTTTGCCAACAAAACGTGAAAATGAAACAGGATGAAAACAGTGGAAACATTTAACGCTGTTGATAACTGTGTAGGTGCTATTTTACTTCATATTATTGTGAGCTGAAATATAAACTACAGTTCTTATTAATATTTTGTATGCCTCTCAAAAATCAGCAAGTGAAATTTATAAAAACAAAAGATAAGTTAATTCTGACCGTATTTGAATAATTAGGTTACATTTCTTTTCAAAAATTGCTCTGAGCACTATGGGACTTAACATCTGTGGTCATCAGTCCCCTAGAACATAGACCTATTTAAACCTAACTAACCTCAGGATATGACACACATCCATGCCCGAGGCAGGATTCGAACCTGCGACCGTATCAGTCGCGCGGTTCTGGACTGAGCACCTGAACCGACATTTCTTTTAAAATAGCATAAATCAATAAAGCTGTGAGTACCGGGCGTGAGTCGTGCTTCGGTAGCTCAGATGGTAGAGCACTTGCCCGCGAAAGGCAAAGGTCCCGAGTTCGAGTCTCGGTCGAGCACAGTTTTAATCTGTCAGGAAGTTTCATAAATCAATAAAGTTTATAGTTTAGTGAAACATACCATACTTATTTAAGGTGAATACTTATGTGATATAATCTTACGTAGTAACTTACCAATCACATGAAACGATTAAAATGCATATACATTTCGTACTTTAGCCTTGGCAAAATTTTTAATGTGTTCAAAAGGCTCTAAGCACTACAGGACTTAACATCTGAGGTCACCAATCCCATAGTCTTAGAACTACTTAAACCTAACTAACCTAAGGACATCACACACATCCAAGTCCGAGGCAGGATTCGAATCTGTGACCGTAGCAGCCGCGTGGTTCCGGACTGAAGGGCCTAGAACCGCTCGGCCACAGTGGCTGGCATTTAACTTCAACATGCACATCTGTTGCAAACATGTTTTAACACATAAACGATCAAACACATAATTTCAGCTGCAAAATAATGCAATTCAGTATTGCGTCTGCTAAGTCTGTTTTGCATTATTGACTCACCGCAAATGATTTTCTATCTGCTCCCACAGCTTATGTTGCTATTGTTGGATCAATATACAGGTTGTCTGATAAGGATTCACGCGATTTCTTAACACTGTACCTGCTGCACGAATGCAGAACTTGAAGTAAATCTTAAGATTCGCGTTAGTTTTATAAGTCGCAGCCCACTTTGTAGCTAGGGATTTTGCTCACTCATCATTACCCAAAGTTCGTCGAGTGAAGAGGGAGATGACGCAACAACAAACGTTCTACGTTCTCTATTGGAATCGTGCAAAACGGTTATAACTGTTCGGAGCGATTTTCGTTACGAATACGTCCATAACAATCGATCGACCGTATGGAGAGTACGGACCTCGCATTGTGCCATTGGCTTTCCACCGCATGCTATTTTTCTGTTTTCGTGAGGAGTGGGCGATGCGGTTTATCAGAGACTATGCCTACGTGCCTCCCTTTTTGTTTCCAGTATTGTGTAAACTGCAGTGTTGCTTAGCAACAGCAGTGAATGCATCTCTAGACATTCCAGCAAAAGTGTGGGTGATTTGTAAGCCAAGAATGTGTGTCACCTGGATCACGTGTTTCAGTGCAGTGTCATAGACGCTACATCCTCGCTGTCCAGATACATGTGTCGGTAAGAAGTAGAGTGGGTGGAAGTTTCATTTGATAAAACCAAGTACTCGACTGTACTCTCCCTCATTCTGGTTACTGAGACGCGAAGAAGTATTTCTCACTAGCGTTTCGATAGGGCACTGCTCAATGACGTATGACTTACGATGCTCCAATATGTGGCGCTTGTAGTGTATGGTCTTCAGTATGTCACAAATTAACTGACTGTAGTTTATATTCAGATACGAGGGCAGGGGTTAGTTTATCAGGTGATCTGACCTATAGGAGAAGGTTGCATGTGTTGCCGGTATGGCTATCAAATGATCTGAAAGCTACAGTTTCTGAGAATTTTTAAACTGTTATACTGTCTTTCAACTAGGGTTTTAATAGCAAATTTTAACATAGATAGATTTGCAGATTTTACATTCTTCATGACTGCGTTTGCCTGGGTAGCTGAATGTGAGTGAAATTGGAAGAGGATGATCGTAGCTTCCAATGAAATTTGGCAATTCTTGTATTGCAACTTCCGTGATATCTAAATATGTTTTTTCAAAGGCATCGGCGCATTAGATATCTGATGAATGATGACTGCTTTTTGGGTCAATGCTTTTTGACGGAAATATTTATTTGTTACACCTTTAATTAAAAACTATCAGTTTCGATCTTGCGTTTAGTATTCTATCGAAAGTTTTAGCAGAAAACGTCAACAAGCAACCTATCAGTATAATATCAACATAATATTTATTTCTTCGACAGCTGTCTAAAGCCGCCGGACCTGACTGATGAAATCATGGTTGCTAAAATGTATTGGCTTATGAAATGGAGAAGAGTGCTACATTGTGCTCTTCAATCTGAATACCCGCTTGATGCAGTTCTGCACGCCAGCCTATTGAGTGCCAGTCTCTTCAACTGTGCAGAGCTATTGTAGCCTACATCTGCCCCTCTTTACTATATTCGGTCCTTGATCTCCCTCTGTATTGTTTATGATCACAGTTCCCTTCGCATTTAAGTTTAATATTCCCTGATGTCTCAGGATTTGTCCTACTGACCGATTCCTTCTTTCATTCAGATTGCTCCACAACATTCTTTTCTTCGGTACCTCTTTACTAGCCGTACGATGGAGTCCTCTAATCTTCAGCATTCTCCTGTGATAATAATGTACAAAATCATCTACCAGTATTACATTCACGTCTATACGGTTTATCGTATACTTTTGCGGAAACACTCCAAATACTTTCACAAGCATCAATCTAACACTGAAATTTGCATCAGATATTGATACAGTTCTCTCCTTCAGAAACACTTATTTTGTTATTTCCAGTCTGTATTTTATATCCTATCTGCTTCTGTCATTTTCAGTTATCTCGTTTCACAAATACCAAAACTATTCTCTTACTTTTAGTATCTCGTCCCATGATCACATTTCCTCTGCACCTACTGATTTTAATTAACCACATTCCATTATCCTTGTTTTACCTTTATGGACGGTCATGTTCTAATCATTTTTCAAGACGTTATTCATCCCCCTGAACTGATATTCCAAGAGCTGTGACATTTCTGACAGAATTACAGTGTCGTCGGAAAACATGGATGTTTATCTTACTTCTCCCCTGAACTGTACTTCCCTTTCCAGTGGCATGTTAAATACCTTTTACTCCTTGCATATTATACACATTAAATTACATCGAGGACAGGCTAGAACTTTGTCTCACTTCTTTTTTAACCACTCCTTCCTTTTCCTGTCTTTCGACTCCTATAACTGCAGTCAGCTTTCTACTCAAGTTGGAGACAACCTTTCAGTCTTCGTATTTTAATCCCTGCTACCTCCATAACTTTATAGAGTGTATTCCAGTCAACATTGTCAAAGATATTGTCTGAATTTATAAATGCTGTAAACATAGTTCTATCTTTCTTCAGTTTAATAAAAACCGTAGGGTCAGTTATTGCATCGCATGCTCTTAAATTTCTCCGGAACTCAAATTGAGCGTCCCCGACCTGGGCCTCTACCGTTTTTTCATCCTTCTGCGAATAATTCATGTCAGAATTTTGCAACCATGATTTGTTAACTCTTTAGTTCTGCAGTTGTCAGCACCTGACTTCTTTGGAATTTGATTTATTAAGTTCTTCTTGAAGCCTAGGGGTATTTCACCTGTATAATTCAATCACTGCTGCATTATCCAAATATGTAATAATTCCAAGGGAATGTCATCTATTCCAGGTTCCTTGTTTATGATTAGGTCTTTTAGGGCTCCGTCTAATTCTTCTCGCCGTATAGAATCCCCCATTAATGGCACAGTAAATTACAAACCTTTTGCGTACCCCCTGTTACCGGAAATCTCAGTGCTGAGTCTTCAGTCGCTTTGAAATACAGGGTAAAGGGTTCGTAAATTTTTTAGTATATGGTAATATATATTAAGTCGAATAAAAAATGTCTTACATTCCGTGTCCAGTTTTTGTTAGTTGCACAGATACAACTGATTACAGAGATAAAATTTTATGTCACTTGTTGGTACCCCATTTGTTTATGTATCTATGGTCACTTTTGTTTTAAAATTCAAGATGCGAAGCTGTGCTTGGTTTTTCGCAGTTGAATTTTCCAAATGTAATTGATTATAATCTGTTGCTCAATGCTACTGTATCGTTAAGACATGCCCGCTGTATTTACAAATACTGTGTGTGCCGATATGGTACTTGTGTGCGCATTTTGTAATGAAAACGCTGCCGCTGCTTGTCGAAAATAGGATAGACGATTTCCTAGCCGCAGAGTACCAGATTCAAGACTGTTCCTTCGTATTTTCACTAAACTGCGTGAGTCATATTTTGCCTAAACGTGCAAACGAACAGAGTAAAGATGAAGTAGAAGGCATTATTCCTTGGTAGAACGTAGTCTTTCAACAAGCACACGTACAATTTCTGCACGTATCGGTGTTACATATATACAGGAAAATAGCACACACTACGTGTGCATGGTCTCTGTCCTTATCATTTACAGCGGATTCATTTTAGAGGAGCAGATGAAGGAAGATGATTGGAATTCTGCCTTTTCCTGATTGTAAATCGTCGAATAATTAATACTATTCACTGACAAAGCCACTTTCATACGTGACAATATTAATAACACATCTGTGGGACGAGGTGATGGTAGGGTTCGAGTGTGGCGCAGACCCCACGAATCCATGGATTCAACTTGTCAACAAGACACTGTACAAGCAGGTGGTGGCTGTGTCCATATGGAATGGACTATGATCCACCGCGCTGAGTGGCTAAGAGGTGCGAGGCGCCATGTCACGGATTGCGCGGCCTCTCCCGCCGGAGGTTCGAGTCCTGACTCGGGCATGGGTGTGTGTGTTGTTCATAGCATAAGTTACTTTAAGTAGTGTGTAAGTCTAGGGACCGATGACCTCAGCAGTTTGGTCCCTTAGGAATTCACACACATTTGAACATTTGACTATGACCCAACTGAATCGATTATTGATGGAAATGGCTGCGTTGGGCTACTTGGAGATCACCTGCAGCCATTCACCGACTTCAGGTTCCCAAATAACGATGGAGTTTTTATGAATGACAATGAGCCACATCACTAGGTCGCAATTGTGTGCTAATGATTTGAAGAATATTCTAGACAATTCTAGCGAATGGTTTGGCAACCCAGATCATCCCACTAGAATCCGATCTAACATTTATGGAACATTATCAAGAGGTCACTTCGTGCACAAAATTCTGCACCGACACCACTTACGGAACTATGGGGGACTATAGAGCAGCATGGCTAAATCTGGAGGGGACTGCAAACAGCTTGTTGAGTCCATGTCACGTCGAACTGAGAAAAAGGTCCGGCACGATGTTAGGAGGTACCCCATGACTTTTGTCTCCTCAATGTAGAGTAGCAAAGAAGTAATAAATTTCAACTTCAGACAGTTTCTCGCATCTTAGTGTTGAGGAGGTCTTTTCTCCCGAACTATGGGTGGTACCATGATACAATTTTGTTGGTGCATTTGGCGGCATATGCGGATCTTGTTTGCGAAACATATTGCGAATAGAATTAGTAATACAGAAGTAATAAATTTAAACGTCATTGATGATGTGGCAAGTTTTCATGCATATCGCTGTAATAAGCCACGGCTGCAAAATGCTACACGAATTCCTTACAGACGAATGGAAAAACTTGTAGAAGCCAACCTCGGGGAAGAACAGTTTCGATTCCGCAGAAATGTTGGAACACATGAGACAATACTGACCTTACGACGTATCTTAGAAAATAGATTAAGGAAGGGCAAACCTACGTTTCTAGCACTTGTACACATAGAGAAAGTTTTGACAACATTTACTGGAATACTCTCTTCCAAATTCTGAAGGTGGCAGGGGTAAAATACAGGGATCGAAAGGCTATTTACAATTTGTACAGAAACCGGATGGCAGTTATAAGAGTCAAGGGGTATGAAAGGGAAGTAGTGGTTGGGAAAAGAGTGAGACAGGGTTGTAGCCTATCCCCGATGTTATTCAATCTGTATATTGAGCAAGCAGAAAAGGAAAAAAAAAAGAAAAATTTGGAGTAGGAATTAAAATCCATGGAGAAGAAATAAAAATTTTGAGGTTTGCCGATTACATTTTAATCCTGTCAGAGACAGCAAAGGACCCGGAAGAGCAGCTGAACAGAATGGACAGTGTATTGAAAGGAGGATATAAGCTGAACATCAACAAAAGCAAAACGAGGATAATCGAAGGTAGTCGAATTAAGTCAGGTCATGGTGAGGGAATTAGATTAGGAAACGAGACACTTAAAGTAGTAAAGGAATTTTGCTACTTGGGGAGCAAAATAACTGATGATGGTCGAAGTAGAGATTATATAAAATGTAGACTGGCAATGGCAAGGAAAGCGTTTCTGAAGAAGAGAAATTTGTTAACATCGAGTATAGATTTAAATGTCAGGAAGTCATTTATGAAAGTATTTCTATGGAGTGTAGCCTAGTATGGAAGTGAAACGTGGACGATAAATGGTTTGAACAAGAAGATAATAGAAGCTTTCGAAATGTGGTGCTACAGAAGAATGCTGAAATCAGATGGGTAGATCACATAACTAATGAGGATAGCATTGGAGAGAAGAGAGATTTATGGCACAACTTGATCTTAATAAGGGATCGGTTGGTAGGGCATATTCTGAGACATCAAGGGATCACGAATTTAGTTTTGGAGGGAAGCGTGGGGGATAAAAATCTTAGAGGGAGACCAAGAGATGAATACACTGAAGTCTAAACAGATTCAGAAGGATGTAGGTTGCAATAGGTACTGGGAGATGAAGAAGCTTGCGCAGGATAGAGTAGCATGGAGAGATGCATCAAACCAGTCTCTGGACTGAAGACCACAGCAACAACACATCGATGTTAAATGATTTCATATCTGCTGAACTATGACAGATAGGTGTTTAGTACCCCATTGCGATTGTTTCCGTCAGGTACTTTGTTTGATTGAAATCGGTCCGATGATTTAAGAGGAGATGTGGGACACACACACACACACACACACACACACACACACACACACACACACACATCCGTTTTTACATTATGTATGGATTCCTGGTGAAACACCATATGTCGCGTACTTCACAAATTTCAGTTCCACAGTGGACGATAATATAAACTGGAGGAATAGCTAAAATTGTTTGTTTGCTAATTAAATCTTGTGACCGTTTTCGTCGTCATTTTTTCTCGCGTGAAAATTACAAAAAACAACTGATGCAGTGACAGGGAACTGAACGTGCCGCTTGTAAAACGGTTTATCGCGGCTGTCGTTACCCCGGCTAATAAGCTATACCAGTCCAGACCGCCGGCTGTGCCGCTGCTACGTCAGTGAACCGGACCCCGCCACGTCGCGTCACGGCGCCAGCCTTTAATAACGGTGCGGCCTCCAGCCAGCTAGCGCGCCCTTGTTTCGCCACGTAATGGTGTTGACCAAGTTTTCTAATTTACGCCACACTGCTCGCGAGAGACCGACTGCAGTCGCCGTTTCGTTAATTAAATTTCCTAAAAACTGTGGACGGACAGACGGTCCAGTCCTTTAGCGAAATGTTGTAAAAGCTTTCGCAGGGTGGAGGACGCCGAAGGGCTTCGCAGGTGATTAAGGGCGAGCTGTGCCGACACTTCCCGCGGAATAGTACACAACATTAAGGCAAGGCTCACTCAGTCCGGCGCCTCCTCGGTCACAGAGAATGGTAGGCTGGAAACAACCCATCTCCCGAAATTTGTGGTAGGTCGAAGTGGGTACTTTCCTTAACTTCCTTCAGTAAAATACACTACTCGCCATTAAAATTGCTACACCACGAAGATGACATGATACACACGTGAAATTTAACCTACCGGAAGAAGATGCTGTGATATGCAAATGATAAGCTTTTCAGAGAATTCACACAAGGTTGTCACTGGTGGCGACATCTACTGACATCAGGAAAGATTCCAACCGATCTCTCATACAGAAACAGCAGTTGACCGGCTTTGTCTGGTGTATCGTTGTTGTGATGCCTCGTGTAAGGAGGAGAAATGCGTACCATCACGTTTACGACTTTGATAAAGGTCGGATTGTAGCCTACCACGATTGCGGTTTATCGTATCGCGACATTGCTACTCGCGTTGGTCAAGAGTCCAATGACTGTTAGCAGATTATGGAATCGGTGGATTCAGGAGGGTAATACAGAACCCCGTGATGGATCCCAACGGCCTCGTATCATTAGCAGGCTAGATGACAGGGATCTTATCCGCATGGCTGTAAAGGATCGTGCAGCCACGTCTCGATCCCTGAGTCAACAGAAGGGGACGTTTGCAAGACAACAACCATCTGCGCGAACAGTTCGACGACGTTTGTAGCAGCATGGACTATCAGCTCGAAGACCATGGCTGCGTTTACCCTTGATGCTGCATCATAGACAAGAGCGCCTGCGATGGTGTACTCAACGAGAAACCTCGGTGCACGAATGGCAAAACGTCATTTTTTCGGATGAATCCAAATTCTGTTTACAGCATCATGATGGTCGCATCCGTGTTTGGCGTCAGCACGGTGGACGCCCATTGGAAGCGTGTATTCGTCATCGCCATACTGGCATTTCACCCTGCGTGATGGTATGGGTGCCATTGGTTACACGTCTCGATCATCTCTTGTAAGCATTGACGGCACTTTTAACAGTGGACGTCACATTTCAGATGTGTTACAACCCGTGGCTCTACCCTTCATTCGATCCCTGTGAAACCCCACATTTCAGCAGGATAATGCACGACCGCATGTTGCAGGTCCTGTACGGGCATTTCTGGATACAGAAAATTTTCGACTGTTCCCTGGCCAGCACATTCTCCTGATCTCTCACCAATTGAAAACGTCTGGGCAATGGTGGCCAAGCAACAGCCTCGTCACAATACGCTAGCCACTACCCTTGATCAACTGTGGTATCGTGTTGAAGGTGCATGGGCAGCTGTATCTGTACACGCCATCGAAGCTCTGTTTGACTCAATGGCTAGACGTATCAGAGCCGTTATTATGGGCAGTGGTGGTTGTTCTGGGTACTGATTTCTCAGGATCTATGCACCCAAATTGCATGAAAACGTAATCACATGTCAGTTCTAGTATAATTTATTTGTCCAATGAATACCCTTTCATCATCTGAATTTCTTCTTGGTGTAACTGTTTTAATGGCCAGTAGTGTAAATAGACTTATTGTTTTATACAAAACTGTTATTTTCTATTTGTGGTACATATTAAAGAATAAAATTCAGTCCTCATTTCCACAATAAAGAAAATTATTTCGTTTTACTGGTTACAAAAGATCAGCCTGTAATCTTCAGAAGCCTACAGATTTTCGGATATTATAACTCAGACGAAGTATATGAAGTGTATTATAAAAACTTATCTAATACTGATTCAGCATACGTCAATGTCTTCTTCGAAGAGGCATGACCTCACGACTGGTTGAAAAATGTATTTATCATTCGTGATAATTATAAACATAGATGGATAACTTGTAGTAAATGTATAACATTTATATACAGAGTCCAGCTGTGGTAACAGCAACGAACTCATATAAAAGCAAATAGATATACAGGGTGGTCCATTGACAGTGATCGGACCATATATCTCACGAAATAAGCATCAAACGAAAAAACTGCTAAGAATGAAACTTGTATAGCTTGAAGGGGGAAACGAGATGGCGCTATGGTTGGCCCACTAGATGGCACTGCCATAGGTCAAACGGACGTAATCTGCGTTTTTTTAAAAATAGGAACCTCCATTTTTTATTACATATTCGTTTACCCCCCCCCCCCCCTCCCCCCCCCTCCCCCCGCCCATGAACCATGGACCTTGCCGTTGGTGGGGAGGCTTGCGTGCCTCAGCGATACAGATAACCGTACCGTAGGTGCAACCACAACGGAGGGGTATCTGTTGAGAGGCCAGACAAACGTGTGGTTCCTGAAGAGGGGCAGCAGCCTTTTCAGTAGTTGCAGGGGCAACAGTCTGGATGATTGACTGATCTGGCCTTGTAACAATAACCAAAACGGCCTTGCAGTGCTGATACTGCGAACGGCTGAAAGCATGGGGCCACTACGGCCGTAATTTTTCCCGAGGGCATGCAGCTTTAGTTATGGTTTAATGATGATGGCGTCCTCTTGGGTAAAATATTCCGGAGGTAAAATAGTCCTCCATTCGGATCTCCGGGTGGGGAGTACTCAAGAGGATGTCGTCATCATGAGAAAGAAAACTGGCGTTCTACGGATCGGAGCGTGGAATGTCAGAGCCTTTAATCGGGCAGGTAGGATAGAAAATTTAAAAAGGGAAATGGATAGGTTAAAGTTAGATATAGTGGAAATTTGTGAAGTTCGGTGGCAGGGGGAACAAGACTTCTGGTCAGGTGACTACAGGGTTATAAACACAAAATCAAATAGGGGTAATGCAAAAGCAGGTTTAATCATGAATACGAAAATAGGAATGCGGTTAAGCTACTACAAACAGCATAGAGAACGCATTATTGTGGCCAACATAGACACGAAGCACACACCTACTACAGTAGTACAAGTTTATATGCCAACTAGCTCTGCAGATGACGAAGAAATTGAAGACATGTATGATCAAATAAAAGAAATTATTCAGATAGTGAAGGGAGATGAAAATTTGATAGTCATGGGTGACTGGAATTCGGTAGTAGGAAAAGGGAGAGAAGGAAACGTAGTAGGTGAATATGGACTGGGGCAAAGAAATGAAAGAGGAAGCCGCCTGGTAGAATTTTGCACAGAGCACAACTGAATTATAGCTAACACTTGGTTCAAGAATCATAAAAGAATGCTGTATACATGGAAGAAGCCTGGAGATACTAAAAGGTGTCAGATAGATTATATAATGGTAAGACAGACATTTAGGAACCAGGTTTTAAATTGTAAGACATTTCCAGGGGCAGATGTGGACTCAAACCATAATCTATTGGTTATGAACTGTAGATTAAAACTGAAGAAACTGCAAAAAGGTGGGAATTTAAGGAGACGGGACATGGATAAACTAAAAGAACCAGAGGTTGTACAGAGTTTCAGGGAGAGCATAAGGGAGCAATTGACAGGAATGGGGGAAAGAAATACAATAGAAGAAGAATGGGTAGCTTTGAGGGATGAAGTAGTGAAGGCAGGAGAATATCAAGTAGGTAAAAAGACGAGGGCTAGTAGAAATCCTTGGGTAACAGAAGAACTATTGAATTTATTTGATGAAAGGAGAAAATATAAAAACTCAGTAAATGAAGCAGGAAATGCAAAATGGCTGAGCAGGGATGGCTAGATGACAAATGTAAGGGTGTAGAGGCTTATCTCACTAGGGGTAAGATAGATACTGCCTACAGGAAAATTAAAGAGATCTTTGGAGATAAGAGAACCACTTCTATGAACATCAAGAGCTCAGATGGAAAGCCAGTTCTAAGCAAAGAAGGGAAAGCAGGAAGGTGGAAGGAGTATATAGAGGGTCTATACAAGGGCGATGTACTTGAGGACAATATTATGGTAATGGAAGAGGATGTAGATGAAGACGAAATGGGAGATACGATACTGCGTGTAGAGTTTGACAGAGCACTGAAAGACCTGAGTCGAAACAAGGCCCCCGGAGTAGACAACATTCCATTGGAACTACTGACGGCCTTGGGAGAGCCAGTCCTGACAAAACTCCACCATCCGGTGAGCTAGATGTATGAGACAGGCGAAGTACCCTCAGACATCAAGAAGAATATAATAATTCCAATCCCAAAGAAAGCAGCTGTTGACAGATGTGAAAATTACCGTACTATCAGTTTAATAAGTCACAGCTGCAAAATACTAACGCGAATTCTTTACAGACGAATGGAAAAACTGGTAGAAGACGACCTCGGCGAAGATCAGTTTGGATTCCGTAGAAATGTTGGAACACGTGAGGCAATACTAAACCTACGACTTATCTTAGAAGCTAGATTAAAGAAGGGCAAACCTACCTTTCTAGCATTTGTAGACTTAGAGAAAGCTTTTGAAATTGTTGACTGGTATATTCTGTTTCAAATTCTGAAGGTGGCAGGGGTAAAATATAGGGAGCGAAAGGCTATTTACAATTTGTACAGAAGCCAGATGGCAGTTATAAGAGTCGAGGGACATGAAACGGAAGCAGTGGTTGAGATGGGAGTGAGGTAGGGTTGTAGTCTCTCCCCGGTGTTATTCAATCTGTATATTCGGCAAGCAGTAAAGGAAACAAAAGAAAAATTTGGAGTAGGAATTAAAATCCATGGAGAAGAAATAAAAACTTTGAGATTCGCCGATGACATCGTAATTCAGTCAGAGACAGCAAAGGACTTGTAAGAGCTGTTGAACGGAATGGATAGTGTCTTGAAAGGAGGATATAAGATGAACATCAACAAAAGCAAGACGAGGATAATGGAATGTAGTCGAATTAAGGCGGGTGATGCTGAGGGAATTAGATTAGGAAATGAGACACAAAGTAGTAAAGGAATTTTGCTGTTTGGGGAGCAAAATAACTGATGATGGTCGAAGTAGAGATTATATAAAATGTAAACTTCCAATGGCAAGGAAAGCGTTTCTGTAGAAGAGAAATTTGTTAACATCGAGTATAGATTTAAGTGGCAGGAAGTCATTTCTGAAAGTATTTGTAAGGTGTGTAGCCTTGTATGGAAGTGAAACATGGACGATAAATAGTTTGGACAAGAAGAGAATAGAAGCTTTCGAAATGTGGTGCTACAGAAGGATGCTGAAGATTAGATGGGTAGATCACTTAACTAATGAGGAAGTATTGAATAGGATTAGGGAGAAGAGAAGTTTGTGGCACAACTTGACCAGAAGAAGGGATCGGTTGGTAGGACATGTTCTGAGGCATCAAGATGACTACACTAAGCAGATTCAGAAGGATGTGGGTTGCAGTGGGTTCTGGGAGATGAAGAAGCTTGCACAGGATAGAGTAGCATGGAGAGCTGCATCAAACCAGTCTCAGGACTTAAGACCACAACAACAACAACAACATTCGTGTAACACATAAAGAAATATGAATGTTTTAGTTGGGCCACTTTTTCGCTTTGTGATTGGTTGATGCTGTAACAGTCACAAACGTATAAGTACGTGGCATCACGTAACATTCCGTCAGTGCGGACGGTATTTGCTTCGTGATACATTACCCGTGTTAAAATGGACCAATTACCAATTTCGGAAAAGGTCAATATCGTGTTGATGTATGGCTATTATGATCAAAATGCCCAACGGGCGTGTGCTATGTATGTTGCTCGGTATCCTGGACAACTTCATCCAAGTGTCCGGACCTTTCGCCGGATAGTTACGTTATTTAAGGAAACAGGAAGTGTTTAGCCACATGCGAAACGTCAACCACAACCTGCAACAAATGATTATGCCCAAGTAGGTGTTTTAGCTGCTGTCGCTGCTAATCCGCATATCAGTAGCAGACAATCTGCACGAAAATCGGGAACCTCAAAAAGTCGGTGTTGAGAATGCTACATCAATGTCGATTGCACTCGTACCATATTTCTATCCATCAGGAGTTGCATGGCGACGACTCTGAACGTCGTGTACATTTCTGCCACCGGGCACAAGACAAATTACGGGATGATGACAGATTTTTTGCATGGGTTCTATTTAGCAACGAAGCGTCATTCACCAACAGCGGTAACGTAAACCGGCGTAATATGCACTATTGGGCAACGGAAAATCCACGATGGCTGCGACAAGTGGAACATCAGCGACGTTGGTGGGTTTATGTATGGTGCGGAATTATGGTAGGAAGGATAATTGGGCCCCATTTTATCGATGGCAATCTAAATGGTGCAATGTATGCTGATTTCCTACGTAATGTTCTACCGATGTTACTACAAGATGTTTTACTGCATGACAGATTGGCGATGTACTTCCAACACGGATGGATGTCCGACACATAGCTCGCGTGCGGTTGAAGTGATATTGAATAGCATATTTCATGACAGGTGGATTGGTCGTCGAAGCACCATTCCTAGGCCCGCAAGTTCACCGGATCTGACGTCCGCGGATTTCTTTCTGTTGGGAAAGTTGAAGGATATTTGCTATCGTGATCCACCAAAAACGCCTGACAACATGCGTCAGCGAACTACTAGCTGTTGAGAGGAATTTCGTTACAGGTATTGGCAAATGCACTGAGGCTGACGAACATCATTTTGAGCATTTATGGCAATAGTGTGGTATTTACAGGTAATCCCGCTGTAACAGCATGCGTCCTCAGAAATGATAAGTTCACAAAGTTACATGTTTCACATTGGAACAACCGAAATAAAATGTTCAAACGTACCAACGTTCTGTATTTTGATTTAAAGAACCTACCTGCGAACAACTGTTCGACTAAAATTGTGAGCCATATGTTTGTGACTATTACAGCGCCATTTATCCCAAAGCGAAAAAAATGGTCTAACTAAAACTTTCATATTCCTTTACGTACTACACGAATACGTAATAAAAATGGGAGTTCCTATTTAAAATAACTCAGTTGATATCCATTTGACCTATGGCAGCACCAGCTAACGGGCCGACAATAGCGCCATCTGGTTTCCCGCTTCAAGGTAGACAAGTTTCGTCCTTGTAGTTTTTTCGTTTGACGCTTATTTCGTGAGATATTTGGCCCGGTCACGATCAATGGACCACACTGTATAACTAATATTTTAAAAAGGAGGTTACATGGAACACGTATGACAACGATGGCACGTAGTTCCACACAAGTAGTAGCTGAAACTGTATGTAATTGAAATGGGCTATTTCTTACCCTTTTTTAACAGAAGCTACACAATGAAAATAGGGTCTGTTCTTATGGAATGTTTGGAATTTAGGAAGGAATGTTTAGACAGAGTACAGGGAAAAAGTCGGTACACAGTTTTAGATGTTTCCAAATCATTTAAGATTTATTGTTGCAACAGAGCACAAGGAGTACATGAAATGATTACATTTACAGATCAATAGCACAAGCGGTTCTGAGGTATTGAGCCATGCTGTAAAACCCCTTATACGTGGTGCAGCCTCCATGGGCGGCAATGCAGGCACTGACGCTGACATCCATTCGATAGTACAGATGGCCAGTACTTTCCTGGAATATGTTATGCCACGCCTGCTCATGTAGTTCTGTTAGAGTTATTTGTGGTCAAGTCAGTTGTTCTCCGAAAATAGCTCCCGACACTCGGAAAGCCACGGTTTCAGCTTTTTCAAACTCGCTCAGTTGGCTGTAGGAAGCACTAGTGTGTTTCCATTACTTGGTTGCCTTTTTGCTTCACACTGTGTCTTCTGGTTGTGAGTATTCCGTATTAAAGGACAGACACATTAGACGATCAGGTAGCTACGACGGTACGCTGTCTGCTGGTGGACGATGTTTAAACAATTATCGGTACATTTACAATCCCCCAAAGGGGATATGCCATTATTGGATCAAAATAGATGTCTTCCGAGACACAAAATTTTTACCCAGCATTATATTTCTAACTCTCCTAGGAGGTACTGACATTAAGCTCCTGTGAATAAGATATTGATATCTGATAAACAAATACTAAGTTTTTGTAATACGCTCTTATAATATATTGCTCAAAAGAATTAAGGGAAAATTACTTTGGGTATCTGCCATACCATACTCAGCTATAATTTAGGACTGGATACGTTATTAAATTATACTGTTATCTTTCACAAGTTATGTGCACAAAAGAACATCACTAGATCCTCGATCGTTTACATAAAAAGAGCCAAAATGTCCGAATGGTGTGGGAACAATAATTTATTCCGTCATTTTCAATGCTCTGCGTTGAATGTTTAGAATTTCCGTGTGCGTTTATCACTGCCTGGCACGTGCGTGGCACACTCGATATAAGGCTATAGAGATCACCCTGTGGTATTGGTTCCTGTTCTTAAATGAGAGCTCTTTAGAGTCCTTCGAGAGACTGTGGTGGAACAGGGCGACCACGAACGTGTTTGTGAATGGTGGGCTCCATGTAGTTCCCAAGTCATGCAGAGACCGTAAACCATAAAATTACCAAATATGCAGCAACCAGTCGCAAAATTCTAACATTCATGGTGGTGTCTGATTGTTCTGTATCGTGTCTCCCTACCACTTTCGCGCAACGACGTTCTGAGCGTGTTTTTTAGGGAATTGACTAGTTTGAACCTGGGACCTGTTGCTGGTAAGGAGACGCCAGACCACACATGACATGTAGAATTCAGAAGAGTTCATTGAGACTAGCGATGATATAACCAAATACTTAATGATCTCAGCGTCAGCTCCGCTGCACTCCCTGTAAAAGAATCTTAATACTAACTAAATTTAGTGGAAGGGGTTCAAGGCTTTCCTATTTTTAGTTAGATGGTAAAATAACGTAGAAAAAGCAGCTAAGTTTACCATTGGAAATTTTATTCTACTCACAAAACATTGTTTATAAATTGCACTGTTGATAAAAGGAAGTGTTTTAATACAGGATGGTAAACACCAACTGCGTTCAACAAATGGGTTTCCAAGTTCAACAATGGATCGAAGGATGACCTATGCCATATAACATCTATAATTTGGGTTTAAATTAAGTTTCACAAAAGAGAAAACTATCAAAATGTTCTACAGTGACCCTCAATTATCTTTAATTACTTATCTAATTTGTCGTCAATTACTGTGGCTGATGTGGTTTCTCAATAATTATATAACAGAGAAATCATCGCGTTTCAGATTTTTACTTCAAATGGCAAATGTGAACACCATGAGCTTCAATTTACAATCGACACTAGTATTACGCAAAAAAGGGGTGTAACAGATGAGACTTCTGCAGTTCTGAGTGAAGCTTTATGCGCTGTTATGCGGCATCGCGTGCGTTCATTACCTCGTCGTTGGTTAGGCAACATCAGGCGGCAGCGACCGGCGCAGCAGCCATCCAGCTCGCCGTCTCGGAACTAACTAACTTCTCCTTACTACCATTTACCGAAGTTGGTTAAAAAAAAAAAACTGGCCGTGTTTTCATCTGACCAATCAGGATCTCAGTGTTAACCTACAAAAATTCTGTCTATCCAATGAGAAACGTTGTACTTTTCGTGGTGGGGCATTGTTTTTAAAGTTTTCAACCTAACAGAGACGCGATAAAGTCTCACGCTAAAACTTGCAGCTGGTGTGGCCCTTTTAGCGTTATCGTAAGATCTATACTGTTCTTCTGGAAGGCTCTATCTTTTAACATTGGCTGAGGGGGAGGGGGAGGTCCTAATGTAACACAGACGCGAAAAAGTCCCACGCTATATCTTGCAGGTGGTGTGGCCCTTTTTGTGTTATCGTAAGATCTATACTGTTTTTCTGGAGGGCTCTAGCTTTTAACATGATCTGGGGGGTGGTCCTTGACATAACAGAGACGCGAAAAAGTCTCGTGCTAAAACTTTCAGCTGGCGTTGTCCTAATGGTTAGCTGGCGACGTGGGTGTCCAGTCCGTCCCTTATCGTACGGCCTTCTAGCTTAACACGGTTCTTCTCTCGGCTTTTGTTCTCGTTTCTCCCCTCGGAACTGCGTCTGTCTCACAGTGGGAAGGTACGACATGCATTTAGGCATTCTTGTGTTAGTCTGTGGTATTCCATTTTCTCACTCGTTACTCGTATTACATTGGTTATTTTAATGTCACGATATATTCGGAGCTATGTGACATACTACTGGATTTGCTTATCATGTCAGGGTTTTCATGGAAGGTGTTGGATTTGCCTGACACCTTACAAAATCACTATTTATTTATTCACTTTTGCAAATCGATTTAGACTAATTAACAGCCATCATCGGTGTTTCCAACCAATATGTGCCCTCACTAGTGATACTGTCTTAAGCAGAGGTCAAACATAAAGTGATCTCTTTATGTTTGACCTCTGCTGAAGACCGTATCACTAGTCGGGGCACATATTAGATGAAAACACCGATGATGGCTATTAATCAGTTGAAATCGATTTGCAAAAGTGAATAAATAAAACATGATTTTGCGACTGGTTGCTGCATATTTGGTAATTTTACGAACATGTTTGTCAAGCGTGTCCCCCACACTCGGCAGTCACCATAGCCATTCCATTACTTCAATGTCCAGGCTTCGCAAGACATCCCAGATGGTGTCCATCACATGGGCCCTGACGTTATCGAGGATGAGAAGGAATTCAGGCCCCCACCGTATGCAGCAGCCATTACGCGGTCCAACAGGATCTATTCGATGTGCTGTGTGGCCGTAAGAGACCGTGGACAGCGACAAGTTCCATACGGTAGACAAAACTGATGCCTCCTCACACCAGCACAGTACTGATCTGTCTCCTTGCAGTTTGTCCACGAAGTATGGATGAAAGGTGGAGGGACCTTGGCATCTGTATCAACACGACAAATGTCATATTGTATGTTGATTGAATACGAAGTCCACGAATGACAACCGCCGTCTGTGTACCTTACTAGAGGAGACTGGGGCACCAGAATACAGTTGTTCTGATTGGTCACCTGACATTGTAATGCATTACACTGACGATAGATGGCGAATGACTTAAATGATTGCATACATTGAAAGCGAAGATCTCAGACCACATGTATCGCCTACACAAAATCGATTTAACGTACCGAAGCATATGTCACGTTACTTCGTTGACTACGACACAGAGTCGAATTTACAAAGAATTTGGCAGTATTAGCCCATCTATCAGTAGGACGTTGCAGCCATTTTGGCCTGGGTGTGTGGACTTATTGTGTTTGGAACGGTGCGATCAAGACGTTGTATCCTCTGCTATGGCAAGCTACCCCATAACTATTTCAACTGGCCTTTGGTATCCTGAATACTGTCGCAGGGACGGAGTTGACGTCCGAGCAGTTCTCACACATGTTCTATCGGGAATAGATCTGACGATCTTGTTGGTTACTATAGTATCTCCTAGCGTCAGACAGATGGTTCACAGACAATCGTGCCACGTGTGGACATGCATTGTTCTGTTGAAAAACACCACAGCGATATGGTTGCCAGAAAGGTAACACATGAAGATGCAGGATTCCTGTGATGCATCAGAATGGCCTGAATCGCTACTAGGCGCGACCTAAAGTTATATCCGATGCCACTCAACAACATGACACCGGGAGTATCATCAGTGTGCCTCTCCAAAACATCGAAAGAATGATACCTCTCCCCAGACCTCCGCCGTACTCACGGACAATGGTCATTGGCGGTAGAGCAGAACCGTGATTCATCGCTGAGCACAGTGTGACGCCTCATAGGTCATACCTCGCACTCACGACACGGCTCCAAACCCAGCACTTTCTGTTGTCTTAACGGCATCTTATGCATGGGACTGTATCGCAGGAGTGAGACTGGCTCTGAAAATCTGCAGCCTTTGTTGCCATTAAAGTCCTGTGTTAGTACTCACTATGGAACATCTATACTTCATTTTGAAAGTGCAAATGAATTTTGTGACTAGTGATATTAAAGTATAACACAAATTTCTAATTACCTAACCTTAAGGGTTTGTGCGATGCCGCAGATGGGAACAACACTTTTTTTCTTTATCGCTTATGTAGCATTTAAGTGAGCGTGTTTCTGAAGACGAGGACGCTTTACCATGAATCTGTAGGCTACACCCCCCCCCCCCCCCAACACACACACACACAAAAACCATTACTGCTCACTTCAGTCTCTCTTCGCTTGCACCAATACAAACGCATCATCGCGCACGTCAATATGACCACCATAGGTACCTAGTTGAAGAGGGAGGGTGCTCTCAGCTTCAGTCCTGCTGTCAGACCTTGTAGTTCGAGGCACTGAAGTACAACTTTTGAAAGATGCTCCACTAGCGTCTGTGTTTTAGTGTTTGTTTACCCGTGCCAACTGACATTTCTGGTTTTTCCACTCAGATACTCCAATGTTCACTTTGGCAGCTGTTGTGTTAAGACATGACAGCTTGCAAACTATCTTCTTCATTTGGGAATAATTACTGAATTCCTCATCAGCGACTATGTGCAAGGTGTACTCATATCAAGGCCAGCCTGTGTGACTTTCTGCTTCCACCATCCCTACTGCTACAGTTTCCAGCAACGAGGCATGTTACTGTACCCGTCCAGCGGGCCCATCTCTTCGTTTTATTTTGTTCTTGATTATACATTTTTGTCGTTAACTCATTACAGGGCATCCTTGTAAACCACTCGTTTAATCCATGAGAATATCAACACATTTATACCCGTTTCATAGTTGACTTCGGCACTGTCCATATTTTGCACGCGAACAGTATTGTGCTCCAAATACAGACTTTCATTAAATTTTTGTGTTTTTCGGTGTTAGTAGACGTTCCTTTTTATAAAAATCCTTATGTTTTGTGGAGTACTTGCTAGTATCTCCTTCTAGCATCTTCCTTCTTTACCTGTTCTGTTTACGAGATTGCAAAGTTCACCCGTCTCTGCAAATGTCTCTAGTCCAAGTTCAACATTTAGCCTTGCTCTTGTACACCTAATGCACGCATGTGCGTATTATGATCATCAGCCTGCACACATTTCAGTTCTTTTATCATCCGTCATTTCTGTTCGCTTTCATCCGCTTTTGCTAAGGCATCATAAAACTGCATCACGCGAATTTTTGCCGAATTACACAAAGCCATTTATTGTATTTAAACAAGTCAAGGACAATATAATCGTTTCAGATCCAACTAAGCTTTCTATTCTGGACCAAGACTTACGACACAACAAAATGAATATAATGCGGCACATAAGAAACGTATTGTTGCACCACCTTATGTAAAAGTAAATTTTAGAAGAGTGAATACTAATGAAAAACTTTATTGTTCAAGTTATGTGAAATGTGAATTTTTTGTGTACTGATAATTAATATCAGATTTTTTATCATGGTTGTAATTGCTTATGGGGGAAGCTAGAGCTCCTGGACAGTCACGAACGGTGATTGATGGGACATACTTTGACTAAGTGGCATGGACGACAATGACCGTCCATATCATCGAAGCTAACTGCTGTAAAATGTGCGGATGACAATTACTTACAACCAGTCCCTGTTAAAAGGTGCAAATAATGATGTTTTTTCTGTTTTCAAATTGATACTCAGGAGAAAAATTTTCTTAGGACAAATAAGTGGTTTTTAGCCTATTGGCTGCGTTGATCGTTGAAGTATAGTCGCGTGTATTGTAACGGAGAAGCGTCTTTTTTGAGTAAATTTCGTACAACTCTCTTCAGTCTGTAATAAACAGAGCGTAAGTGACAATGTCAACTAGGTTGGTTTTATTAGCTAAGGCCAAGAGAGGCTGATTGGGGAACCATGTGGTATTCGGGGCAGCGGTTGTATGCAAGGAAGGAGAGATAAAATCGCATACTTTTTCGGTACAAAAAACGAGAAAGGATCTCGAGTAGATTGGTTTTTCTACTTACCCCAATGTAGGTTTGATATTGGAATACGAAAGAAAAATAAAACGGAAATATATTATTCTCCCCTCGGAGAAGGCTTCAAAGAAGCCACAGTAGTTATATAACTGAGAGGAGAATTTGCGTTGAATGTAACAGATGGAGCATTTTATGAGGAATAACTAATTCCGATAATTATGCATTCACATGTATGATGAAAATCTTTACGTAAAAGAAAGGAAGTCATTGAAGCGAAAATCGCCTTAAAAATTGTTAAAGAATATTATTACATTATCTAGAAGAAAACAGATATAGATCGTGTTATCACTGCATGTAATAACATCTTTAGAATGTACTACAGTTTGACTAGAAAAAGAAGGGTGATAAGCTAAAAGGAATAGTCTCCGTCACTGATGACTAGATGTATTACTAACTGATTAATATTTAAAGAGAAGTCTTAACCTAGTACTGAGTAGAAGATGGTTGTTAGTAACAATCTTGGTTTACATATGTTTTCAAAAATACAAGAACCGATTGATACACTATTATACTAACCCTAGATCTGTAACACAGCAGTGTCCAGAGATGGCCCCATTAGTTGTAGAGGAGGACTGATATTTTTTCGAATGGCGTTCCTGCGCTTCTAAATTTCTATTAACCAACCTGATGTCATAGGTTTAAGAAGATTTATTTTAGTATTGTTGGTGAAGGATAAGCAGTCCACAGTGAATAATAATTTCGAAGTGTTCGTAACTTAAAACATGTATAAAACAGACTGTTTTCGCTCTGTTTGACTGTATGTGTTTCACCCAAGGGCCGATAAATATAGCAGCGTCAGAGCATGCCACTAGGGTATCACAGCATCTCTCTCTCCTCCCCCTCCACACCCCACTGCCCTCCTCCTCGTTACAGGTACTAAAATATTCTTCTATCCCATCGATAAGCCATTTTACAGTATTTAAACGTTATAAAAGAGCCATAAAATAACCCAAATTCCTTGTGGGCTGATGGGTTTGCGAACGTCGCCTACCTACTTAGCGACAATATATAGTTAACTGTAGCTAATACAAAGTGAACATTTGTACAGACAAACGCATCCTTTCACTTAACAAGTTTAGTTTCGTTTCCCATTGTTGTGCCTGTTTGCATGTGCCGACAAACAGGTAACTTATTTTTTTTAACTGATCCTGTACTCTGCGTAATCCAGGTATGTATTTATTCCAATATTTTGTCAGTCCCTCTCCTCCTTCCACATCTCTCTGTCTATCTCCTCTTTATCCCTCTCTGTCAGTCTCCTCTAATTCTTCTGTCTACCTACCTCTCTGTCGGTCTCCACCTACCCCACACACTGTTCATCTCCTCCTCCACCCTCTCGTTATTCACCTGCTCCTCCCCACTATCTCTGCCCATCTCTTCCTCCCCGCGCTGTCCATCTCTTTCTTCCCCCTCTGTCCATCTTCTCCGCCCCCACTCTTTCCATTTCCTCCTCTCTTCTGTCTCTTTCTCCTCTTGCCCCCTCTATCTGCCTGACTCCTACTCCCCCTCCTTTTACTCCATTCTCTCGCTATTAATCCCGCCTTCTCTCTTTTGTCTGTCCATCTCCACTTTCCTTACCTCCCTGTCACCTCCTCTCTCTGTATATTTCCTTCCCCCCTCCCAGCCCAATCTCTCTTTCCATCATTTCCTCATGCTGTCTCTGTCAATCTCCTCCTCTCCTGCTATGTGTGCCCATTTCCTCCTTCGATTCCCTGTTTGTCCACCTCCACCCCCACCATTCACTCTCCGCGTTATTAGCCCCATTCCGATAGGAGACCAGAAGTTCTTACCACCACAGTATATCTGTCCAGATCGCACCTAATATATGAATCAAACTTCATTGAAATCGTTCCAGTTTTAGAATGAGCTATTTACTCACAGCTTTGCCTGCTATGCACATGTCAAACATATTGCACGTAAATTTAACATTTTTCGCACCTATTTATGTACATGTGTTAGGTGTATCTCTAGCGAATTTTGCCCTGCATTTTCTCTTCATGCAGCTCAACATTTATGACGCATCTACTGAACTAAGGCCGTATAATGATACAATCTTGCATATATGTCCAGTGGAATATGGCTCCACTGACCACAAAATGTGTTGCGAACACTGTTAGTAGTAAAGACATAATGAAATAAAACTACATACAAGGTGCGGAAATTTTTCACTCTTATCAGTGTTAGTTAGTAGTAAAGGAGCAATAATTTCTTTATTTTTAATTTTGTGGTAAGTCCCTATGGGACCAAACTGCTGAGGTCATCAGACCCTGGCCTTACACACTACTCACGCTAAGAACAACACACACACACACACACACACACACACACACACACACACACACATTGATACTTGCTGAGCAGGGTAGCCGCGTGATCTAAGGAGCCTTGCCACGGTTCGCGCGGCTCACTGTGGCTAGGCTCCTTAGATCGCGCGGCTACCCTGCTCAGCAAGTAACAAATTAAAACGTCGTCGTACATGGTGCTGCAGTTTTTCACACAAATCAATGTTTAGCGTCGTATCCCTGAACTACGTGTCGTACAATGATACTCTTTTGTCGGGACTTTCAGCGTCATATGTGGATACTGTTGTTACATTTTTTGCGAACAGAGTTGGTAGCAAAGAAGTGATAAATAATAGTAAACGTTATGCATGATACGGTAGCTTTTTGCACAACTGACTCTTTATCATGTCACATTTCCTGAAATATATGTTGTACAGCCGGCCGCTGCGGCAGAGCGGTTCTAGGCGCTTGAGTCCAGAACCACGCGGCTGCTACGGTCGCAGGTTCGAATCCTGCCTCGGGCATGGATGTGTGTGGTGTCCTTAATTTAGTTAGGTTTATGTCTAGGGGGACTGATGACCTCCCGTAGTTCAAATGGTTCAAATGGCTCTGAGCACTATGGGACTTAACATCTGAGGTCGTCAGTCCCCTAGAACTTAGAACTACTTAAACCTAACTAACCTAAGGACATCACACACATCCATGCGAGAGGCAAGATTCGAACCTGCGACCGTAGTAGCATCGCGGTTCCGCACTGAAGAGCCTAGAACCGCCTAGCCGCAGCGGCCGGTTATGTGTAAAGTATCTTGCTGGTCACCAAGTGCTCAGTTCTCAAATACTGGATGAATAAAGTACGGGTATTGGCACATCATGGGCTAAACTGCTTTTTCACCCCCAATTCCTTTCATATATAGGTTGTTCTTATTATCAAAGACATTCTTTCCAGACAGTAAATGATATATGCATCAATTTTGGTTTAAATCGGTCCAGTTGTTTAGGAGGAGTTGTGGAACGAACATACATACGTACACTCGTTTTTATAACACTTTTGGATTATCCTGTGCTCCGAAGGAAATCCTCGACCCAGCCGCTTGTCCGATGAGGTATTCTGTTAGCGTATGCGGGAGACGCCCCCCCCCCCCCCCCCTGCCCCTTCCTGCGGGCCATGTTTATTTTACGTGTGGTCTCGGCCGCCCTACAGTCAGCTTCGCTGCAGAATGGGCCCTAAGCCTGTGCGGTAGGCCTACTGTACATTTCCGGTGCGACATCCGCCATTCAGCGCCGCTGCCGTCGCAGGCGGCGTTCGCCGCTCATTTCGCGCGCCGCGGACCGTGAAACAAGGGCAGTGGTGGGGAGGGGGAAGTCCCGGAGGACTGCGGCCTCCTGCAAGTTTGATGGCTCCTCCCGGAACCGACGGCAGCGCCTCGCGCGGACGGACGGGCAAGCTCGCCGTCGACCAGGCTCGTCCGCGCGCGACTGCCGACAAACTGAGTGGCAAACATAAAATTTGCTGTTACGTTATTCTACCGCTACTCGCAGTTGTGCATCGGTGACGACCGTTCTCGTGTCTCTTACTACCAGATAAAATGTGTAGACATGACGGGGACTTTAACACGAGACCTCGCCTCTCTTGAGTAGTCCAATTATCTGAGCATTTTTATTCACCGCTTGTTTCGGCCGTCAACGACAAGAATCTACATGTAAAATCTTTATTCATGTAACCTAGATGTTCATCAGAGCGGATGAGTCGATGAACATCAATGTTTTGAAAGAAATTGTGTGACATGACATTCTCGGTATTAAGTACTTTTATCTGACACACTGAGCACTGGCCTGGTAAACGAATGAAATTTCTGAGGCCAGTGATCTGTTGCGTAAAAATAATGAAAAACACGTCCATGGTATTAAAAAAGTTATCATAGGTTTCCTGTGCGATTTTATATCGCAACTTAACAAAATTATCGTCTGAACTATTGAAGTGCGACGCACGATCGATATTTACAGTTTCAGTTCTGTCGGTAGATCCTTCCTATTAGGTCTACAGTTTTGCTTCCGCCGTTTTTCCTCTTACACTGAAAACCTTACAACATATTTACGATTGAACATATTGACCATCACCGGCGACTACTTTCTCTGATCTTTCGGGGAGAAAACGAAGCTGACAGCAAAAGAACTGGGCGTATTTTGAGGAGACCTATAAATCGATCCAGTTTTGTTCTTGTTCGTATTCCCGGAAGTGATGGCTGGCTCTGAGCACTATGGGACTTAACTTCTGAGGTCATCAGTCCCCTAGAACTTAGAACTACTTAAACCTAACTAACCTAAGGACATCACACACATCCATGCCCGAGGCAGGATTCGAACCTGCGACCGTAGCGGTCGCGCGGTTCCAGACTGTAGCGCCACAATCGCTCGGCCACCCCGGCCGGTACCGGAAGTGATAGTCAGCCAGGAAGTGTAACATTGGTCGAAAAAGTCGGTAGGCAATGTCTAGACCAGTGGTTTCCAACATGTGGTCCGCGGACCCCCAGGGGTCCCCAAGCTATGCGAGAAGGGTCCGAAAGATGCTATTAGAATAAAAAATGTATTAAATATATTTAGTATGATAACAGGTTTTTTGTTTTGGACGCTTCCTGCGTGGGCAGAGCTTTAACGAACTGAAAATTAAAACTAACTGTGTACTAATGGAGTACTCTGTTGTAACTGTATTTTTTCAGATAAATAATACCTTGTATAAAATTAGTGTTTTCTCATTTCTCACACGTCTACTCAAGGCAATCTCAAGTGTATATTTGAAAGACCAATACACTGTGTTAATTTTTCCTGTCTTTTCAGTTCATATTCTATTTTTATTTTTTTAAGGAGTTTGTTATACTAAACACCCAGATTTGAAGACAAAAATTTTGAACAATAATCAAAAATTTAACAATAACAATGATGTGTAAATGGAAAAAATTTTAAGCTCAATATTTTTTCAATAATGAATCTGTCAATGTTTTTCCTAAGTACCAAAAATAGAAAACGTATAAAAAGACTCTTAATTTGGCTTTTTAAAGTACTTGATAGTGTCATATGACAAGGTACCAATCATGCTCGATGAGGGGGTCCTCTAGAAAATTTTGTTGGGAACCCCTGGTCTAGAGGATACGGTCGGTTGGGTAAGATTTCCCATTTTAACGTTTCCGGGTTTTGCGACGTGGGGTCGAGCATAGTCATGCTGCAAAATCACCAGCTCAAACAGTTGCTATCGATAACTATCTCCTGTAATAGTTGCCGTCGGTTTCAGTAACTTCGAAATCAGCCTTCCAGTGCCATGCTGGCCTTCCACGTCAAAATCACTGTTAAAACCATTCTCTGCACGTACTTCCACGAATAGATGCCTCGTCATAGGCCTTATGTAGATTTTATAAGCCTTATCCGTATATTTCTTCATGGCAAAGCCCAAATTTAAAACTTTCCAAAAATAACTAGAATTGGTTCCGTCTGTTCACATTCCCTGTCGAGAATATGATGTAATTAATTACAAGTCGACTAATATTTTGATGGAGCTAAGATTCCAAAAGTCTAAGCTTATTGGATGACAGTTGTCACCTACCACACGCACAACTACCTGCCGCAACTGCCATCTATTGCAGAACGTCGGAAGCAAAGATGTTGACCTAATATTTTTCAAATATCAAATTCCATCACTGGAGTGAAATTCAGTTCCTATGTAACAGATGACATAGGCGCCAAAGCTATGTAGCAGATATACATCGATGACAAGAAAATTGAAACTAATGCACACCAGTCAAAAATAGAAATACTGAACTGCTTTTTAAAAGTTGCTTTAGGAGTTCTATCCCAGTTTAATTCTCGAAAAGATACGTTATATAGATACAAGTGTCTACAGTGTTGAGAAACATCTGAAATGGCTAAAATTAAACAAGTCACCATGGAATCGCTTTTATATTTTATACATAATTAGCACCTGAATTAGCTGATTAAGCTATGATTTGCGGTAGATCACTTGGACAAAAAATGTGGCCAGTGTTTCAAAAATAAACAAAGGTCACACACGGTTACAAGTAGCGTAGTTTGAAGTTGAGCTCGCAGCACTCCCACAATAAAACACAAGAAAAAAGTTCTGTCTCTATTTATTAACAGAATGAGTTTCCTCAATACAAATGGTCTCCCTTGACCTATACTGGAGCTCATTGCAGACAAACTGCGAAAATGTTAAAAACCTGAAAGAAAATCTTAGACTAAACGTAAAGTTAACTGAATGCTCGATAACAAAATCCTATTGCTGGAACACCGAAAAATATTCTCCACGATATGCTACAGTCGCTCTACTCGACTGAACACTCGGAAAACCCTAAGGGGAAGCTCTCACTGGTAAGCTAAAGTCTGAATGGAATGTACTTCAGGTCCCGACAAAACTGGACGAATTTCCAAGTCCCCTGAATCTCGCAGGGAATGTATGACAGTAAATAATGATACCAACAGTTTCCCCAAACTCGTCGTCGAACTTAGTGCTGTCCGCTGGAGGCGGAAGCGATGTGCGGTCGGAAGCGATGATGGGTCCATAGCAGTTGACTGGCTGTGACGGAACTGCCTTCATCAAGGCCCATGTGGTCCTAAAGATTCGCATGCTGGACCTATACTTGCATTCGATTGGCAGCATGTGACACGGTGATTTACTCTTTCTACGGTGTCAATCAATGAACTGTTCTCCCAACCAATTTCCAAAACAAGCGACAATCAGTTATCTTTAAAGGTAATGATAAGGGAAAGGATTAATTCGCCCCAACGCTTCACTTTAGATTTTGCATTTATTGTTACACCCTACAGTGCAAACCACAGAAGAAGCAAGTGTAACAATGAGAGAATATTTCCACTCATAATATTTGCTATATAACTTAAGAATTACGTAATGAACAATAGGAATCTATGATTATTCCTTTTTAACCAACATACATTCAAGACCATAAACGATAAATATCAACGATTAATGAAGTCCCATAAACTCGAGCAAGGACCACCTTTTCAGTCTCTGAATGAAGTCAGTACGTGCCATAGGCGACAATCAGACGTACATTAAATATTACACCGTTAAGGACGATCACTCATTAAGAATTATAACCACAGATTAAAGAAGATTCATTTAAAGCAATTAACATAAATAGCAAATAGTTAAGTAACGTCTCAGACAATGTATCAAAACCAAGTCTTTCTGTTCTATAACAATGTTGGATCGTGGAATACGCCGGTTTACCAACACAGAAGGCTAAATTTTACCAAACAGCACTTTCTCGAAACTCAGAACTATCTTAATAGTGTACAATACTTAGGTTATCCAGAGCTGCTCTAATTCACCTTTCTTAGGCGTAACGGTGGAGTGGATAATGAACCTCTTATTTCATTCTCCTGGAACACTGAGCGGTAATAGACGATCGGGCAACTCTTACCCCAGCGTGGCTCGGGAAAGAGGATGGCTCCACCAGGAGGAGGAAACATTTACCCGAACTGGAAAGGGAACTCGTCTAACACGAGCCACTGGGTTGGACGAAGACCAGTCGGCGATTTCTCATGATTAACCAAAGCTTGCTGGCCAGCGGACGAAAATTACAGAGGCAAAGGTAGCTTTATTTGTGCTCACAAGAAGTGATAACTTCTGCAAATGAGATTCCGGCAGAACTACCGACGTAGTATCAATAAGGGAATTCGGAGCTGAGGAGAGCAACTCAACAACGGTCTCTACCCAACAGGCCCAACATTTCAGACAGACCGAGCAACCGAAATGAGTCGTGGCTAGGCAGATGACCAAATAGAAACACTAGCACTACCTTAAATATAATTAAAAAGAGCACTTAAATGGCAAGGGGACTAAACTCCTTAACACAGGAATATATACACAATAACAATGACTTAAGTTAATATGCCTACGTAATAAAACACAACAGATCTTAGCGAACACTAACATAATCTCGCAATTTAGACGTCCGTAAAATTAATTGGCCACAGTTCACTGTATCTCTCCGCCAGACAGTACAAGGTTATCTAAGCATTTTACAATGTGATTATCCTCAGAGTGACCCAACTCGTCCATAGAAAAACAACGGCTTCCAGAAGGTACACAAACCTTTTTTTTTTTTTTTTTTTTACGACACGCGCCTTAATTAAGTTAGCATGGCGCTCAAAAACACGATCATGCAAGGGGCCAGAAACACAGACGGAAGGCAATTTCCGATCACAAACTCAAACCAGAGAAATGTTGCCACACTGTTATAAGTAGCTCTGACAACACCCCGAGATTGGCTCCGATAAACGACGACCGTTGAACTAACGAGATGAAAAATCTTACTTTCAGTGATGACACCACCTTCGGATTTTGGCAGCCACAGACCGACTTAAAACACTACTGGCCATTAGAATTGTTCCACCAAGAAGAAATGCAGGTAATAAACGGGTATTCATTGGACAAATATATTATAGTAGAAGTGACATGTGATTACATTTTCACACAATTTGGGTGCATAGATCCTTCCACTTCTGCCCATAATAACCACCTTGATACGCCTGGGCATTGAGTAAAACAGAGCTTCGATGGCGTGTACAGGTAGAGCTGCCCATGCAGCTTTAACACGATACCACAGTTCATCAAGAGTAGTGACTGGCGTATTGTGACGAGCCAGTTGCTCGGCTATCATTAAAGAGACTTTTCCAATTTGTGAGAGATCTGGAGAATGTGCTGGCCAGGGCAGCAGTCGAACATTTTCTGTGTACAGAAAGACCCGTACAGGACCAGAAAACATGAAGTCGTGCATTATGCTGCTGAAATGTAGGGTTTCGCAGGAATCGAATGAAGGGTAGAGCCACGGGTCGTAACACATTTGAAATGTAACGTCCACTGTTCAAAGTGCCGTCAGTGCGAACAAGAGTTGACCGAGACGTGTAACCAATGGCACCCCATACGATCAAGCCGGGTGATAGGCCAGTATGGCGATGACGAATACACGTTTCGAACGTGCGTTCACCGCGATGTCGCCAAACACGGATGCGATCATGTTGATGCTGTAAGCAAAACCTGGATTCATCCAAAAAAATTACGTTTTGCCATTCGTGCACCCAGGTTCGTCGTTGAGTACACCATCGCAGACGCTCCTTCCTGTGATGCAGCGTCAAGGGTAATCGCATCCATGGTCTCCGAGCTGATACTCCATGCTGCTGCAAACGTCGTCGAACTGTTCATGCAAATGGTTGTTCTCTTGCAAACGTCCCCATTTGTTGACTCAGGAATCGAGGCGTGGGTGCACGATCCGTTACAGCCATGCGGATAAGATGGCTGTCATCTCGACTGCTAGTGATACGAGGCCGGTGCGATCCAGCACTGCGTTCCGTATTACTCCCCTGAACCCACCGATTCCATATTCTCTTAACAGTCGTTGGATCTTGACCAACGCGAGCAGCAATGTCACGATACGATAAACCGCAATCGCGATAGGCTACAATCTGACCTTTATCAAAGTCGGAAACGTGATGGTACGCATTCTCCTCCTTACACGAGGCATCACAACGTTTCACCAGGCAACGCCGGTCAACTGCTGTGTATGTATGAGAAATCGTTTGGAAACTTTCCTCATTCCAGCACGTTGTAGGTGTCACCACGGGCGCCAACCTTGTGTGAATGTTCTGAAAAGGTAATCATTTGCCAATCACAGCATCTTCTTCCTGTCGGTTCAATTTCGCGTCCGTAGCACACCATCTTCGTGGTGCAGCAATTTAATGGCCAGTAGTGTATCTTCCCCAGTCCGTGAAGGGAAACCAAACGTTGTCCACAGAATTACAGCCTCCTGTGCCCTCAGACCCCGGGTTTTTGGGTCCATCCAGACTTACAGTAGAGGGACCGAGCTTCCCGCTCCAGAACGGTCGTCCATAGCCAAGCACTCGTCTCAGCTAGCTCCCCGCCCTCCGCACGGCTCACCGCCTCCTCGCAGTGGACGTGCCAGCAGCGCGCTCGCTGAAGCTTGCAACGCCCTCTAGGAAAGTGCGGATACTTCAAACAGAAATAAGCAGGGGGAACACGGACGCAGCGTGGCACTCGACACGGTTCACAAGGATGCAGCGTTAAGTCGGCAGAATGAGCGGTCCCTGTCGCTGTTGTCTGTTCCCTTCTTTCAGTGTCTTGTGTATGAGAAGGCCCTCTGTGGATCGGGCTGCTAATTAAATGGCCCGCTGGACTGTCCATTCGCTGAGTTGCAGGGTCTGTACTTGCTGCAGCCCACCTGTCAGAGGTATGTCGCACGTTGTCGTCGCCGCCCTATGACTCCCGCGACACGCCGGAAATGATTAACAAACTATCGTCCAATGTAACTGACATTCATCTGGGAACCGTAAAATTGCTACTCGTTCACCAAAGGTTATTAATCTCAATCATTACCAAAAAAATTGTTCAAATGTCTCTGAGCACTATGAGACTTAACTTCTGAGGTCATCAGTCGCCTAGAACTTAGCACTAATTAAACCTAACTAACCTAAGGACTTCACACACAGCCATGCCCGAGGCAGGATTAGAACCTGCGACCGTAGCGGTCGCTCGGCTCCAGACTGCAGCGCCTAGAACCGCACGGCCAATCCGGCCGGCTCAATCATTACACAAAATGTAAAGTGCAAGTAGGTGCCAATGAAGAACTGGTGAAATTACACACAATTTTCAGTAACACACTTTATTCATATTTGGTTCAAGACTTTACGACATTTTTTTTAAAAAAAACAACAATAATTTAGCAAATAAGTCAATTTACGATAGGAAACGACTTTTAAATTATTATATTATTATAAAAAATTTCACTAATGTAAAAGGCAAGTGCTGGTAAGTAATTTAACGTATACAACGCGACGAAGTATAATATTTCAAGTTCAGCTAAATTACAGCTGAATTTCACTCCATTCATTAAATGGCGCAGAATCTAACTTGTCTGCAACATATAAAGATAATCCTATTTACAAAATTTCTCAAAAGAGAAAGACCAAAACGCATGAGTCATACACACGGGGGGACATTCACAGTTAATAACATTAACATTTCCTAAATATATTTTAAAAAAAACAAATTTTAGAAATTTGTGCCAGTTAACTTACGGCAAACACATGCGCTCGCTACGTAGGACTTGCGAACTTTCACAGCATTCTCCTTTCAAGGCAACAATTTCTACCCGTAAGGAAATGGCAAACTTTTGCATGGGAAGAAAACACACTAATAACCAACCACCTGTATAAAACATATAAACACGCTGAGTAAAAGCCTTAAAAGGTATACAGTTTTAGCTAACTAGAAACAATATAAATAAACCAATACAGTGTATATTAACCTTGCTTGATTATAGCCAAATATATATAAACACAAATTTATATAAGTTACAGCTTCCAAATGAGCAGGAAATCGTTATGCAATTGACTAGTTCTTACCACGAGGCAAAAGGAATTTTTCTTCTTTCTTAGAGTACCTTTTACACGTGAGTCTAGTAATACTAGTTACGACAGGCGAGAGAATGGGTCAGGTCTTAGTGCCTTGCAGTACGGTCATTGGTGCCTTAGACTTTCAAGACATGGCAGAGGCTGACAGTCGAGTAAACCCGTAGGTAAGCTGGGAGGGGAAAGAAGCAATCCGAACCACACATTTACTCTGACTCCCCCCCTCCTCCTTTCGTCCTCCAAAAGGGGACAAACGGACCACCCTTTCCAATATTACCACCGTCCCGTGGGTGGGCAGACGAGAATGAATGGCGGGAAACCACCAAAAAATACGGCTGGTATAATTAACTAGAATAAGTAAATTGAATTCAATTAAACTTCATAAAATCTGTTAACGATCAGTACTCAACTTCTGGTGCGTTAGGACTCCCAGGACTGAACCAACGCAGCAGCTCCAAATGCTCTGCCGAGCCGTCCGCTGCCAGCTGTTTCAACGGACGCAGGAAGGCGCGCCGAGTTTCAGAACCACATAGCCGGTCGACAGCATATGGCCGAACTGCAGATTAGGCTCTTTGCGGATCTACGCTCAGGAAGATTTGTTTCGTGACGAGCAGTCAACGCCCCGTACCACGGAGTCGCTGGTCTCGTCCCTTACGCTGATGCCACGGTCTGCGTGCTGTCCCTCTAGGACCGGCAAGAAGTCGCTTCTTGATGCCCCGACTGCCAACCCTCCACGAGAGCCCATACAGTCACCTCTTAAATCCACGCGAACAGTCCACGTTTCCCCTTTGCCGCTAGAGGGAGACACCGAGGCCTTCAATTGCAACAATGGCGCCACCGGCAGAAAACGGAGGGCGACTGCTTCACGCTAAGCGCTTTTCAAAGCTACCTTTACCACCGCTAAATCTGCAGTAGGATCTTGCAAAATGTTCTGAGCTGAAAAGTAATAAGATACGTCGAACAGAATGACCTTCTCCATCCCAACCAGAATGACTACAATGCTCAAGCGAAATCCAGCTCGCACTTTCATCACACGACGTCATGAAATGCATGAATGAAGATATAAGCCATCATGCAGTATTTGTTTACTTCTGAAAACCATTTCACCCAATACCAAACCAATGCTTGCTAGCAAAAGTGGAATGAAAGAAAAACTGGTTTTATAATTTCGCAGCAGGGACGGTGCTGTGTATCTTAGCTGGAATGCTATTGAGAAATATAACAGCAGATTGAGGCGCGTTCCTTGTTGTTCATCTTGTGCGTTAATGGATTCGTAGACAATATTACTGGTGACCTCAAAGCGTTTGCTTAAAGCTGTTCCCTATAATGAAGAACTATATGAGCAATGTTGTTCACACATCCAGTCAGATCTTCGTAAGATTTCAAAGATATTCCCAAATAACCATCTTGATTGAAATTCCGGATCTATACCAGTGCTACTAATTTATCACCTTATGATTACACTACGATGAGTCACAACTGGAACTCGTAAAAGTACCTCGATGTAAAAAACGCAGTAGATGGTCACATAGCCTCAGTCAAAAGTGAAGTAGATGGCAGATTTCACTTCATTGGTAGGATACTGGTAATATGAAGTCAGTTTGCAAAGGAAACTGATTACAAAGCGCTCACTGCTACGTGTCCTAGATTATTGCTCAAGTCTCTGGGAGCCATACCAAACACACAATTAGGTCATATAGAACTAGTAACACGTGTAGGTAGAACGAATAATCATATGTTCTTTTTACTAATGAAAAAGTGTCACGAAAGTGAAGATCATTAACTGGCAGGCGCTTGAAGACAGATTTAAATTATCACGTGGAATTCCACTAACGAAATTTCAAAAATCAGTATTGAATTAAGAATATACGAGTATACTACAAACCCCCTACGCATCGTTCACGAAGAGCTAGCGAAGACAAGATTAGACAATAGCATTTGAAGATACAGCATTTGAAGATTCTTTTCTCGCTACATATACTTTCAAGGAACGGGGAAAGCACCCTAACGTGATATACGGGAAAGTATTTTGTACGTCATTGTTGTTACAACAGAATGGAAAAGGAAACTGAGGAGGTGTTAGATGACAATGAGATTGGCTTTAGGAAAACTTAAGTCACCAGAGAGATAGGTCTGACTGTTGGGGTTAGTATTTGACGCAAGAATAAAGAAAAATCAAGACACGCTCATAGGATTTGTCGACCTCGAAAAAGAGTTTGAAAAGTCAGTTGGTGCAAGATGTTCGAATTTCTGAGAAAAATAGGAATAAGCTAACGGAGAGACGCATAACATACAATATGTGGAAGAGTCGTGAGAGAACACAAAGCGTGGAAGACAAAGGACGAAGTGCATAGATTAAAAAGAATATAAGAAAAGGATGTATTCTTTTACCTCAACTTTTCAATCTATACATCGAAGAAGCAATGACGGAAATAAAAGAAAGTTTCAGGTGTGGAATTAAAATTCCGGGTTAAGGTATCCTTCTGATAAGATTCGCTGATGACATTGCTATTCTTAGTTGAAGTTAAGGAGAATGCTGAATGCAATGAACAGTCTAATGAGTACAGAATATGGACTGAGAGTAAATCGAAGAAAGACGGAAGTAATGAGAAGTGACAGAAAAGAGATCAGCAAGAAATATAATATCAGAATTGGGGATAACGAAGTAGATGAAGTTAAAGAATCCTGTTATATAGGCATCAAAATAACCAATGACGAAAAGAGCAAGGAGGACAGAAAAAGCAGATTAGCACTCGTAAAAAGGGCGTTTCTGGCCAAGAGATGTATACTAGTATCAAACATTGACCGTAATTTGAGAAAGAAATTTCTGAGGAAGTTCGTTTGGAACAGAGTATTGTAAGGTAGAGAAACGTGGACTATGAGCAGACAGGCGTGTAGCTTTCTGCAGAGATGAAACGTGCTCAATAAACAATTCAAATTAGAAGAGAATACAGGCTTATGAAATCAGTATCTAGGGAATTGGACTCTGCCGGAAACCAAATAAAATGAAGTGAAAGCATGCCCTACAAAAGAATGATTAAGATTACATTAATAGATCGGACAACAAGGGAGAAGGTACTGAATCGATTTGGGTACAAAAGATTTAATGGCTCAACATTATTAATGGTAATGATCGGTGGATAGGAAACGTCCTGAAGCACCGAGTTGTAATGGAGGGAAGTGCGGGGACAGATTGTATTGGGTTGGTGCATAAGTTCCAAGCGTTTTCCCGTACGTTTCGTAAACACAACACATACGCATAATATGGACTTTGGTCGTTTTTGTTGTTGTTGTGGTCTTCAGTCCAGAGACTGGTTTGATGCAGCTCTCAATGATACTCCATCCAGTGCAAGCGTCTTCATCTCTAACTACGTACTGCAACCTGAATCCTTCTGAATCTGCTTAGAGTATTCATTTCTTGGTCTCTCTCTAGAATTTTTACCCTCCACGCTGCCCTCCAATCCTAAATTGGTGATCCTTTGATGCCGCAGACCATGTACTAGTCAAGTCAAGTTGTGCCACAAATTCCTCTTCTCCCCAATTCTATTCAGTACCTCCTCATTAGTTACATGATCTACCCATCCAATCTTGAGCATTTTCCTGTAGTACCACATTTCGAAAGGCTCTATTCTCTTCTGGTCTAAACTGTTTATCGTCCATGTTTCACTTCCATACATGGCTACACTCCACGTAAATATTTTTAGAAAAGAACTTCTCTTCTGCATAAACGCTTTCCTTGCCATTGCCAACCTACATTTTATATCCTCTCCACTTCGACTATCATCAGTTGTTTTGCTCTCCAGATAGCAAAACTCATCTACTACTTAAAGGTCTCATTTCCAAACAATTCCCTTAGGATCACCTGATTTAATACGACTACATTCCATTATCCTGGTTTTGCTTATAGTGATGTTCATCATATATCTTTTCAAGATACTGTACATTCCGTTCAACTGCTCTCCCAAGTCCTTTGCTGTCTCTGACAGCATTACAATGTCATCGGAAAAACTTAAACTTCTTATTTCTTCTTCATGGACTTTAATTCTTTCTCCAAATTTATATTTTGTTTCCTTTACTGCTTGCTCAGTATATAGATTGAACAACATCGGGGATAGCCTACAATCCTGTCTCACCCCCTTCCCAACCCCAGCTTCCCTTTCATGGCCGACGACTCTTATAACTGCCATCTGTTTCTGTACAAATTGTTAATAACCTTTCACTCCCTATTTTATCCTTGTCACCTTCAGAATTCGTAAGAAAGGATTCCAGTCAACATTGTCAAAAGCTTTCTCTAACTCTAAAATGCCGGAAACGTAGGTTTGCCTTTCCTTAATCTATCCTCTATGTTAAGTCGTAGGGTCAGTATTACCTCACGTGTTCCAGCATTTCTAAAGAATCAAAACTGATCTTTCCCGAAGTCGGCTTCTACCAGTTTTTCCATTCGTCTGTAAAGAATTCGCATTAGTATTTTGCAGCCGTGACTTATTAAAGTGATAGTTCGATAATTTTCACATCTGTCAACACCTGCTTTCTTTGGGATTGGAATTATTCCGTTCTTCTTGAAGTCCGAGGGCATTTCGCCTCTCTCATACATCTTGCTCACCAGATGGTAGAGTTTTGTCAGGGCTGGTTCTCCCAAGACTATCAGTAGTTCTAATGAAATGTTGTCTACACCCACGGCCTTGTTTCGAGTCAGGTCTTTCAGTGCTCTATCAAATTCTCCACGCAGTATCATATCTCCATTTGTCTTCATCTACATCCTGTTCTGTTTCTATATACTGCTTTCAAGTACGTCGTCTTTGTATAGACCCTCTATATACTCCTTCCACTTTTCTACTTTCCGCCGGCCGCTGTGACCGGGCGGTTCTAGGCGCTTTAGTCGCAGGTTCGAATCCTGCCTCTGGCATGGATGTGTGTGATGTCCTTAGGTTAGTTAGGTTTAAGTATTAAGTTCTAGCGGACTGATGACCTCAGATGTTAAGTACCAAAGTGCTAAGAGCCATTTGAACCATTTTTCTACTTTTTCCTTCTATGCTTACAACTGGTTTTCACTCTAAGTTCTTGATATTCATACAAGTGGTTCTCTTTTCTCCATAGGTCTTTTTAATTCTCCTGTAAACAGTATCTATCTTACCCCTAGTGATATGTGCCTCCACATCCTTACATTTGTCCTCTAGCCATCCCTGCATGGCCATTTTGCACTTCTTGTCGATCGCATTTTGAGACGTTTCCATTCCTTTTTGCCTGCTTCATTAATTTCATTTTTATATTTTCTCCTTTCATCAATTAAATTCAATATCTCGCCCACTAGCCAAGGATTTCTACTAGCCCTCGTCTTTTCACTTACTTCATGCTCTGCTGCCTTCACTATTTCATCTCTCAAAGCTACCCTTTCTTCTTCTACAGTATTTCACTCCCCCGAAATCGTCAATCGTTCGCTAATGCTCTCTCTGCAACTGTCTACAATCTCTGGTTTTTTCAGGTTATCCAAGACCCATCTCCTTAAATTAGCTCATTTTTACAGTTTCTTCAGTTTTTATCTACAGTTAATAACCAATAGATTGTTGTTTGAGTCCACATCTGCCCCTGTAAATGTCATACAATTTAAAACCCGGCTCCTACATCTCTGTCTTACCATTATATAATCTATCTTAAACCTTCCAGTATGCCGGCCGAAGTGGCCCTGCGGTTCTAGGCGCTGTAGTCTGGAACCACAAGACGGTCGCATGTTTGAATCCTGCCTCGGGCATGAATGTGTGTGATGTCCTTAGGTTAGTTAGGTTTAGCTAGTTCTAAGTTCTAGGGGACTAATGACCGCAGAAGTTGAGTCCCATACTGCTCAGAGCCATTTTGAACCTTCCAGTGTCTCCAGGTCTCTTTATCGTATACAACCTTCTGTTCTGACTCTTAAACCATGTGTTACCTATGATTAACTTACGTTCTGTGTAAGTTTCTACCAGGCGGCTTTCTCTTTCATTACTTAACCCCATTTCATATTCACCTACTACTTTTCCTTCTCTTTCTTTCCCAGGTATCGAATTCCAGTCCCGCATGACTATTAAAGTTTCGTCTCCCTTCACTATCTGAATAGTTGCTTTAATCTCATCATACATTTCTTCAATCTCTTCGTCATCTGCGGAATTAGTTGGCATATATACTTTTACTAATGTGGTAGGTGTGGACTTCATGTCTATATTGGCTACATTAGTGCGTTCACTATGCTGCTTACCCGCGCTCCTAAATTGTTATTCATTATTAAACCTACTCCTGCATTACCCCTATTTCATTTTACATTTATAACTCTGGATTCACCTGACCAGAAGTCTTGGTCCTTCTGCCACCGAACTTCACGAACTCCCACTATATTTAATTTATCCATTTCCCTTTTTCAAATTTTCTAACCCACCTTCCCGATAAAGGGGTCTGACATTCTACGCTCAGACCGCAGAACGCCAGTTTTGTTTCTGCTGATAACGAAGCCCTCCTGAGTAGTCTCCAACCGGAGATCGAATGGTGGACTATTTTACTTACGGAATATTTTACCCAAGAGGACGCCATCACCATTTAACCATACAGTAAAGTTGCATGCCCTCGGTAAAAATTACGGCTATAGTTTCCCCTTGCTTTCAGCCGTTCGCAGTACCACCATAGCAAGGCCGTTTTGGTTAATGTTACAAGGTCAGATCAGTCAATCATTAACTACTTAAAAGGCTGCTGCCCCTCTTCACGAACCACACGTTTGTCTGGCCTCTCAACAGATACCCCTCCGTTGTGGTTGCACCTACAGTACGTGTATCTGTATCGCTTAGGCACGCAAGCCTCCCCACCAACGGCAAGGTCCATGGGTCAAGGGAGGGGGGGACTTAAGTTATTAATGATGTATTCTTGCTGGGGTAGCTTTTTGATTCCGCGACTGGAAGTCTCGTCGTTTTCAGATGAGGAACGTTTTGAGCCATGTTCGGATAGCGTTTCTATTCGGAAAGGAATTTTCTTGAAGGTTGTTTGATGGAGAGCGGTAAAGATTAAAATCTGAGGGCACAATATCAGATGAATAACGTGGGTGTGGGATGACACCCCAATCCAACTCCTGTATAACATTTTTTGCCAGAATGCAAGCGGGCGGTTTCGTGAAGTAGCGTCACTTCACACCGTCTTCGTGTTGTTGCTCTTGGTCTGCGCCTGCAAGACGTCTTAGTTGTTGGCAATAAACAACGAAAATTGTGGTTGCACCTCAGGAAAGCAATGCGCAATACACCACACCGCCGCTGCTTCACTAGATGGATAACGTTATCTTTTATAGATGTGCGCAGATCTTTGTACGGAGAGTTACTGCTTTGTTTGGGCTCAGTCATTCCTTTCATTTTCTTACGTTAGCATAAAGACACCATTTTTCGCCACCAGTAACTATTCAGGCTGTGAATGATCAGTGTTGTTCACTAGATAGTTGAGGACGAGAAAGCAGAGATTCATATATGGCCTCCTGCTGATTTTTGCTATTTTGTCTTATTGTTGGAGCACACAGAACCACATACCTGTATGCTCGATTTTTGAAACTTTCCCATTGGTTGCAAATTTCGCACAGTAGTGGAAAAATCGGAGTGTTCATCACATTTGCCACTTCTAGATTTCTGTGACGTGGATGAATGTGGATAAATGCAGTTAAACGAACTTCATCAAACTTCAGAAGTTTTCCTGGATGTAGGAAATTAAAAATGTCAAAAGAATCGTCCTTAAAATGAAAAACCCATTTTCTTTCCCTGCTCTGTCCGATGGCATTATCTCCATATGTTCCTGGCTACCTCCGCTGTTTTCATCCCTATACTGAACTCAAACAGAAGAATATGTAAGAAATATTCCGATTTCTCGACTTGACGCTCCATTTTCTAGCGTCCATAACTCCACTCACTATCTCCAAAAGACAATATTTAAACTCAAATAGCAACAATAAACTACAAATAAAGAAAGACAGTAGACAAATAAACTCATAGCAACCAGAATATCAAAATGCAAAACGAAAACTCTGCGAACTTATGCGCCAACCTAATAGAAGGAGACTAAGACCGGACTGGAGAATGTAGGTTGAAAATGGTTCAGCACAAGTGTGAAATGCGCTTTATACTCACTTGCCGTATGGCTTAAGGCCTTTTCTCAGTTTCATCGAAAATGACGCCAGTGATCTGCACCTTGAAGTTCTACGTCCCGTGCGTAGAGAACTCTAGGCAGCCAGGTAGTCCCACGTGGAGAATGTGCGCCGGTGCGTTGGAGCCACGTGTCCGAGTGTGCCAGCAGCACGTGTAATTAAATTCGTTAGCGCGTCCTACTAATTATACAGAGGCACGCTCGCGCTTGCTCCCTTCTGGTTGCCGGTTCCCCGTGCGTCATTATCATAATCTGATATTCCGCAATTACGGCGCCTCAGACTCTTAATGAGACGTCACATTCCGGCAAACTTAACGGCCTTTCCGGGACACCTTCACAGTGTTTCTCACATTCGTCTATGCGTCCACTTCCACTCCACGGCACCATTCTGTCCGGATTCGTACGGCTCTCCTCGAGTCTTGTTCACCCAGAATTCATTGAACCATCAGACGCGGGAATAGGTTCTAATGTTTAGAATAATTTGTGCACCATGAAACAAGGTGTAGGACTTTCAGGGTGTCTCACCATGTCCTCACAAGAAGAAAGAGGAAGTTTCATCTGCCTAGCCAAGTAACTCAGAGACAGTGTGCTGACGCTGTAATACTCCTATAGCTTGGGGTTTCTCTCAGGATCATGTACTATGGTCGCTTCTTTTTCTCACATAGAGTAATGAGTCAATAGACTTAGCATGCCGATGCTGTAATATTAGGTAGGTATTTTTCTCAGAATCATGCACTATGGTCACTTCTTTATGTCACATGCATTAATGACTCAGAGACCTAGTATCCGACCGCATAACGCGGTGTTTCTTTCTCAGTATCACGTACTGCAGTTGCATGCTTTAATCATATACATTAGTGACTCAGAGACCTAGTAAGCGGATTCTGTAGCATAACGTGGTGTTTCCCTCAGGACTATGGAGTACGATAGGTTCTTTCTGCCAGATACGTTAACGAATGACCTACTGTACCCGATAACCCTAAACTGCTTTGCTTGGCCGGCCAGTGTGGCCGAGCGGTTCTAAGGGCTTCAGTCTGGAACCGTGCGACCGCTACGGTCGCAGTTTCGAATTCTGCCTCGGGCATGGTTGTGTGTGATGTCCTTAGGTTAGTTAGGTTTCATTAGTTGTAAGTTCTAGGAGACTGATGACCTCAGATGTTAAGTCCCGTAGTGCTCGGAGCCATTTGAACCATTTGCTTTGCTTGCTTCAAAAGGAACTCTCGTTTCACGGCAAGTAATTACAAGAATCTGACACTGCCTGATTAAAATATCTAGTGCGTTTGGAGACTGTCAAATAGATTATGCAAAGTGGGGTTTCAAACCACCTATTTAAAGCAGGAATGGAACCACAGGAAAATCTAATTTTTACCATCAACTCTTTTCCGATTAGAAATGATAACCTTTGTCCACGTGCTCCGGGGGCAGCCAATATTCAGACTCTTTGAAGTGCAAGTTACAAACTTGACGAGAAATTTTAATTTTTCGTATAACGTTTCCTTCGGATTTTTCACTAATCTTTACGTGGATGCAGTGATGTACGCATAGTTTTCCTTGGACGTAAGAGGAATTGCACAGCATTCAAAGAATAATTCGTGGGCGCTTGAAACTCTAGAACTTACCTAACTGATGTAAACGTGAATCAGAACTTGCATTTCAAAAATTAGGTTTAGGTTGATTTAAACTTCATAACTTTTAATCGCAATTTCGAACATATTTTTAACTAACATGAAAAATTCTAGTTTTGTTTGAAGAGCAAGGTGTTTTGTAAATCTGCCAAGTATCAAAGTAAGAGGGCTTATAATATTGGTTTTACATGTACCTATGTACTCAAAAACGTCATATTCGGAAAATGCCGTCAAATTTTTGTTTGTATTTAGCACTTCTTTTAGAAGTATTCAGCAAGACAAACAGATTTTGTCCATTATAAATCACTTTTCTACTTCTGCCCATTCCTTTGGAAAACCCTTTTTTAGACACATCAAATAATGATTCACCTGCTTTCAGTAAAGTTGCCACTCTATCACTTACAAAACTTTGATTCACTTCCCTCCAGTCAGAATCTCTAAGCAACGTAAAACACGTTGACTGCTTTTCATACTGATCACTGAAACATGAAACTGATTTCATCACACAAAACTAGTTGTTCCCAACATTTGCCTTACACCTTTTACAAAACTCTCATTTTCATTTTGGTTACCACAGTGAAGACATTTCATCAATAACATTTCACTTCCAAACATTGCCGTGCTCCATATTGTAAACGACCCATTTTCTCGCTTATAATTACCTATACTCCAATCAGTTAGTGAGTCTTTCTTTATTACCAATATATCACGATCCTTTGGTAAGAGTTCATTAAGGACAATCGACGTAATGTCACTATTACTATGTTATATCCTTTGTTGAGATTTTTTATTGAATTATGGTAATGAAATTGTGCCACGAGATTCGAATAAAACATTTTTTCATGAATCCCTCAATTCTTAATTACGGTTAAGTACTGCTGTTACGTTTCACCCGACATACGACCATAAACTTCAGTCCACTACTAGGGTAGCATTCGACTTCCTCTGACCGACTGTTCACGACCAACCGCATCAGTAGACATCGCTTTAACGTATCATGCCCTGGCGTATAGTCAAAAGAAGAAACCGAAAAACTTAATGCTGAGATCACAGATTCTTAACGATGCGTGTTGCACCTCACAGAGGTTGTTTCTCGTACCGATCGAGATGAAGCAACGGCGACCACACAAGGTGCACATTCTCCGAATTACATACCACTACTTTCGATAAGGAATGCTTCCTTCGCCTGTTCTAGTCTGCTTCTTATTCATTTTTATTTATTTATCTCTCAGATATCATGCGAGCAAAAATTGCTTCATCGTGTATATACGCCGATTACAAAATTTATATACAAAACAAAAGAAAAACGGAAGGAGTAGTCAATAATTGCACGTATAAATAACACGTTATAAAGAAAATTGCTGAAGTACTGCGAGGAAATCACGAAATGAATAGAAGGAGAGTGCCGGAAGGAGATCTTTGAACTTACATTAGAATACTTGCGATTTATCACTCTTATTCTGTTCTTCTAGAAGCCTGTTGAAAATGAAACCAGCCGAATACTGTGCACTTCCTTGTACAATACTTAGTCCAACGTCTGTTATTTTGCTTCCTGCATAGGAAGATTCCTTTACTTCATCTTCTACGTGGATACGAATTCTGATATGTTAAGTTGATCGTTATTCTCATTCCTGCTACTCCTCTAATCTTTCGTGCTTTTTTTTTTTTATCATTCCACTCAAGATATCCTGCAAATATTATAAATAAATAGTTGAGAAAAAATGTTGGGGATTTTACAGAGAGTAGTTCTGTTGCCCTATTCTGAAACTTTGCGCTGATGTCTTGGACCTCGAAGAATGCCGACGGTTGCGAAACAGAATTATATTGAAAGCCTCAACTGATCGATCGTTGCCTCGCAGCATCCGGCGATTACCTGATGGGTTATCCAGTACAGTCGCTGGCAGGCTCCTTCGGAGAGTCGGAATTTGTCTCTCTGTAATGACGTAAATAGCGCGACGCGTAAAGGGCCTTGCTCTGGCCGGTCTTGCCCCTGCAGACGCCACGATGTAGCCCGCAGTACTGGGGCGTGCCTTTGTCTGCGGCCGTGTAGGGGCCCTCTGCGCCGCGCTACGGTCGTAACCGGTCCGCTCGTAAAGTCTGGGTCGGCCCTAGTGTGCGACGGGGCCACAGCCACGGAATGCTGAGCCACCAAGCAATCACTTAATATCAAGACGTGACGTGATGTGTCGTGACGTGACGTGACGTGCCGTGCCGCTTCTGCTGCCGAAGTTTATTCATATCTCCCGTCGTCCGAGTTTGCTCTGATGTCACACGCCATCCTGCAAAAAGATTACCGAATCCATTAATTCAGTTGTAAGAGCAATCCTAGAAGTATACATAGGAGCATAACGAAATGTGGATACATGTTGTATGACTCTGCTCCTATGTCACGACTGGAAGTTCTCGAGACCGTACACCGCAGCCTTGCGTATTTGTGGAAGCTATACAGGATTATTCAAACGAGGGAACAAACCCGTGTTAAAAATCAAAACGAACAATGTATAAAAGAAAAGACGACATTATCATAATTAAGACTTCATACCACATGTTGTCATATTACGACGTCATTATCGTCTCCCACGTCAACATAGGCAGTATATTCAAAACGTCCGGCAGTAATATTTATTTTCGACAGCGTTGCGTTATTGAATTTCTTGTTACAGAGGGACAGTGTGCTGCAGATATTCACCTCAGGCTTCAACGTGCCTATGGAGATGTCTGCAAGGGCGCCAGCAGTGCTAGGATGTTGGTGAAACATTTCAAAGATAGAAACAGCAGTATCCAAGATAAACCTCGTAGCTGACATCCTCGAACTGCTTACACGGGACAGGACCAAGAAAGAGTTGATGAGTTCGTTAGACGAGACAGCCTCAAACAAAACCCTGGAGCATGGAGTAGCACCACTTGGATTATCCATCAAAGAAGAAAGAAAAGGTGGTGCGATTTGCTGGGGAAGTTATGTACACTGTCTTCGAGGATCCACAGGGTTGTATCCTGATGATTTCATAGAACGTGGACAAACTGTAAATGCTTGCCGGCCATATCCAGACACTTTTGAAGTTCCGTTGCGCATTCCACGATAAACGTCCTGGAAAGAAGGTCATCCTTCAACAGGCCAACACACGTCCTCACACTGCCTACATCACTGTGGAGAAGATAAACACTTTTCGGTGGGAAACTCTTCAATATCCTCCCTATAGCGCCGTATGTGCACTATAAGTGACAGTGAACGATACTCGGCAAGTAGTGCCTCCGTGTCTATGGGAGTTCTATCGTAATGGTATTTTCAAACTTCACGATAATGAGAGAAATCTGTGCACAGTAACGGAAACTATGAAACTTCTTTTCAGATTAAAACTGTGTGCCCGACCGAGACTCGAACTCGGGACCTTTGCCTTTCGCGGGCAACTGCTCTACCATCTGAGCTACCGAAGCACGACTCACGCCCGGTACTCACAGCTTTACTTCTGCCAGTATCTCGTCTCCTACCTTCAAAACTTTACAGAAGCTCTTGTGCGAACCTTGCAGAACCAGCACTCCTGAAAGAAAGGATATAGCGGAGACATGGCTTAGCCACAGTCTGGGAAATGTTTCCAGAATGAGATTTTCACTCTGCAGCGGAGTGTGCGCTGATATGAAACTTTCTGGCAGATAAGCCATGTCTCCGCTGTATTCTTTCTTTCAGGAGTGCTAGTTCTTCAAGGTTCGCACAAGAGCTTCTGTAAAGTTTGGAAGGTAGGAGACGAGATACTGGCAGAAGTAAAGCTGTGAGTACCGGGCGTGAGTCGTGCTTCGGTAGCTCAGATTGTAGAGCACTTGCCCGCGTAAGGCAATGGTCCCGAGTTCGAGTCTCGGTCGGGCACACAGTTTTAATCTGCCAGGAAGTTTCATATCAGCGCACACTCCGCTGCAGAGTGAAAATCTCCTTCTGGAAACATCCCCCAGGCTGTGGCTAAGCCATGTCTCCGCTATGTCCTTTCTTTCAGGAGTGCTAGTTCTGCAAGGTTCGCACAAGAGCTTCTGTAAAGTTTGGAAGGTAGGAGACGAAATACTGGCAGAAGTAAAGCTGTGAGTACCGGCCGTGAGTCGTGCTTCGGTGGCTCAGATCTCAGATGGTAGAGCACTTGCCCGCGAAAGGCAAAGGTCCCGAGTTCGAGTCTCGGCCGGGCACACAGTTTTAATCTGCCAGGAAGTTTCATATCAGCGCACACTCCGCTGCAGAGTGAAAATCTCATTCTTGAAACGCAGACTATGTTAAAAAGCGACATAAAGCGAACAGATTAAGATAATGTACTTGGCTTGTCTAAGAAATAAATATTTTAAAAATGGTTGCTCGTTGCTTTCGGCACAGAACCCTTGTGCACTTCCGAAGTTTTAGAAGCGGAAAGTAGCACATATCAGGAAATAGACACACATCAGAGCAGTTCTCAAAGTTTTGAATCCACATTACAGGTGCTTCATATGGGCACAGCTAGTGATAACGTCAACAGTTGCGTGTTAATCACTCAGGTCGCTGCCTCTGCGGCCTCGGAATGTGCAACGACAGCCGTCTATTTTGGCAATCACTTCTGTTGGTGGCCTACTGCAGGTGTGAACTAATTCGTTTCCACAATACGAAGTAGACAGTTCGCCTACATATTCTGACATGCTGCTCCCTAGTGTTGTGCACTTTAACTTCGCCGTGGCCCGTATTACAAACTCAAACTTGGATGAATGCTCCATCCAACGATATGTGCTACTTTCAAAGCGTCTCTTAGATTTGGCTCATTTGGTTCCTCGACCTCGGAGGTAGTTATGATAATAGTATATGAAAAAGACCTCCTCTGTCGTGCAAGGAGACTGTCACTTCTACCAACCATTACGAGACGAAACTTCCGAATGTGGCAGATACACATCGAGGGTCAGAACCTCCATCAGTCATCCAATAAAAGGGAAATTATCTCTGTTACAAAATCTGATACAGACTGACATACTGGAGATAAACCCAGGACCCCTACTACCAGTGTCATATAGTAGGGTGAAATCCTTGAACATTCGACAGCACAATGTTAATATCAGTTTTGTATATGACATGTGGTGTCAGTCGAAAGATAACTCTTCACTAATTCACTGTTCTACACACGACGGTCATATAATCTCGAGTGAACTGTGTGCCTCTACACTGTCAACACTGTCAAACTGGACAGTAACTGGCACAAATGTTACAAATTGCATATGGACTGTTGCAAAATCTATGCATTTGCCGGAAACGCATTCGTTTATGACAAAATAGTGTGGAGACAAATCTTCTTATTACCTTTATAAACTTCGCCATTAACTGCAGTGTTTGCGATAATCAAGCTGTTTTTAGGTAGTCGATAACATGTCAACAAATTCGTAAGAAGTACTGTGTGACGAATGGTCTATAGGCGGTTAGGAAAGCAGCCGAAGGAAAACCCATAAACCGGCACACAATCGGCTGATCATGTGCCACTGTGCTGAGTATTTATAGAAAGTGGTTGAAGGTCGGTGGAATCATGAATATGTGGCAAGATGTTGGAGGTCCATACCTCATCATAAAGGATAGAGCTTACTTCCTCTGTAGAGCGAATTGTGGCAGATCTGATGTCAGACTACAATGCTGGTGCTAACACGACTGTTTTGGAGCACACTATCCAGTGCACATTAGGGGAAGATGGAGCTCTTCAGCAGATGTCTCCTAGTTGTTCCCGAACTGAAGGTCTCGGTGACTACTGGCACCACCTTGCAGGTGCTGTCATGGGCTCTGGAAGCTGGTTATGGCTGGAGCGGGGCCTGCCATCGCACGGAGTAAGAGTCTGCAATTACTCCATGCTGTATTTTATCTTGCTGCAACCCCGTTCAGGATGACGGCGACTTGCTGGAGGAATTGCGCTGCCTCGTGTTGACGCTCAGAATTGCTGTCGGAGTGCAGCGTTGACCGACCATGACCTCCATGACGCAACCAGCGCCTCCAGCGGCTCTTCTCAGCCCTCAGCTACTCTTGCAATGCCCTCACGCTGCGGGAACGCACTCGGTGCGCCGTCTACCCGTCTTGCTGGAAGGAGGCGCACTGGTGGTGTAGGGGGCACTGCCTCTGTGCAGGAGGCGACTCCGAGACCGAACAACTCCAACATGGGCTGCCAGGCACAGAAGCAAACTGCGGTACTTCATTTGCGTCCCAACAGTGGGCAGCCGACACAGCTCTCACAGTGGCGCTGACGAAAGTAATTTTCGTACAAACGGATCGGGTACACATACTCTTTCGGGCTGCATGTGTTTGGCCTGTGCTGCAGCTTTTGGCATGTACATTAAGCTTCAGCAGCTACTGAAAGTTATAATTTAAAAGCTATTTTCGTTTTGTTTGATTATTAAGTAGTATTGCACTACTGGCCATTAAAATTGCTACACGGAGAAGAAATGCAGATAATAAACGGGTATTCATTGGACAAATATATTATACTAGAACTGACATGTGATTACATTTTCAGGCAATTTGGATGCACAGATCCTGAGAAATCAGTGCCACAACAACCACCTCTGGCCGTAATAACGGCCTTGATACGCCTGTACATTGAGTCAAACAGAGCTTGGATGGCGTGTACAGGTACAGCTGCCCATGCAGCTTCAACACGATACCACAGTTCATCAAGAGTAGTGACTGGCGTATTGTGACGAGCCAGTTGCTCGGGCACCATTGACCACACGCTTTCAGTTGGTGAGAGATCTGGAGAATGTGCTGGCCAGGGCAGGAGTCGAACATTTTCTGTATCCAGAAAGGCCCGTACAGGACCCGCAACATGCGTTCGTGCATTATCCTGCTGAAATGTAGGGTTTCTCAGGGATCGAATGAAGGATAGAACCACGGGTCGTAACACATCTGAAATGTAACGTCCACTGTTCAAAGTACCGTCAATGCGAACAAGAGGTGACCGAGACGTGTATCCAATGGCACCCCATACAATCAGGCCGGGTGATACGCCATTATGGCGATGACGAATACACGCTTCCAATGTGCGTTTACCGCGATGTCGCCAAACACGGATGTGACCGTCATGATGCTGTAAACAGAACCTGAATTCATCTGAAAAAATGAAGTTTTGGCATTTGTGCACTCATGTTCGTCGTCGAACTGTTCGTGCAGATGTTTGTTGTCTTACAAACGTCCCGATCTGCTGACTCAGGGATCGAGACGTGGCTGCACGATCCGTAACAGCCATGCTGATAAGATATATGTCATCTCGACTGCCAGCGATATGAAGCCGTTGGGATCCAGCATGGCGTTCCGTATTACTCTCCTGAATCCACCGATTCCATATTCTACTAACAGTCACTGGATCTCGACAACGCGAGCACCAATGTCGCGATACGGTAAGCCGCAATCGCGATAGGCTACAATCCGACCTTAATCTAAGTCGGAGACGTGATGGTCCGCATTTCCCCTCCTTACACGAGGCATCACAACAACGTTTCACAAGGCAAAGCCAGTCAACTGCTGTTTGTGTATGAGAAATCGGTTGGAAACATGCCTCATGTCAGCACGTTGTAGGTGCCGTCACCGGCGCCAACCTTGTGTGAATGCTCTGAGAAGCTAATCATTTGCATATCACAGCATCTTCTTCCTGTCGGTTAAATTTCGCGTCTGTAGCACGTCATCTTCGTGGTGTAGCAATTGTAATGGGCAGTAGTGTAGTTCTAAGTTCTAGGGGACTGATGACCCCAAATGTTAAGTCCCATAGTGCTCAGAGCCATTTGAACCATTTTGGCCGGCCACTTACACAGAAGCCCACGTTCAAGAGGTCGACCTCATGCACTCTGTTTTCAGGACCATCAAGAAGCGGGGAGAGTTCCATGCCGTCTGGTGCCTGCTGGTGAACGAGGCCGCTGGAAACCGTTCCCCGTCCCGTTCTTCACCTGACAGTCGCCCTTCTTTTGAACCTTGAGTAGTGACATTTTCTTGCGGATCAACGACTGGAAAACCATTGGAGTGGCTCGACAGTGGCCGAGGTCGGGTGCCCCCGATGTCACAATGGACACAGGCTGCCAGAACCTCTGCATCGTTTGCCGGCGGTGGCGTCTCCATCCCCGTCAGTGGCGGCTCTCCAATGGAACCTGTAGTGACTTGGGGTGGTATCAGGTTTTGATCATTCATCACGTCATGTCGTGACGCCTCCATATGCGTTAGCGGGAGAGAGGTCATCGTGGATTGCTGTGGGAAGTTCAGTGCGGGGCACCTGGACGGTGCGGCACTGAAGACGTTCAGTTCGGGCATACCATCCTGGCTTTAGTCCGAGCACCTCCTCGGTTGGCCATCCTATATAACAATTCCGCGGCAGCCGCCAACGAAAACGTATGAAGTTCTATGCATACTTGGCGTACTTCGTTAAGTACAGGGTACGTTTCAAAGGGATCCCGTTTCTGCTCTGTGTGGCTCAAACCTGTACAATATGCATGCAGCACGTCGATGACGAAATTGGCGGAAACTTCGAACAGCAGCACGGTCAACTTCTACCTCACTCATATTACCGCCAGCGCTGGAAAAGCCACCCAACCGTTGTGAGATCGTTGTAGGAGTCTGTCACAGGTCGCTTCATCTATCAGTCTAGGTTGCTGGATACAACAGACAAATGATGCTGATCATTTCTTGCTGTTCTATGTGCGTCACATCTAAGGAAAATCTTTGAATTCTATGGGCCTTCAATCTTGTGTACGATGCGGCAAGTCAATACAACAACGCACGACCGCGTGCTGGAGGGAAGACAACAGCATCTGCGTGCCGCGTCCGTCCGCACGGCGTTGCGGCCGAAAGCCGACTGCTTACAAACATTACGTCCAAAGCTGGGATCCTATATCAGTATCGAAAAGTCTCGGAAATACTGAACATTTAAGAAGGGAAAATGGCCTCAAGGTGAGAACTGAAGTTTGTTTTAGTGAAGGCATGGGTCTAGGATATTGCGTTCAGCTATAGCAACCATAATGCCATGGTGGTGTAGTGATTAGCAAATCTACCTGACAAGCACCCGCGGCTCGCGGTCTTGTGGTACCGTTCTCGCTTCCCGCGCAAGCCGTCCTGCGTTCGATTCCCGGCGGGGTCAGGGATTTTCTCTGCCTCGAGATGACTGAGTGTTGTGTGTCGTTGATCATAATTTCATCCTCATTCAATCGCAAGTCGCCCTAGTGGCGTTAAAGAACTAGTGGGGAGCGGCGGCCGAACTCATTTTTACCGGCACGGTAGCTCAGCGTGTTGGGTCAGAGGGTTACCTGCCCTCTGTAAAAAAAAAAAAAAAAAAAAAAAAAAAACGGAGTTAATAGAGCAACAACAAACATGAACGGGTGTCTCGCGACTTCCGAACCGAGCAAATACAACGAACGAAAACGAACAAAATGAGATGAACCTCGTTCAAGTCCCGGTCTTGGTACAAATTTTAATTCATTACTTCAGCTTCCACGATTAATGAAGATAAAGCTGAGAAACCATACGTCTCCAGGAAACTGTAATTCCATCAAACCAAAATACGCTGCGCAAGTTAAGTCAGTAGCTACAGAATGCTATCGCGCCTGGTCGTTAGCACATTATAAACCGATCAGTCGTAACTGTTGCGTTAAGTGCGAAAATGAGTAACGCAAACAAGTACCTCGGAGTCAACAAGAAGGAGTTTGTACGTACTCGCAAACAAACACGTGCTCCGTCGTCCACCGCTTCGCCGTTTTCGTCCAGAGAACGGCGTCTTCATGTTCAAAAACGCTCGTTCCATCGGCACATAAAGCTCCAGAATTTATGAGGCTCCGTTCAGGAAAGCCGCGTATGTTATCGATTGCGAGGCACCATCCATCACCGCCGGCCTCGGCCGGGCTTGCGCTGCCCGCGTAGCCGCGCCGTTTCTCATCCGCCCCAGTTCTCCGATTTCCCGGCTGCTGCGGCCGTCGGGGCTCAGCTCACATAGTCGGGGATCTTCTCCCACTCCACGTCATCGCTTTAACCCGACGCAGAGTTGAACAATGAGGGCAGAAGCGGAAGTATCTGTAATGAACGTGTCTTCAGTACGAAGCACAAAACGTGAATCATATCTACATCTGAATATAATGTTGCTCGAGAATACACTACTGGCCATTAAAATTGTTAAACCACGAACATGACGTGCTACAGACGCGAAATTTAACCAACAGCAAGAAGATGCTGTGATATGCAAATGATTAGCTTTTCGGAGCATTCACACAAGGTTGACGCCTGTGGCGATACCTACAACGTGCTGACATGAGGAAGGTTTCCAACCGATTTCTCATACACAAACAGCAGTTGACCGGCACTGCCTGGTGAAAAGTTGTTGTGATGCCTGGTATAAGGACAAGAAAAGCGTACCATCACGTTTTGTACTTTGATAAAGGTCAGATTGTAACCCATCGCGTTTGCGGTTTATCGTATCGCGACATTGGTGCTCGCGTTGTCGAGATTCAGTGACTGTTAGCAGAATATGATATGGAATCGCTGGGTTCAGGAGGGTAATACGGAATGCCGTGCTGGATCCCAACGGCCTCGTATCACTAGCAGTCGAGATGACAGGCATCTTATCCGCATGGCTGTAACGGATCTTGCAGCCACGTCACGGTCCCCGAGTCAACAGATGGGAACGTTTGTTAGACAACAACCATCTGAACGAACAGTTCGACGACGTTTGCAGCAGCATGGACTATCAGCTCGGAACCATGGCCGCGGTTACCATTGACGCTGCATCACAGACAGGCGCGCCTGCGAACCTGGGTGCACGAATGGCAAAACGTAATTTTTTTCGGATGAATCTCATACACAAACAGCAATTGACCGGCGGTGCCTGGTGAAACGTTGTTGTGATGTCTCGTGTAAGGAGGTGAAATGCGTACCATCACGTTTCCGACTTTGATAAGGGACAGATTGTAGCCTATTGCGATTGCGGTTTATAGTATCGCGACATTGCTGCTCGCGTTCGTCGAGATCCAATGACTGTTAGCAGAATAGGGTAATACGGAACGCCGTGCTGGATCCCAACGGCCTCGTATCACTAGCAGTCGAGATGACCCATGGCTGTAACGGATCGTGCAGCCACGTCTCGACCCCTGAGTCAAGAGATGGGGACGTTTGCAAGACAACAACCATCTGAGGAACAGTTCGACGACGTTTGCAGCAGCATAGACTATCAGGTCGGAGACCATGGCTGCGGTTACCCTTGACGCTACATCGCAGACAGGAGCGCCTGCGATGGTGTACTCAAGCACGACCGTGGGTGCACGAATGGCAAAACGTCATTTTTTCAGATGAATCCAGGTTCTGTTTACAGCATCGTGATGGTCGCATCCGTGTTTGGCGTCATCGCGGTGAGCGCACAATAGAAGCATGTATTTGTCATCGCCATACTGGCGTATCATCCGACGTGATGGTATAGCGTGCCATTGATTACACATCTCGGTCATCTCTTGTTCGCATTGACGGCACTTTGAAGAGCGGACGTTACATTTCAGATGTGTTACGACCCGTGGCTCTACCCTTCGTTCGATCCCTGCGAAACGCAACATTTTAGCAGGATAATACACGACCTCATGTTGCAGATCCTGTGCGGGCCTTTCTGGATACAGAAAATGTCCGACTGCTGCCCCGGCAGCACATTCTTCAGATCTGTCACCAATTGAAAACGACTGGTCAATGGTGGCCGAGCAACTGGCTCGTCACAATACTCCAGTCACTACTCTTGATGAACTGTTGTATCGTATTGAAGCTCCATGGGCAGCTGTACCTGTACACGCCATCCAAACTCTGTTCGACTCAATGTACTGGCGTATCGAGGTCGTTATTACGGCCAGAGGTGGTTGTTATAGGTACTGTTTTCTCAGGATCTATGCACCCAGATTGCGTGAAAATGTAATCACATGTCAGTTCTAGTATAATATATTTTTCCAATGAATACCCGGTTATTATCTGCATTTCTTCTTGGTGTAGCAATTTTAATGGCCAGTAGTGTATTTGCTTTAGTGCTCGAAGCAGCTTTGCGTGGTCTATGGTGGTGATTAGCATGTATCTGCATGTATCTGCATACGTCCTTCCATTGACAGATTCCAAGCAGCATATGGACATTTCGTGAGCACCGGTTTTCTTTTTAAAGTTCGATATGCCACTCTTACACTGCCTTGGCGAGCGGACGGTATCGGTTTCATTCATGTCCATAACCTTGCGCGATCGCTCTATCTCAACACTATGAGTCGCACGTGTACATCTGTCCACGCCAATCTGACGGGCACCCTGACAACTGAAGCCATGCTGTCTAGGATCACCAATTTCTGTGGGAAGCATTCCACCGTCACTCACCCAAATCAGAGAATTCTTGATCGACCTCAGCTATTTACGACTGCCGTCGATAGGGATGCCTAAAACGAAAGACTGTTCTCGCCTGTACGAACAACCCACCAATACGATCAAAAAGCGGCAACCCGTAGTTGGATGCAACACGACGAGGTGAGCAGTACACACGCTCTTTCTACCTACGGCGATTCGTTCGTTGTTATAAGTGGTTGTGAATTCGCTACTCGTCAGCGGCTACATTACATTCATGACGGACGACGCCTTGTGTCTGAAATGCTCAGTTCTTGATTTGGATACGCACCGCCTGGCTTGTGACACGATCAAGAGTGCTGACTGCTCACGCAGTGCATGGTGGCATTACTCTTGCAGCCATTGCCCATGACGATACACTGCGCGCCGACAGCTTATATTTTCCACCAACCAGGACGAATACCGTTAATTGGCTGAAAAGCATCCTCCTTTAATATGTATTTTGCGATGCACACGAAAGCGCACTCGACATTTGGTCCCTAATGAAGACACCAAATGCAGCTTTCAGCCGCCACCCGAAGTACACGACGCACTCCGCTAAATATTTAGGTTCATTATTTATGGACTCTCGAACTCGTTGGGGCGTTCCGGGTATCAGACACTGTACCTCAAGAAGAGTCCAAGAGCGTATTGACCCCTATGGATGGAATAATGGGAAACCCTGCCAATAGACGAGAAGATGATTCTGACACTTGCTACGGCAGCTGTAGCATACTTTGTTAATAAAAAATAAATAAACGAATGAATGAAATCCCTTCCCTGATAGAAGTAGAAATCCTTGTACAGCACTGGAGATGTTGAATTTAGCTGATGAAAGGAGAAAATATAAAAAAGCAGCAAATGAAGCAGGTGAAAGGGGATTCATACGTCTGAAAAATGAGATTAACAAGAAGAGTAAAATGGCTAAGCAGGAATGGCTAGAGGAAAAATGTAATAATTTAGAAGCGTATTACCTAGGGGAAACACAGATATCACCCACAGGATAATTAAACAGGTCTTTGGAGAAAAGAGAAGCAGCTGTATGTATATCAAGAACTCAGGTGCAAAAGCAGTTTCAGCAAAGAAGGGAACGCTAGAAGGTGGAGGAGTATATACAGGGCCTATACAAGGGATATGAACTTGAAATCTGTATTATATGAGTAGAAGAGGACGTTGATAAAGCTGAAATGGAAAATATGATACTGCGGGAAGAATTTGACAGAACAGTGAAGACTTAAGTCGAAACACGTTCCCTGGTATAGGTGACATTACGTGAAAGTATTGATAACCTAGGGTGAGCCAGCAACGACAAAGCTATTCCATCTGGTGTTCAAGACGTTAATGAGGGGATACTATATAGAATTTAGGAGACAAGGAATTTGTGGCACAACTTCATTAAAAGAGAGGATCGGTTGATAGGATACATTCTGAGACATAAAGGTATCATCAGTTAAATATTGGAGGGAATTATGGAGGTGTGAAAATGGTAAAGGGACACCACGAGATGTATACAGTAGGAAGATACGGAGAGCTGCATCAAACCAGTATTCTGATTGAAGTCCACAACAAAGATACGTAAACACAGAACACACAAATTAACGGCACATTTAAAATGCCCTCTCTTGCCCGGCGAAGAAATCGAATCCGTTACGTCCTCTTTAAGATACAAAAACGCTACTCCGATATCACGGATCATTTTCATTGTTCCTCGTATATTGCTTTGCGATAACTGGTGCGGCGAAGCACTAGTACTTTTTTTTCAGTCAAAGGGGAAACTGCCAGTAGCGCTTCTCTCCTTTTCGAGTTCCTTAGCGCAAAGACCTTCATTCTGTGGTCTATTTGTTGTGGCGGCAAAGGAATAACTCGAGGGCACAGAAGGGCAGTAAGTGTATTTACGCTCGACTACTGAAAACATTTTGAGTTTCCGAGTTTCTCCAAGGCGGTGCTTCCCTCTCGTGGCTCTTCCATATTCTGTTTTCTCTGCCCTCCCGGACCTCTCGAGTTTTTAAAGCGGTGCCCAAGTTCCGCAGGAGTGGCTGTGAGTGCATTCCTCTTCTCCCACTGCCTCGTGATATCAATGAAACTCGAACGGCAGATCTGAGTAGACAGCAATTTTTTTTCTCAAAAGAGAGAAGGGAAGCGACGAAATCTAAGTAGAAAGTGTGTGAGTATGACACTCCGATTTTCCTTTGAAGAGAAGTAGAGTTGTCAGAGATGAGAGACAAGCAACACTGCGTGAAATAACCGCAGAAATCAATGTGGGCCATACGACGAACGTATCCGTCAGGAAAAACTTTGCGTTGACGGGCTGTGGCAGCAGACGATGCGAGTGCTTTCGCTAACAACACGACACCGCCTGCATAGCCTCTCCTGGGTTCCTGCCGTTTCAATTCCTGGTAATATGAGTCTCGATTTCAGTTGGTAAGAGCTGATAGTAGAGTTCGAGAGTGGCACAGACCACACGAAACTATAGACCCAAGTTGTCGTAAAGGTACTGCGCAAGCTGTGATGGCTCCATAATAATGTGTGCTGTGTTTATATGCAACAGACTGGGTCTTCTGATCCACATGAACCGCTCATCGACTAGGAATTGTTATATTCAGTTATTTGTCCATTTGCAGCCGTCTATGGACCTTACGTTCCCATACAAGTCGGAATTTTTGTGGATGAGTGTGTGGCATATCACCGGACCGCAACTGTTCGCGGTCGGTTGGAAGAACATTTTGGACAGTTCGAACGAATGATTTGGCCACCCAGATCGCCCGACCTGAATCCCATCGAACAATAATGGGACACAACTGAGAGGCCAGTTTGTGCACAAACTGTTACACCGGCAACACTTCCGCAGTTATGGACTGTTATATAGACAGCGTGGCTCAGTAACTGTACAGGAGGTTTCCCAAGACCTGCTGACCGCATGTCACGTCGACTTGGTGCACATTGCCCAAGGGAGGTCCGACCCGATATTATGATGTCTCCCATGACTAGTCACGTCGGTGCACTATAATGGTTTGCTTCATCAGTGTACGTAAATGTAGATACGCTGACGGGCCATATAACTGCTGATCATCGAAAGTTGTGTTGACACCTCATAGCGTTACGGGTTCGTGACACGGTAAGAAAAGTGTATAATCTGTGGAAAGACGAATGGAAAAGATTTCTGTGGACGATGTAGGCTGCAAGTGTGGAAATCCACTGACATAATCGACTTTGACAAACTGTCATAGCACAGTGCCTCGCATAGAGCACTTCGGAAATGGAGATGCTGATTAGTTGTTCTCGAAAGTAGGTAGTAAGGCAGAACGCTATCGTAGCTGACGTCTGTCTCAGTGGCACTCGACACACAGAGAAGCCCAGTTCGCTTTCCGTAGGTGTGTGGTACTTTATCATACCAATTTAGGCGTCAGAGAGAGTGCAATTGACGCGTAGCTTTGAGATACTAACCGTCAGACTGCTGTGCTATTATAAACTGCATTACATGAACATACACACATGTGAAGTGAGATAGATGATCGTGTGGCGTTGTTGGCCGTGAGGCCTCATTCGGGGATATTCGGCTGCTGAGTTGTAAATCCTATTTCAGTCGACGCCGCATTTGGTGACATACGTGCCAGTGATGATGATAAAGGATGGTGAGAACAATCCAACACCCAGTCCACGAGCGGAGGAAATCCCCAACCCGGCCGGGAATCGAATCCGGACCTGCTGCATAGTAGGCAAATACGTTACCACTCAGCTGAGCAGGCGGGCACAGAATGTGAGCTGGATGGCAATGGGGTGGGGGTGGGGGAGAGGGGGAGCGGATGCGCCAAATCATGTTACCTTGTAAGATGTGGGTGGAAGAAACTAAGCATAATTTCTTACAAAATAAAACTCAAAACTATAAGATAACTATTTGATCGTCTACTTGTACAGTTGTAAAACTACCGTAGTTTACCGTAGACTATCACAAGTAAGCGCTGATTACGGTGGTGTTGCTTTGTTCAGTTAAGATCGTAAGCGTGTTTTCAGTACGTTAGGCGTGTTGCATACCTATTAGTGTTACCTCGTTTCGATCGCTTTGTATGCGTACACGATCAATGTCCTGCGAGATGCCCCTAAAGACAGAAAGCAGTAAACCGTTAAGAAAATATATATAAGATCGGGTAACCTACGGAAAAATATTTGTCCTACATAGTTATCGTCCTGTTACTTAAAAATAAACAGTATTTATAGCAAAACTGAAATTGACAATATTTAATTCAGGCTTTATTAGAAAATTGTTGATTTGTAATGCGAAATAGAGGGACATTGTAGTAACGATAGAAAGATATATATCATACAGTGCTAGAAGAGAATTTCCTCAAAAATAAGGTAAATTATTTTTTTAAAAAAGTGCCAAATATCGCTTCAATACTTCGATGACGATATACAAAACATTATTCTGTTATTCATAAACGACTTTCTCATTCATCTATAGTAACATGAAACTCTTGCCTTCGATCATACTAAAGAACATATTATTAAGTGCAAACAATGATAATAATATACGTTTTTTTAAGTTTACACATGTAAACTGTCCTTACATCAAAAGCAGTTGCTTTGATTGCGTAAGCGGCACAAGTTAAGCAATCGGCTAATATTTATGGCTTATAAAATACAATTTATATTCTTTTAGTTTATAGAATACACAATATACTAACACCGAACGCTGTGCGGTTCTAATTATGTGCAAAACAAAAAACAAAGAGAAGCCGTCGACTTCCAGTTTCTCTATCACACATTCATTTATGCTTCTTTCCCTACCGAAGGTACCAATTCTACAAGTGATACTACCATTCATTACATCATTTATGTACTGTACCAAAACGATACAACCATAGTTTTGGTAGAACGCAACTCTCCCAACAAACCGAGAGGTTTCACCGCTCAACAATATGACTAGTCGCTAGGAACGACACATGGTTCGGGTTGTGCTTTAATCTGTACAGAGTGATGACAAAGTCCCGTTTCCCCCTATCGCGTGTCCATATATTCGCAGATGTCCGCACTGAGTTAATATGGGATAATGCAAAGTACAACTCTGAGGTAGTGTGACTATTCTTTATTATTTGTTGCAGGGTGTTTCTGTGTACACCATAGTTTTGGTGAGAGACTGAGATTCTCCTTCAGGTATCAGGTGAAACTCTGCTCAACATTGCTGGCGTGATGACAGTAAACGCAGGTCGAACAGCATCCTTAAGTTCGTTAAGTGTCCAGTAACGTGGGACCGTAACTTTCTGCTTAATGAGCCCCTCACTTTGGCAAATATGGATCGTTATATAGGCAGCACGGTTCATTATTTCCGGAGAGGACTTCCAAAGACTTTGAGTCCATACCACGTCGTGTTGCTGCAGTGCGCCTGGTGATAGGAGGTACGACACAATGCCAGTAGTTATCCCACGACTATTGCCACCTCAGTGTAAGGGGTTAGTGCTCCATCCTGTTGAAAACATACACGACCGAGCAGCCCCGATCTTACTGGTGTGGGACAAACCCCAATCACGTAACATGGTAAGATACGCACCACGATTCACAGCACCATCAAAGAAATATGGACCTACCAAATGACTTGCTGATATTGCAGCACAGATGATTTGTATTCATGTTCTTCATAAAAGTGTGGGTTTTCATTACTACAGAAATAGTTTCTCGCTTTTCCATTCACATACACTCCTGGAAATTGAAATAAGAACACCGTGAATTCATTGTCCCAGGAAGGGGAAACTTTATTTACACCTTCCTGGGGTCAGATACATCATATGATCACACTGACAGAACCACAGGCACATAGACACAGGCAACAGAGCATGCACAATGTCGCCACTAGTACAGTGTATATCCACCTTTCGCAGCAATGCAGGCTGCTATTCTCCCATGGAGACGATCGTAGAGATGCTGGATGTAGTCCTGTGGAACGGCTTGCCATGCCATTTCCACCTGGCGCCTCAGTTGGACCAGCGTTCGTGCTGGACGTACAGACCGCGTGAGACGACGCTTCATCCACTCCCAAACATGCTCAATGGGGGACAGATCCGGAGATCTTGCTGGCCAGGGTAGTTGACTTACACCTTCTAGAGCACGTTGGGTGGCACGGGATACATGTGGACGTGCATTGTCCTGTTGGAACAGCAAGTTCCCTTGCCGGTCTAGGAATGGTAGAACGATGGGTTCGATGACGGTTTGGATGTACCGTGCACTATTCAGTGTCCCCTCGATGATCACCAGAGGTGTACGGCCAGTGTAGGAGATCGCTCCCCACACCATAATGCCGGGTGTTGGCCCTGTGTGCCTCGGTCGTATGCAGTCCTGATTGTGGCGCTCACCTGCACGGCGCCAAACACGCATACGACCATCATTGGCATCAAGGCAGAAGCGACTCTCATCGCTGAAGACGACACGTCTCCATTCGTCCCTCCATTCACGCCTGCCGGGACACCACTGGAGGCGGGCTGCACGATGTTGGGGCGTGAGCGGAAGACGGCCTAACGGTGTGCGGGACCGTAGCCCAGCTTCATGGAGACGGTTGCGAATGGTCCTCGCCGATACCCAGGAGAAACAGTGTCCCTAATTTGCTGAGAAGTGGCGGTGCGGTCCCCTACGGCACTGCGTAGGATCCTACGGTCTTGGCGTGCATCCGTGCATCGCTGCGGTCCGGTCCCAGGTCGACGGGCACGTGCACCTTCCGCCGACCACTGGCGACAACATTGATGTACTGTGGAGACCTCACGCCCTACGTGTTGAGCAATTCGGCGGTACGTCCACCCGGCCTCCCGCATGCCCACTATACGGCCTCGCTCCAAGTCCGTCAACTGCACATACGGTTCACGTCCACGCTGTCGCGGCATGCTACCAGTGTTAAAGACTGCGATGGAGCTCCGTATGCCACGGCAAACTGGCTGACACTGACGGCGGCGGTGCACAAATGCTGCGCAGCTAGCGCCATTCGACGGCCAACACCGCGGTTCCTGGTGTGTCCGCTGTGCCGTGCGTGTGATCATTGCTTGTACAGCCCTCTCGCAGTGTCCGGAGCAAGTATGGTGGGTCTGACACACCGGTGTCAATGTGTTCTTTTTTCCATTTCCAGGAGTGTATATTGCACACTCGTCCGAGAAAAGTAGTTTGCCCCTTGAAGGAAGAGTTGGAAAGACAGATCATCTCCGCCCAGAAACCTCATATCATTGCATTATCACTCAGTTCGTTTACAAATGCCGTTAACTTCAAATCAGTCTTTTTTTTGTGTAAAGTGACCGTTTACGAATGGGCTTTATTGGCTAACGTTTCACACACGCTGTATCATCCGCACGTCGTGAGCGGGCCTTATCTTTTTTGCAACGTACTGCAAAGAGATTTTCCGTAAAATTGTTGGTGTTTTGGACAAGGCTTCTGAAAGGTTAAACGAAATAATCCTAATTATATGTCATTGATTTCTCTGCATGGGGTCGTTCGTGGGCCCATGTGATCATTACGAGCCATTCCTCTGTGGCTTAGGCGGACTCATCAGCCGTGATTTAGATGTACGAGCGTATCAGCACTGCAACAATAAATGATATATGTATACAAGGTTCAAAAAATGGTTCAAATTGCTCTATGCATTATGGGACTTAACTTCTGAGGTCATCAGTCCCATAGAACATAGAACTACTTAGACCTAACTGACCAAGGACATCACACACATCCATGCCCGAGGCAGGATTCGAACCTGAGACGGTAGCAGTCGCGCGGTTCCAGGCTGAAGCGCCTAGAACCGCTCGGCCACAACGGCCGGCTGCATGGAGGTAATGAGTCTTTCTAAACACCTTGTACCTCTCCTTTCCTCGGGTCGATAACTGGGGTATATTAGAGACGTGACGTCCCCCTGTGACACTTTTTACATGAAATATTTCTGTCAGACAAGTAACTTTAAGATATATGCAAAAACTATCTGTGTTCACATTAGTAATTTTTGATACCGTACTTTATGGACTATAAGACGCATTTTTTCTTCGAAAAATTTTCTTAAAAAATAAGGATGCACCTTATATTCGGAAACAGTATAAAAATGCCCAGTATTAGATTTTAAATTCCCGCCAGTCTTGGCAATGGTCATATATTCGGTGCCGCAGGAAACTTATCTCCGTCTGGCAACAGTGGATTCAACTGGCAGCAGCCGCAACAGTGGACCGATGCGACGAACAGGATTTGCTGGGATTCACAGGATTGCTAGCACTGTCTCCTTCCCGCCTCGACATCACAAGCCCAGGACATTGTCTAGCCTATGATGCGTCCTTGTAGTCTACGGTGTCAATGAATTAGAACTGAAAGTGATCTGTGTTACCGATAAGAGTACACTATGTTTTTAGAAAGTAATTTTGCAAAGGAAAAAATAAAATATATGCATGTGACGCGAGGCATAAACTGAAAGTAACAGCACATGCAAAAGACCATACAGAGTATCTGAGCGGTAGTTCGGCCCTCCACCAACAGAAAAAAACATTCGCTACTGGCGGGCTAGCAAAGACGAGATGAAAAAAATGAGCAAGACTAAATGTTCAAATAGAGAACCGAATGCAAAATGACCAAAACTAGAAGATGACGTACTGAAATGGATTCAAGGACATTGTCAAAATGACACTGGAACTAATACAAAAATGATTCAAATACACTCTTGTTAGCTAACGCTACAGTGGAACTTATTAGAATTTAAGTGTGGAGTCAGTTGGTGATACACGTTTATGAAGCGTCATGGACTTAGCGTGTGAACCAAAACCAAATTATCTCAAAACATTCCACTGCAGTACGAAGAGGAAATATTATGTTTCCATCTCGTTATTATTCAATATCGAAAGAAAACCAGTGTGGAACTAAGGCATTTAGCAAATATGGAAGGAACTCCTCTGTCATATGAAGTGCCGTTGTCATTAAAGGTGCTGAAACTGTAACTATAAAAACAATGCATATGAAAAAAATGCACTACACTTACGCCGGCCAGTGTGGTTGAGCGGTTCTAGGCGCTTCAGTCTGGTACCGCGCGACCGCTGAGGTCGCAGGTTCGAATCCTGCCTCGGGCATGGACGTGTGTGATGTCCTTAGGTTACTTAGGTTTAAGTAGTTCTAAGTTCTAGGGGACTGATGACCTCAGATGTTAAGTCCCATAGTGCTCAGACCCATTTGAACCATTTTGTTGTCCTTACTGATTGTGCTGACAGTACTAAACTTAATCCAGTGACCATTTTCAAGGGCAAAACAATGCGCCGGCCGGCGTGGCAGAGCAATTCTATGCGCTACGGTTTGGAACCGCTGACCGCTACTGTCGCAGGTTCGAGTCCTGCCTCGGGCATGGGTGTGTGTGTGATGTCCTTAGGTTAGTTAGGTTTAAGTAGTTCTACTTTAGGGGACTGATGACCTCAGAAGTTAAGTCCCACAGTGCTCAGAGCCTTTAGAGCCAAAACAATGCCCAAACCTTTCTACATACGGCCGGATGTGTTGTTCACGTACATCATAAGGGGCTGATGACGCTAGTATGAAATCATGGATTAACGGAGTGTCGGACGGAAGGAAAGGTGCTTTATTGAAAATGGGTTTTTCTTGTTGTGCTAGATCTGTTTAAAAAAATTCTGTGAAAGAGAAACTGAGACGAGGAAATACACGGCTTCCTGTTATTCCGGAAACACTTACTTCACAATTGCAACCTCTTTTTGTCTCGATAAATGAACCAGGTGTCTATGAGAGAGGTATGGAACAAATGGATGGTGGATGATATCAACATGAATTCATGCCGAAGGGAGCTTTAAAATGATCTACAATCAAACAAGTGTGTCAATGGATAAAACAGTTGTTGTATAGAGTGACAGAAAACATTATTGTTACATCATTCAAGAAGTGCAACATGGCAGAACTCTTGATGATACTCAAGGGGGTGAAGGGGAGGGGGCGGAGCACACCTGCTTGCTAATGTCCCTCGCACCGTACGCCCTTCCTACGTCAAACTACAACTCTAAATCTCTTTGAGTGCAGGTATGTGGAGTATCCTCTATACTATTACGGATGAGTCTGGAAACCTGAGTCATTCACGTAATGCAGTATCCACACTAGAGACCTCAGCGGCCGCGTCGTCTAACATTTACAAATAGGGAGCATTTAATTATTTCATAAATAATAAATCCAATCACAAATTCATACAGGGGTCAATATTACCGACGAGACGACCACAATCGCAAGCCGATTTCATGGATATTTAAGAATCTAATAAATGAATTATGCAATTTTCTTGTAACATATTTTTCTCCTTTTTATGTACTTGCCGAAGTGTGTCCTACACACAGGACTATAGTATAGGGGGAGAAAAGTAATTATAATCTCCACCCAACGTTTAGTTTAATAAAGTCACACGAAGCCGTACACCGATTAAGAACGGAGCTCTTGCTTTCAAATTGGAGATGCACTCTCGCTAACCTGGAGAGAGAACTATTTCGCAGACACGCCGTCTTGGCGCCACTGTAAAGTGATAAGTTTATGTGTCAGAGAGCCACTCCTCAGTACTCCAGTCAAAAGCCGCTGTGACTGTCAGTGGGTATTAATTCCTCGGCTGGGGAAGGAGGAGGGGGATAAAAAGATTTCTGAGGGGTGGAAAAAAAGTGTTTGATCGTAATTTATTGAATGAAAGATTTTAAAAATGTTGCAAATCCGCTCAAATCGTCTAAACCACAGCGGGACTTAGCGAACGGTATGAGCAGTGGGTCTGATGGACGGGGTCGCTACTTGCACATGACGACTTGAGAATTTGAGTGGCCGGGAAGCGTGTCCGAAAAGCCGAGACAGGAAGGAAACCGTTCTAGAAAAGCGGAGCACCCGAGTTGGAGTCCCGCTCCTACACAAATTTTCAACCATCAACATTAATTTATTTTAAAGGCTTTAGACGGATGATGTCCTGATTTCTCTAAATATGTATATTTTGATAAACATCCAAAAACACATTAATAATGAAGCTCATACAATTGAAAATTGCAAATAAAACAACATTGAAATATATGGCGAGAATATCTGGATAAGAGATGGTTGTTACTGGAACGGAGAAAATGGTCTGATAATGAAGAAAGAGCCTTCACGTGAGTAATCATATGAGTCAAACAAAATGAAGAAATAAAATACATAACTGAGGGCGAGTGAGGCAGATGCTTTCTAATGTTGGCAGAAGAACGTGACAGGTCACCTTAGCAGTGCCACCGAGGCGTCGGTGATCCAGATGCGACGATAACGACGAGTTACCATCATAATTCTGGACAATCTGTTTGTTGGAATTAGAAATCCATTTCGAATTTTCCCTAGACACGCTTCCACATCTCGATATTTCCAGCAACTCATAATGCCAAAAACAAATTGTAGCCCTCAATAACATGCAAAAATGGACCTTAAATTTAATAAATATACAGGGTGCTTTTTTACGCCGCGTACAAACTCTGGGATACGGGACAAAAAAGGCCAAATGAACCTATATCTTGAAATGAAGTGTTTCCATGCTGAAGACCATTTACTAAACCATACATTGTTACAGAGATTGCGTTTTAACACGCGCTGTACTGTGCAGCCACAGTTGCAGTAAGTGCTGAAAATGGTTTCCAAGCGCCTCAACTCAAACGTGGACGCGCCGCAGCATGTTCTGTCTTACACCTTCACGTCGGTCAGGCTGCATCCGAATAGTGTCAAAGGCAGCATGAATACGCTGCTCCAGTGTCTCCACATCCGGAATCCGCTCTGCTGCACTGTTCTTTTGAGATGGCTCCAGAACCATAAATCCCAGAGGTTGAGACCCGGTGAACGTGCAGGCCATGCTTACCTTTCGTCCGATCCTTCAACCAGGCAAGGCATAATTGAGATGCATCCGGACGTTAACAACAAAGTGGGCTGGAGCACCGTCGTGTAGCAGCCACGTAGCTCTTCAAATCATCGGTGGTACGTCTTTCAACTGTGAGGCAACGTCACCCGCAAGAAACGCCGATAGTTCGGCCCTATTAGGCGACGTGGAAGGAACACTGGTCTCAAAATAAGGTCGCCAATTAGCGTGGCTCACACATTCCGGCTACACCGATGCTGATGATTCGCCCTCGCCATATCATGAGGCTTATGCATACTATCCCACAATGAAAGTATTATATCGCAGTCTCTGTAGCAGTGTACGAATGAATAAATGGTTTCTGGGTTGGAAACCACGCATTTCCGGACGTAAGTTCATTAGACCTTTTTTGTTCCGTATCCTCTTATCGATAAGTCCCTAGAGTTCGTACATGGTGGTAAAAATCACCCTGTATATCAAAAGTACATACTGCCCCAGTGGTTTCATTTCGAAGCCAGCCATGGAAACAGTAGTACAAACTCAAATTTACTTTACACTATCACTTTCGAGTGACTCCCTTGCAATCGGGTAGATCATTCTCCGCACCGGCAGTAGCTTTAAACATTGGAAGTGACTGCTGCGATGCACTACATTCGTAGTACCTCGTTGTACATTAGATGTCTCCGTATTGTATTAGGAACATTGGATTCATGCGAAAAACCCCTGGTACTTCAAAGGAAAATGAATAAAAGCGCTTAACCATAAGGTTTAGAGACTGACTGTTGTAGCTACAGAAATATTTTTTTTTGGACAGCAGAAAACTACGGTGCCAGTGCTACAGAGCTCTTGCTGTTACGTTACTTTTTTTTAAAAAAAAAGTAAAGGAGCTTCGGGATTCTTAGAGAATGGACAAGATAAATGTAATTACAATGAAATGAATACCCTTAGCTGCATACAGGTCGTGATACAAGTCAACGGAAATAGTTGAAAATGCGTGTCCCGGCCAAGACTCGAAACCGGAATCTCCTGCTTACATGGCAGACGCTCTCTCCTTGTGAGCCACCGAAGGCAACAGAGGATAGGACGACTGCAGAGACTTACCTCTGGCACGCCTCCCGAGAGACCCATATTCGCAACTTATTCCCGCAATTCCGGTAAGAGTTCGGGCACTGTTTGTGCATCCGCACAGAAGAAGTGATATATGAAATTAAATATACCAAGTGAACAGCGAACGCTACAGAAGTGACAAGTGTCAAAGAATGGCTCAGGAAGGCTGGGGAATCAAGATTTACGACTTATTGCCACGAACGCTTGACGAGTGACAAGTGGCGAAGTACTTGCCTCAGCAAGAACCGCCAAAACAAGCAGTACGTGGCGCAGATGGTGTGGTATACGACCTACCGGCACAAATGGATCTGTATGTCGACGCATGGCAGTAGCAGAACCCCACCTTCACCCGCACAAGATGACGAAGTCCTACGCAACGAGGAGCAGGTCCTGACAGCACTTAGGATCTTCCGGAATACACTAACGTAATTCCAGCCGTAGTTTGCCACTCCTCAGGAAATTTAGTAACTCGTCTCTAAAACGCCCATCAACTCGCCTGGGCACGGCCTGATCACCTTCCCAGCAAGCTGATGGGTCCTAATCACACCAACTGTGAACAGTTGTCTTCATCATGGATTCTTACCAGAGTCGTGGAAGGCAATGAGGGTGGTGCCGCTACCGTAAACAGAGAAAGATCTCTATTTCCGAACAATTATTGCCCAATCAGTCTTCTGTCATCGCTGGGGAAGACCCTCTAACAGGTATCACACTTTGGTACGGGACAACGTGATCCGACTGGAACATTTCGGATTCTAAAGTAACTCCAACTCCTCAGAATTTACGAACCCGTACAAAAAAGCTTCCATAAACGATATTTGACAACTGGAAAAAGCTTACGCCAACGTGTGGCGTGAGAACTTAATTGTCAAACTGCACCAAAACACCACCATAAACGACTGCTACGTATAACTACTTGGTAACTTCCTTCAAGATAGGAAATTGGGTGTGTATATCGACGACAATAACTCTGCCAAGAAAGTAGTCCATCTCTGTTTTCGCAGGGATCTGTAATCGCGACAGCACTTTTCAATGACGTACCTGTAGTTCCGCATGTGTCAGTCAGACTCCGTGCTAACGATACAACGATTTCAACTAGAGACAGAAAATTATATCAAAGGGTTGCGAGGTTGTAGCGGCAACTGGATCTTATTGAGCTTTGGGCACAACTATACAACAGTACCATCAAACTGAACAAAACAGTGGCCATCATTTTCACAAGGCGCCGACCGGCCATCAATACTGCGTTCCGCATCGGAAACCAACCTATTCCTTGGTCCCCTGTGGTAAAATACCCGGGCGTTTACTTGGAAACGAAACTACGTTTCACTCATCACGTCACATAAAGTCGGACTAAGAATGATGAGACCTCTCGTCCCCTTCAAGAGAAAGTATTTGAATGCATGCTTGAAGATGAGACTATACCGAGCCACGGTGGTCCCGACACTGCTATGTGGAGCGAGTTCCTGGAGCGCAACATGTGACACCAAGTTCAAAAAGCTCTAAGCCATTCGAAACAAATATCTTCAATGGACCCTCAGAGTACACTGGAGGATAGAGTCAATGGAACTCCACTACGTACTACACGAAAAATACCTGCGCCAGTAAGTGCAATAGAAGGCCAAAAAACTATTTGACAAGATCAATACGCTACGTCACACCTTTCATCAGTTAGCGACAGTATGTACCATTCTTCCCCAACTATAGCACAAATGTAAAGTGCGACAATCCATCCTGACACAAGATTGAGTTGCGTCTGCAGGACGCTAAATAAAAATGGCTCGTAGCACTATGGAACTTAACATCTATTGTCATCAGTCCCCTAGAACTTAGAACTACGTAAACCTAACTAACCTAAGGACAACACACAACACCCAGCCATCACGAGGCAGAGAAAATCCCTGACCCCGCCGGGAATCGAACGCGGGAACCCTGGCACCCGGGCGCTAAATAAACTCAATCCGAGTCACAGTAAAAGAAAAGTGCTCCCAGTATCCCTGCAGGCGAACGTTTTTCTCGGTTATATTAGGTGCCAGAAACTGGCTTCTTCTAATTACCAGAAATGCAACTCTGGGGACTCTCTAGCGCCTCCATGCAAGAAGAATCTTTCGAAACACCCCCCTTACTATGAAAAACACCTTCTTGGCAAATATTACCAAGTTCTGAATTAATCATAATTAAGAGCAGCAAAAATTATAACAGTACTGTTGAAAGGGTCCTGTAGCCACCTTTCATTAGTCCGGTAGCCCATCTTCATTACAATTTCTCCTTCTTTTCCTTGTTTCTCTTTCCTCATAACTCTCATAATGGTGCGATTGAAAGACTGTGGTTGTGTGTCTCGTTGCTAGACGGTGGCGTAGTCTGCTGCAGAAAGTCTGCGATAGTCATACAGATTCAGCAGCAGTTGTACAGAATAGTAGTGGTAAAGTAGGCAAAGAGGTTTTCGCTACTTGTGAGAAATCCACCTGCGTTAGGTTGGTGGCGGAAATGGCATCTTTGGGTTTTACGAACCCTGCGGAGCGTGGAAGAGGCTGGAAAAGTGAAAGGGAGGCAGTCTGTCGCAGGTACGGGAAGCGTCCACAGCTGTGCTCCAGTCGAAGAAGGGTGAGCTATACTGACCGCATGGCGCGTTTTTACTTGGCGAGGGGGGAGCTGTTAGCTTTTGGTCTCGCTTTTCAGCTCTGAAAGATTGCTTTGCCTTGTTGCAGCAAGGAATGCAAAACTTTGGCAGATTTTTCTTTTAGTAAATTTCTATAGCAGACTTGGATTCACCGGAAGAGCGCCACACAAAGGTTATAAGAAGGAGCACTCGCTTCTGTATGAATGTCTGTTTGCTTCAGCTGTGTCTGTATGAGCTTTCATTTTTCTAAATATTAATAGCTTTGCCTTCTCGTGAATTTTCCTTGGTTTATGAACCTTTCGTCCGTGGGGAGCCAAACACGTGGTTGAACACTAGAGTTTGTTGGGATACCGTCATCACTAACTGCCCGGTCTCATGTTTGTTTTAAAGAATGTTAACTGTTCATGATTGTGTGATGTGATATTGTTGCAACTTGGCCACGATACCTAGAAATTGCGTCTCCACAAACCACGTGGGCACGCGGATGTACTGCGAAACGTGTACCGTTTCTCGAGTTATTGCGATCAGTTATCAGGCAACAGCAGTCGTATGTATGATTCACACCAATGATTTTAGGTGTAGATTATAGTGGTGAACGTATCGACGCTTTTCTTCAATGTTTTAGCAATTAATGTTATCAGGAATTGTGTACATGCCTCACATCCATGTCTTACAAATAAATGATTTTATCCACGACATTCTCTTGTATTCCGAGGTCACGTTTCTGCACCTAATCCACTCACCACGTAGCTTTCCTGTTAGCACATCCAACGTGTTTCCTTACGCGCAGGTCCAGTGATCAGCTTCCCTTTTATTTTAAAACAAATGCGTTAGATTAAATCTTATTTTCAGGTGTGTTGCTGGGAGCTGATCTTCTGCACAGTGTTCTTGCATGTGCTAATTTATTTTAAATGGTTGATTCTCGTGAACAGTGCACGGGAAATACTATTAATTATGGCGATCCCCTATGAGCGATATCACTACACACGTATTTTAATGAGTTTTTGGTCTGTGATCAAATTAATTTATTTTCCGACTCGGCCAAACCTTCGATTAGTTGTATGGTTATAGTCGGTGGCGACCCTAATTTTCTCATGTTAATTTCACAATCAATAAGCATTTCCATTCCCAATAATAACGTAATAACCCGTAGAAACAGGTTAGTTATACTGTATTATCACCGGCTCATTTGGTATCTCTTGTCCGTCCTCGCAACACACGTTCAATGAGGAAACAAATTATAGTCCAAATTTATTCGTATCTTAAGGCTACTGATAGGCTCAAAGTCTTGCTAATCTCTAATTAACCTAATTCCAATGCGCCATTCTTGGAGATTGTGATATCGCAACAGCGAGGCACATAATTCACGCAGGCCAGAGTGGCCGAGCGGTTCTAGGCGCTACAGTCTGGAACCGCGCGACCGCTACGACCGCAGGTTCGAATCCTGCCTCGGGCATGGATGTGTGTGATGCCCTTAGGTTAGTTAGGTTCAAGTAGTTCTAAGTTCTAGGGGACTGATGACCTCAGAGGTTAAGTCTCATAGTGCTCAGTCATTTGAACCACACAATTCACGCTTTATAAATAGCAATCACGCTGGCAGTCCTCGCAATAATGTCGAACGTGGTTGAAAACTGCAAAACATCCCCACTCATGCCTGAGGTTTTCTGGACCTGCTACCAAGCCATATGTAAGCGCCGACACGGAGAGATTCCTATGAGCGTTCCATTAATTCCGGTAGAGAGGCGCCATCGTGCTTTAAGCCGTAGTCACTCGGGACGACATAGCTAAAGATGACGTGGCGCTCTATGAATTTTGTGACGTCACTTTCTGATTTTACACGTTGGGGAGCCATTTCATCACGTGAAAAACAAAACACCTCCTGCGATATTTCGACAACTTTCTAAATAAAGTAACACCAATAAGATGCGAGAACTCTGTAAATCTCTCAAACATAACTTGCGAGACGCCATATTATATTTGCCGTGATCAACTGAAGGCCATATTTCGAGGGTTTTATGTCATATCTTAAGCCCTATAAATGTATGCTGTTTCCAAGCGACAGCACATTGAATCTCTTGCGCACCCGTCGTTTTTGACTGGAGGCGGAGAATGATATATTGTTGGTTAAAGAATTTTCGTATTTACTTATTTTCGTGTCACAACTCGCATTATGAAAGTACGCCGTTTGAAAACAACGGCATATTGAATATTCATCAAAAACTTGTCGTTCTGGGTAGGATTTGTTATAAGTAAATGTCAATTATTGACATATTGACGTATAGCCAGTTCAGGAGCCTGAAATATAAAATAGACCCCTTATTGCGGAGTTTCAGTGTAGGATAGTTGGTAGGAGCGCCACGTTATGAACTGTGGGTAGCGGTTGAGCGCTCTGCTGTATCCAGTTGTTTTCTGTATCTGTTTTTGTTTTTCCCTTCCAGCTTTTACATTGAAAATTATTTCTTCTTTTAATTGGTTTGTGTAACACACTCTATGTGCTACACCTCCAGAAGTGTCCTGGTTTTGTTTATTAATATAAACTGTTACGTACGCTTATTCTTCCTATTCTGTGTTAAAGAGTTTTCCTGTTCAGTCCGTTTTTATTTTTTCACTGTTCAGTTTTTACTTTTTACATTCCATTAGTATCATACTGCCAAAGATACTTACTGTACGTTTCTGCTTCAATCTAGACGAGTAACTTCTCTTCCAGTGTTGTTCATAGACATTGTAACTTCTATGATGACAATACTGAGTGAATGTGATATTATGTAAATACAAGAGCGCTCTTTGTGAGGAGTGAGTTTGTTCGATTTTTTGCACTTTTATAAGCTGATATCCTTACTGACTGGGCATGTATCTTTCCTTTGTAATAAGAAGGCGGTTGTAAATTGGAAATACGTTTCTTAAGATACACCAAGTAGACATTCTTAAGAAAACAGCAATAAAGTATGACATCATATACGTACAGACTAGACTCGAACAGACAGAATGAATACCTGAGTCGATATACAAAGACGTAAACTAACAATCATTAACAAGAAACCAGTCAACAGGCCACTAAGTTACTCACTCCTCATATCAATTATAAGCTTTCTCACCAACGAAACAATAACTGAAAAAACACACATGTAGCAGAAAATTCAATATTAATCTCAAAGAATGAGACATCGATTTAACGAAACCACTGCAGTTCTTAAAGCGGATAACTAGTAGTTAACATCAATGCATTAGAAACGCTGGTAGATAAATCATCATATCGGATACTCAGCCAAATAATCGTGCATTGCGACCAACAATTTGAAATGCACCGCCTTCGAGAATCCATGACAGGCTAATAACATTGGTGCATTAAAATGATGAAGTTAAAGACGTCGTCACCTAGAGCACTTCCTGAAGAAGACTTTGCAGGATAAGTATACCCTGAACAGTATCCTAAAGTTTAAAAGACAAAACGTATCTCCCCTTATTCTCTGTGCACTGACAAAAGGGCAAGTTACTCTCACAGACATAACATATCCGCAGCTGTCGTGTCTCACTGAAATTACACAATTCCGACACATCTTACTTCTCCAGTATGACGTGTTTCCACCTCTTCTAATGTACTCCCCTGAGTACAACCGTCACACACAGTCGTCGGAGCTGTTCCGCCAAACCAACATGAATGCAAGACAGCCTGAGCACTTGATACCGGAGAGCAGCAGTACGCACGCATCACACAATCCACAGTCCGCCTGAGTTTGCTGCTACATCGAAACTGTCCACCTCCGTTCTGCCTTTCACTCCACACTCCACCTGCCACTACGCCCTCTAGTGCACGCCGGTGCCAAGCGGCTTCGTAGCGCCATCGGGAGGCGCAGATCAAGAACTTCTACATCTACATCTACGTCTACACCTACACAGATACTTAGCAAGCCACCGCACGATGCGTGGTGGAGGGTACCCTGTACCACTACTTGTCATTACCTGCTCCCCTCGCAAATAGAGCTAGGGGAAAAGACTGCGTATGCCTTCGTATGAGCCCTGATTTATCGTATCTTATCTTCGTGGACCCTACGCGCGTTGTATGCTGGCTGCAGTAGAATCGCTCAGCAGTCACACTCAAATGCCCGTTCTCTAAATTTTCTCAATAGTGTTTCTCGAAAATAATGTGGCCTTACTACAGAGATTCCCATGTGAGGTCCTGAAGCTTCCTGAAGCATCTCCGTAACACTTACGTGTTGTTCGAACCTACAGGTTATAAATCTAGCAGCCCGCTACAACGCCATCAGTGCCATAGTAGCGAAAAGGAAGTACTTCACTGGATGGTATCACTAACCTGCTGTCTTGCTGCTTCGGTTAAGCCCTCGTCGCACAGTAGTAGCGCTCGGTCGCCAGGTTCCATGTAGGTGGTGATCCTGCTGAAGTGGAGTGTTCAGGGATGTCAGTTGTTAATTGTCAGCAATGTTTGAACTATACTTGTTTTAATACAGAAATTGCTTTGTCACACACGTCACAGAATCAGCATTTGCAATATGGCGGCTCTGAGCTACGCCCTTATATTCGACCCTTTACAACACACTAACACAGTTTTCTAACTTTACATAATGTAAACACTGCCCACGACACGTGACGTTCTGATAACTAATAACTTCACTTTTTATCTAGTTTCACAGCTGAAATATGTACTCGTGAACGTTGTTTCAGAGCCGCGACGGTTACTCGACGGTGCGGTGTGAGTGGGTCCTCGCGACTAATTCGCCCTGTTTTCCCCAAGAACAAGAGAGACTCCTCCCCCTATCTCTCTCTGCCAATAAGGACACTTCTCTCGTTTCCTCCATATACAGGATGATCAAAAAGTCAGTATTAATGTGAAAAGTGAATAAATCACGGAATAATGTAGATAGAGAGGTACAAATTGACACACATGCTTGGAATGACATGGATTTTTATTAGAACCTAAAAATACGAAAGTTAAAAAAGTATCCGACAGATGGTGCTTCATCTGATCAGAATAGCAATAATTAACATAACATAGTAAGACCAAGCAAACATGGTGTTCTTTACAGGAAATGTTCAATATGTCCACCATCATTCCTCAACAATATTCTGTAGTCGAAGAATAAGGTTGTGAACAGCACTGTAAAGCATGTCCGGAGTTATGGAGACGCATTGGCGTCGGATGTTGTCTTTCAGCATCCCTAGAGCTGACGGTCGATCACGATACACTTGCGACTTCAGGTAACCCCAAAGCCAATAATCGCACTGACTGAAGTCTGGGGACCTGGGAGCCCAAACATGACGAAAGTGGCGGCTGAGCACACCATCATCACCAAACTACGCGCGCAAGAGATCTTTCACGCGTCAAGCAATGTGGGGTCGTTCTAATAAAACCCCATGTCATTTCAGGCATCTGTGTGTCAATTTTTACCCATCTACATGAATCCGTGGTTTATTAAGTTTTCAAATCTATACTGACTTTTTGATCACCCGGTATATATATATATATATATATATATATATATATATATATATATATATATACTTTCAGCCAATGGGCGTTCAGATCACTGGTGCTAGGCCGATCTGACGACACGTTTGAGGGCATTTGCGACGGAAGTTTGTCTCGGAACACTGTCTCAGATTGTAAGATCCTACTACCGAATAGTCGGATCTTGTCCCTACTAGGGTTTCACAACATTGCCTCCTATGATTTCATGCCTAATGCTCCTTGCTGACGCTTAATTGTTAAATGTACATGTAGCCTGGCTGCTACTGAGCATTTCCGATCGCATAAATATGCCCAATACTTGGCTTAAACACGTGAAGAGAATGCACATATGCATTACACCGCCTCTGAATTCCTTCATCTTTACAGAAGGAGGAAGATAGAAAATAGGTATCACCAGTGCCAAAAAATGGCTCTGAGCACAATGGGACTTAACATCTGAGGTCATCAGTCCCCTAGAACTTTGTCGTGCAGTCATCAAGTGTAAACGAGTGGGCCTTCGGCTCCGAAATCTCATTTCGATTATGTATTCTTGAATGGTTCGCATGCTGACACTTGCTGACGGCCCAGCATTGGTATCAGCAGCAATTAGCGGAAGGGTTGCACTTCTGTTACATTTATCGATACTCTTGAATCGTCGTTGGTTCCGTTCTTGCAGGATCTTTTTCTGGCTGAAGCGATGTCGGAGATTTTATGTTTCACCGCATTCCTGATATTCATGGTACACTCTTGAAACGGTCGTAAGGGAAAATCCCTACTTTATCGCTTTATCGGAAATGCTGTGTCCCATAGCTCGTACGCCGACTATAACACCACGTTCATACTCACTTAAATCCTGATAACCTGCCACTGCAGCAGCTGTAACCGATCTAACTGCGTCAGACACTTGGTGTCTTATAAAGGCGTAGCCGATCGTTGCGCCGTATTCTAGCCGTTTACATATCTCTGTATTTGAATACGCATGCGCTTCAGTGTATGTCAGTCATTACTAGTTGATTCATTATGGTTAGATGAACCGTGACTTAAGTAAAATATCGTCTGTGGAGGAAAAGTGTAGTACTCCTCCTATCTGATGTACTGCTCACAAAATTCAGTTTAGTAGCCCTACGCTTCGTACAGCTCTTCGGAAGTTTGTATCTGCTGCATGTAATTAATTTCTTCGACTCCGGTTTGGGTGGCCTGTCTGTCCCTGCGACAGTGCGCTCGCCTACCTGAGAAGCGTCGTACGTCCATCGAGACGTCTGGGGGTGTCGACCAGCTTTCCGAGGCTCCTGAAGTGTCCGAGAATAACACCAAGGGGCGCGATGCCGTGACAAAATGTGATTGGAGACAACACGGAGTCGGGTATGGACTCCTAATGAAAGTTAGCCCACGTGTGTTAGTAACACGGATTCCATAGTAAATGCGCCAAGGAAACCAAATACTCTTCTCGCATTGGTGGGGCCAGAGGACGGCGGTAATGTGCCGCCGAAATTAGTCGTGTGACAGAATAAAGGCTTTCTCAAGATGTAGCTGTGGTGGTACTTTTTCCCATATATGTCATCATCTGAAGTCCCTCGTCTATGCAGTAAGATGGACATCCATAAATATACTGACACTGAACAGAGGGAAAGATAAAAAGACCATTGGAACTCTGGACCACTGATCAATTTGTTTGCTCTGCATATTTGTATTGCACCAACAAGAGAAACATGCACCCAACGGATATGAACGTGATTCGTGTGACAGACAGCTTGACTCTCACACGAGAACACCAGCCGTCGAGCAGCAGCGTTAGTGCAGCAACACATGAACATGCCTGGTACGATGTAGCAAAACCGTTGGCATTCAAAACAGCTTTCAATCGTCGCGGAATGAATAAACCCTGGTTCTACATGCTTGTAAAGGGATGTTTAGACAATCTTTCCAGCAAAACAGTGGCACATTCTCTTAATGATGATGGGTAGTTATCATGCATCATTCTCTTCATATTAAGATCTGGCTGGCCGGAGTGGCCGAGCGGCTCTGGACACTACAGTCTGGAACCGCGCGACCGCTACGGTCGCAGGTTCGAATCCTGTCTCGGGCATGGATGTTTGTGATGTCCTTAGGTTAGTTAGGTTTAAGTAGTTCTAAGTTCTAGGGGACTGATGACCTCAGCAGTTAAGTCCCATAGTGCTCAGAGCCACTTGAACCATTTAATTAAGATCTGGTGACTCTTGTAGCCGGAGGAGATGCGACAATGCTTCCTCGTACTCACAAAAGCACTTGAGGACCATGTGAGGTGTTTGAGTAAGGGCCCTGTCGTGGTTGTAATACACTATCATCATTCGTAATCAAACATTGTACAAAGAGATGGATCTGATTAGGCACAATGGCCACATACTCCTTGGCTGTGAACTAAGTAGCAGAATATCGATGGATCTTATGGAATACCACGATATGGTTGCACCGAATCACCATCGAACTCTGGCCATGATTCGCTCTTAGGACGCATACTTGCCCAGCAGTTGGACACAGTGTGAAACAAAAGGCATGTGACCAAATAAAATACTCCGTTCACCTACAGTCCACAGTCTACAGATTCAGCAACACGTCTCCCTGTTACCAGCAACTGAGTCGTTTGTAAGTGGTTTTGGAGTTCCAGCTCTCACTGAAGTCCCTTGCTTACGAAGCTATCTTGGTATTGTACTGGTGCTGACAGGATTTGTAAGTAGGATACTCACCTCCGTAGTGGCTTACGCAGCTGTCGTCCTCTTACTTTTACTCTCAGTCCCCCTCAATAATCGTCCATCATGATCACTCAACACAACACACACTTTCGTCCGCGTTGCGACTTAGAGGCTACCTGTATGCCGTATAAATATTTTATACGGTACCTCTTGATACAACAAACACTTCAGCTGCCTTGGTTGCAGAAGCATCTATACGAGCTCTATTTCCTGACGTTCGAATGCAGTGAGCTCCTACATTATGCACTCTACTTTGACCACGACTAACACTTGCAATATATTGAGGACATTGGCAGCGGCACTTCGTGGTGAGGTATGTCAGTGCGTTCTGGAGTCTTGGCTACCATCTGCATTTATGTTCAAGCGTGGATTTCTCGCTGTTTTTCCGTACTTTTGTGCAATCCACTGTACCTATTGCTCTAGTCTTGTACAAACGACATGCATCGTTGCAACGAATGACGCATGTGCGTAACGCAGTGAATTAATAGTGGTCCATAACTGTTTTAAAATACGTGCACTCTATTTGTGTTAAGCCGCACACGGTACGGACTGCACATGAAGTCATTATATTGAGACCAACACCTCGATCAGCTAATGGGCTCCGTCGTTTATTTTCAGGCGGCTTCTAAAAAACTATTCCATATCTCTTTATCCTGACTGTCGTATTTTCAGTAAAGATTTCTTTACTACACTGGTAAATTATCAAGCAGCGTTTTGTTGCACCGAATGATATGTGAAATGAATTAATATTTCGTTCTCAGCTAATTTCAAAAACACGAAGAATCTACGGATCCACTTTTGGTGATGTATTCAAACGCAATTTCGCATTTTTCATAGACACGATCCCACATCTCGGAACGTCCATGAAATCATAATGCCGAAAACAAATTATAGTGCTAAATAATGAGCAAAAATGGGCCTAACATTTAAAAAACATGTATCAAAAGTATGTACAGCTTCAGTAGTTTCATTTCGAAATCACTGATAAACGCAGTAGTACAAAGTCAAATTTACGTCAGAACAACGTACGTTCTCTTCAGTGATCTCCTGAATGTGACCACTACGAAAAAATATATGTCGCCATCCTCTATACTGACGTAGAACAACCTCCGCACCGACTGTTGCTTTGAATGCTGTAAATGACTGTTGCAGTCCACCAAATTCGTTGAAGTACTTCATTGCACCAGTAGGTGTCTCTTTCTTGCCGTAGTGTCAGTAGTTTCATGCGAAGGCGCCGGTACTTGAAAACGAAATGAATAAAATGGTGGTCTGAAGCAGATACCATTGGAGCTCCAATGGTTGAGGGGTCTCTTTACGACGACTGAGCGACTGGAGCGTGAGGTTTGTAGACCGATTGTACTAGCCACAGAAATTCCCGTTTGACACCAGAAAACCCGAGACCCAGTGGAACAGAGACCCTTTTCTGTGGGGTTCTTTAAAAACAACGGGACTCAAAGAAAATGTTCGACTCAACATAGGGTTATACTTTCCATAGCCAACCTCACTGTGCTCATTTGCACGGTTTTGGGCGAGTTGCTTAGTTACGTTCGTTTGCCAGAAAGTAGCGTCTTCCAACAACTAAAAACGCCTCTCTTCGGCTCTCTAGCATTTTCATGCCCGATGGACCGATCAAGCTCTCTTACAGTGAGAAAAACGGGATCTTGGCCAAAACAGCGAAGTTCTGCATCAATCACAGTTGTAATCAGCATAGACAATACTTCGAGACGAGGGCATCATTTGGTATCTCTGGTCTGCCCTCGCCACACATGTAAAATAATAGTCAACATTAATTTTTATCATAACGCCAATCCTATGCTCAAAAGCTTGCCAATCTCTAATTACCTTAATTCCAATGTGTCATACATGGAGTGTGTGACATCACAGCAATATTTTATTGCCCAAGCAATAGCATCGACAATATTATTATTACAATTATATGAATACCCTTAGCTCCATACAGATGTTGACATAAGTCAGTTGGGACAGTGAAAAATGAGTGCCCCGACCGGGACTCGAACCCCGGATCTCCAGCTTAGGTGGCAGACGTTCTATCCATTTGAGCCAGCGAGGACACACTGCGTAGTGCGAGTGCGAGAGATTTACCTCGGACACGCCTCCCGTGAGACCCACATTCCCAACTTATTGTCCCGCACTATATTCATAGCGCCCCTGCCCATTACACTCATTACTTGAGGCTTTATCGCCGATTCCCGTAAGAGCTCGGGCACTGTTTGTGCATTTGCACAGAAGAAGATGATCAAATGGCCGGTTAGCCTTAACTATATATATGAAAATGGTATGTCCGAAAGAACAGATACCAGCTTCGTATTCAAATATTATTATTTTCAGTTTTGGTGATTCCAATAAAATACCCCATCAGTCACCCTTTGGCAATAACAGCTACACTGACAGCTACACTGAGAGTCGAACTTCATTGAAAAGGTCAAAACATCCCCACCCACGCCTGAAGTTCTCTGGAGCTGCTACCACGCCCCATACGTAAGCGCCGGCGCGAAGCCTACCCTCTGAGCGTTCCATTAATTCTGGCTGTGACAAGTCGTCGTCACACGGGATGAGTTGGCTAACATTGTCGTGGCGCTCTACCACTTTTGTGACGACACTTCCTGATGTTTCACATTGAGCTTCCATTAAATTATGTGATAAGCAAAATACGTTGTGCGTGATTTCGACAAAGTACCACATAAAGTGGAACCAATAAAAAGCAAGTTGTCTGGCTACGGCACATGGAGAATTTGCGAGATGTCATATTGTATTTGTCGTGTTCAACTGAAGCCCATATTTGGTGAGTTTTGTGTTATATCTTACAACCTATGCATATAAGCTGTTTCTAAGTAACAGTACATGGAACATCTTGAGAAAGAGTCGTTATTCGTTCGATTTGTTGTAATATAATGACGAGAAACGAGATTTTATTGGATAAAGAATTTTTGTATTATGTTCCTTTCGAATTATAAAAAGCATTTGGAAAGTATACTCTTTAAAGCAACGGCACAACAAAACGTATAGTTATGGGTAAGATTTCTCATAATTAAATGTCAGTTAATAACGCATTGGCGATGAAAGCCTTCAAATGACCGAAATGTAAAATAACAGGTCACTTACTGCACAGCGTCTGAGTAGCGTAGTTGGTCTGTTTTCTAAAAGCTTTTTGTACTTTCTTATTAAATTAATAGAATTAATTTCTGTAAAAGTTGATGTTATGAAAATAAATTGTTTGACTTTCTGAACTTTTATAAGGTAATGTTCTTACTGACTGAACATGTAAATGTCCTTCTTGTGTCGTTACATGTCCAGGCATTTTGAAGTTTTCATTTATGTTTACTACAGACAGACCATCATGTCTAACATACGGATTCGGGGGGATATGTGCGTTTAATAAAGTTAACGTGAGATTTTATGCTCGTCCATTTTCGTAATCAAATTGTGTGGTTTGAGAGCCAAATATAGCCGACAATTGCGGGTGTAAAGCGCTAACAAGATGAAACTACGAACTTCCCCACATCGATTTAATTCATATTGACAGGATGCGTAGAACACGAATAGGACTTCGAAATACGCAAACAGGAAAATTCAACTCTCAACTGTTTCCGAGAAAATCTAGATTGAAAATTTTAGGGTTGCTTATATAAACTGTGGAACAAACGAAAAAGTCGTTGGAAGTCGCAGGCAGAATCAGTGAGCAATGCGGCTTCCATAGCCGTCCATAACTACGAAAGTGTTGCCGGTGCACCATTATGTGCACGAACTGACCTCCCGATTAGGTTTAAATGGTTCAAATGGCTCTGAGCACTATGGGACTCAACTTCTGTGGTCATTCGTCCCCTAGAACTTAGAACTACTTAAACCTAACTAACCTAAGGACAACACACACATCCATGCCCGAGGCAAGATTCGAACCTGCGACCGTAGCAGTCGCACGGTTCCGAACTGCGCGCCTAGAACCGCGAGACCACCGCGGCCGGCTCCCGATTAGGTGATGTGAGTGACCACATTGTGCAGAATTTTCTTTAAACCAATCGCGAGCAGCTGAGTCAGAATAACGTGAAGCATTGTCATCCCTTAAACACTTCATTATTGTTTGGGAACGTGAAGTACATGAATCGCTGCAGATGGTCTCCAATCAGCTGAACAACCTGTTCAGTTGAACCAGAGGTTCCAGTCCATTCCATATACACACATCTGACACCATTACGGAGCCACCGCGTTCTCACACAGTCCCTTGTTGACAACTTGGAGCCATGGCTTCATGGGGTCAGTGACAGAATCGACATCTATCATCAGATCTTTTCAACTTGAACAGGGCGTCATCTGACCATGCCACGGTTTTCCAATCGTCTAGGATTTTCGCAGACACCGCTGCTCTCGGTCGTTAAGTGAAGGCCTTTGGCCGCTGCGTTGTCTGTGGTGAATGTAATGCCTGAAATTTGGTATTCCCGGCACTGTGGATCACAGGACATTGAATGTCCTAAGGCTTCCAGAAATGGAATGCCCCGCGTGTCCAGCTAAAACTACCATTTCGCATTCAGAGTCTGTTAATTCCTATCCTGCGTCCATATGCACGTTGGAAAACTCGTCACATGAACTGCCTGAGCTCAAATGACACTGCCCTTTTGTACCTTGTGTATGCTTTACGACTACCATCTGTATGCGTGTATACCGATATACCATGAATTCTACCACCTCAGTGTGCTTTTATGATCGCTCCCCTTTAGTGAGTCCGCAGTTGAGCGAGTAATCCCTTAGTTACATAAGTGCAGGAACCTAAGTACCGGTATTTTTTTCACCGACGTATTATTCTGCCAACGTATAGTATTGTAGTAGTCTCTCTCAAATGTACTGCACTGGTGCAGCCTTGCGACTTTTACATACAGAAGAAGAACCTTATAAAATAACTACAAAGCTGCGCGCACATCTTTGAGCAGAATAGAGAAACAGTTTTTAAAGAAAACTGCGTAAAAATTGAATCAGTCGCACACCATCAGTCGTCTGTACCAATATTCGGTGATTCGATACACTTGGTGCGCCGCTAAATTATTCGACGACGGAGAGCGGTTTATGAATGTGAACCAGGTTTGTGTTGCGAAAGACACAATGAGAAATCATGCACATGCAAAAATTCAGCGCTCACCATATGGCGCATATGTCACAGTCATTCAAATGTTCAAATGTGTGTGAATTTCTAAGGGACCAAACTGCTGAGGTCATCGGCCTCTAGACTTACACACTACTTAAACTAACTTATGCTAGGAACAACACACACACCCAAGCCCGAGGGAGGAATCGAACCTCCGGCGGGAGGGGCCGCGCAGTCCGTGACATGGCTACTCTGCGCGGTGCAGTAATCATTGTTTTCCATATTTATACGATCAGTAACATCCGCAGTCCTCCAATGTTCCATAAGTTACATACTCTACGTTGCACAAATGTAAAAATAAGAATGTAAATGTAATGACTATACCGATTTGATTGAAGGTTCTGGTGTATCCTTTTTTTTATTTTCAATCGCCTTAAACGTAATTATCCATTTTTCTGAATGGACATTACGTAAATAATAAATTCCCCATTACATATTGATACATTGCACAGTCATAACGAACCCGTTGTTAGAATTACGTAGGAATGAAAAAAAAATTACCCTTAGCTCGATTCTCGGAGACATCCCGTTTATGAAACTACGCGTTTTTGGCTCTGCTGCAGACTGCTTCAAGATTTACGACCACGCACAGTACGTAAGCAAGCCTAAAGTTTTCATACTAGATATCCTCGGAAACGGTTGAGAGTTGCTTTTTCCTATTTACATTTATTGGTATCTTAGTCATGCCGTACATAATGTGTCAGTATGAATGAAATCGATGAGGTGAAGCTCGTACACTCCCCTTGTGAGAGTCGAAAATCACGTTAACCAGCTCGTCTGGTGTGCCGACATCGCTGTGTCTCGTGACGCCGGATTTCCCGTCCGTGTCCACGTCAACGTTAGCTGCCTCATTCCGAGTGAGGACAGTATAGGGCAGGTACAAGATCCGCCCGCTGCAGCAGATGAGTCGTACAAAGGCGAGGGTGTGGATTTTTTACCAAAGGGTCACTAAAGAAACACCTGCTGGCAGCCTTAAAAGTACACCTCGTCGTATAGAAACATTCCAGTAAGTGTTTGATATTGCGAAATCTCCCCAGCATCGTATGTAATAATTTTTTACGTCATTTGACTCGTATATTATATTTTCATTAAAAGTGTTTCTAGTAGCAATTTGTTCTTTTACTCCTGTTTAATGGTTTTAGTCCAAAAGACTATTCTTAGATCATTGTTCTAAATGACGTACGTAGCTACTGCATAGAGCCACCACGTAGCACCCAATTACCCAGTGATTCGGAACGTTGATCTAAGAATACTCTTAGAGAGTAAATCCGTAACTCGCATATATGTAGTCCACAATCCATCATAAAAACTACGTCTGAGAACATTTTTCATTTGTGTCTCATTATTCACAATGGAACAAAGACAATGTTAACAGTACTTAAGAAATGAGTTTTCGCACTAAACTGAATAAACAGATTGATTTAAATAGACATATTTTAAGTAATATCTACTGATACTGTTCTGGCAGACGATTACGCTAAGAAAAGGCTGATTGTCTCGAACTGCGGGCGACACACTTTAATGTTTTTTGCATTCCAGTGAACATACCTGTTGATACAAATATTGTATTATTACTCGGAAGGGAAGCGTATATCTTAAGGGTCGATGATGTTGCCCATTTTCCTCATGGTTACAGAGCATACTTACCTGAAACAAATGCCACTCTACTACTATACACTTATGAAGTTTAGTCGAGAAACAAAGTATCAAAGTGTTACCAGCCCGTCCAGTGTACTTGTATCGCTACAACGAATCATGTACCATCGGAAAGGAAAAATAATAATAATAGTAATGCAACGAATCATGTATCTTCGGAAAGGAACAGTTATACCAATAATAATAATAATAATAATAATACCTTCTGTTAACTTTAAGGAAGCCACTGAACCTCTGACAGGAAGTCACTTGTTGAAATAATCAGTGAACCCGGCTTAGTAAATTCACGACTAAAATTATAAAAAACGCTAAAAAACAACAATTCTAAAGTAAAATTTCGAGGTGGAATTTCTAGAAGTTTCGAGCTCAATACTGAAGTGAGGTATTTAATTTCTCTCCCTGCGTTGCTTCTTTTTGTGTTCCAGAAAACGTCATAAGAGATTGGAGAACATCATTAGGAGAAAACCCACAGAATGATGCAGTTACATGTTGTTGATGTTGTTGTTGTTATTGTTGTTGTTGTGGTCTTCAGTTCTGAGACTGGTTTGATGCAGCTCTCCATGCTACCCTTTCCTATTCAAGCTTCTTCATCTCCCAGTACCTACTGCAACACACATCCTCCTGAATCTGCTTAGTGTATGCATCTCTTGGTCTCCCTCTACGATTTTTACCCTCCACGCTGCCCTCCAATGCTAAATTTGTGATCCCTTGTTGCCTCAGAACATGTCCTACTAACAGGTCCCTTCTTTTTGTCACGTTGTGCCACATACTCGTCTTCTCCCCAATTCTATTCCATACTTCCTCATTGGTTATGTGATCTACCCATCTAATCTTCAGCATTCTCCTGTAGCATCACATTTCGAAAGCTTCTATTCTCTTCTTGTTCAAACTATTTATCGCTCATGTTTCACTTCCATACATGGCTACACTCCATACAAATACGTTCAGAAACGACTTCCTGGCACTTAAATCTATACTCGATGTTAACAAATTTCTCTTCTTCAGAAACGCTTTCCCCGCCATTGCCAGTCTACATTTTATATCTTCTCTACATCGACCATCATCAGTTGCTTTGCTCCCCAAATATCAAAACTCCTTTACTACTTTAAGTGTCTCATTTCCTAATCTAATTCCCTCAGCATCACCAGACTTAATTTGACTACATTCCATTATCCTCGTTTTGCTTTTGTTGATGTTCATATTATATCCTCCTTTCAAGACATTGTCCATTCCGTTCAATTGCTCTTCCAAGCCCTTTGCTGTCTCTGACAGAATTACAATGTCATCGGCGAACCTTAAATTTTTTATTTCTTCTCCATGGATTTTAATACCTACTCCGAATTTTTCTTTTGTTTCCTTTACTGCTTGCTCAGTATACAGATTGAATAACATCGGGGAGAGGCTACAACCCTGTCTCGCTTCCTTCCCAACCGCTGCTTCCCTTTCATACCCCCCGAGTCTTATAACTGCCATCTGGTTTCTGTACAAATTGTAAAGAGCCTTTCGCTCCCTGTATTTTACCCCTGCCACCTTTAGAATTTGAAAGAGAGTATTCCAGTCAACATTGTCAAAAGATTTCTCTAAGTCTACAAATACAAGAAACGTAGGTTTGCCTTTCCTTAATCTTTCTTCTAAGATACGTCGTAAGGTCAGTATTCGCTCACGTGTTCCAATAATTCTACGGAATCCAAACTGATCTTCTCCGAGGTCGGCTTCTACCAGGTTTTTCATTCGTCTGTAAAGAATTCGCGTTAGTAGTTTGCAGCCGTGACTTAAACTGATAGTTCGATAATTGTCACATCTGTCAACACCTGCTTTCTTTTGGATTGGAATTATTATATTCTTCTTGAAGTCTGAGGGTATTTTGTCTGTCTCATACATCTTGCTCATCAGATGGTAGAGTTTTGCCAGGACTGGCTCTCCCAAGGCCGTCAGTAGTTCTAATGGAATGTTGTCTACTCCCGGGGCATTGTTTCGACTCAGGTCTTTCAGTGCTTTGTCGAACTCTTCACGCAGTATCGTATCTCCCATTTCATCTTCATCTACATCCACTTCCATTTCCATAATATTGTCCTCAAGTACATCGCCTTTCTGTAGACCCTCTACATACTCCTTACACCTTTCTGCTTTCCCTTCTTTGCTTAGAACTGGGTTTCCATCTGAGCTCTTGATATTCATACAAGTGATTCTCTTTTCTCCAAAGGTCTCCTTAATTTTCCTGTAGGCAGTATCTATCTTATCCCTAGTGAGATAAGCCTCTACGTCCTTACATTTGTCCTCTAGCCATCCCTGCTTAGCCATTTTGCACTTACTGTCGATTTCGTTTTTCAGACGTCTGCATTCCTTTTTGCCTGCCTCATTTACTGCATTTTTATATTTTGTCCTTTCATCAATTAAATTCAATATTTCTTCTGTTATCCAAGGAGTTCTACTAGCCCTCGTCTTTTCACCTACTTGATTCTCTGCTGCCTTCACTACTTCATCCCTCAGAGCTACCCATTCTTCTTCTACTGTACTTTTTTCTTTCATTCCTGTCAATTGTTCCCTTATCCTCTCCCTGAAACACTGTACAACCTCTGGTTTAGTCAGTTTATCCAGGTCCCATCTCCTTATATTCCTACCTTTTTGCTGTTTCTTCAGTTTTAATCTACAGTTCATAACCAATAGATTGTGGTCAGAGTTCACATCTGCCCCTGGAAATGTCTTACAATTAACACCTGGTTCCTAAATCTCCGTCTTACCATTATATAATCTATCTGATACCTTCTAGTGTCTCCAGGATTCTTCCATGTATACAACCTTCTTTCATGACTTTTGAACCAAGTGTTAGCTATGATTAAGTTATGTTCCGTGCAAAACTCTATCAGGCGGCTTCCTCCTTCATTTCTTAGCTCGAATACATATTCACCTACTATGTTTCCTTCTCTCCCTTTTCCTACACTCGAATTCCAGTCACCCATTACTATTTAATTTTCGTCTCCCTTCACTATCTGAATAGTTTCTTTTATCTCATCATACATTTCATCAATTTCTTCATCATCTGCAGATCTAGTTGGCATGTAAACTTCTACTACCGTAGTAGGCGTGGGCTTCGTGTCTATCTTGGCCACAATAATGGGTTCACTATGTTGTTTGTAGTAGCTTACCCGTATTCCTATTTTTTATTCATTATTAAACCTACTCCTGCATTACCCCTATTTGATTTTGTATTTATAACCCTGTATTCACCTGACCAAAAGTCTTGTTCCTCCTGCCACCGAACTTCACTAATTCCCACTATATCTAACTTTAACCTATCAGTTTCCCTTTTTAAATTTTCTAACCAACCTGCCCGGTTAAGGGATCTGACATTCCACGCTCCGATCCGTAGAACGCCAGTTTTCTTTTTCCTGATAACGACGTCCTCTTGAGTAGTCCCCGCCCGGAGATCCGAATGGGGGACTATTTTACCTCCGGAATATTTTACCCAAAAGGACGCCATCATCATTTATCCATAAAGCTGCATGCTTTCGGGAAAAATTGGGGCTATAGTTTCCCCTTGCTTTCAGCCGTTCGCAGTACCAGCACAAGGCCGTTTTGGTTAGTGTTACAAGGCCAGATCAGTCAATCATCCAGACTGTTGCCCCTGCAACTATTGAAAACGCTGCTGCCCCTCTTCAAGAACCACACGTTTGTCTGGCCTCTCAACAGATATCCCTCCGTTGTGGTTGCACATACGGTACGGCCATCTGTATCGCTGAGGCACACTAGCCTCCCCACCAACGGCAAGGTCCATGGCTCATGGGGAAGGGTAGTTACATACGGTTATAAAAATAAATAAAACGTTTAGTGTTTGCAGATGACATAGCTATTTTTCCAGACTCAGTGGAAACAGCCCCTAAAGAAATAGAACTGCTTCTTAAATTACGAATAGAAGGAGGAAGCCAGCAAATATCCTTTGGGAAAAAGAAATGTTTGACAAACATCGAGGCATCCACAAAAATAATGGAAACTAAACGTGGACAAACTGGAACAACTAAGACGTTCAAGGATCTAGGGGCAATAAGTGAAAAATGACATTTCTATGAAACTGTTAAAGCAACATGCTGCCTTAACAAGGAAGTGTATAATAAAAACTCAATTCGCACCAGTTCTAAACTTGGCGCTACCCTACAGAAATTTTCCCGGAGTCACTTTATGCAGCAGAATGTTTAACTTTGAACAAAAAATCGATGATGGAAGCACTGGCAGTCACAAAAATAACAATACGAAGGAAAATTCTGAGGCCAGTTAAACACAATACAGATTGCGATTATAATGAACTGTATACACATATTGAGAAACTTACAGACATGGCTAGGAAAAGATTAATTCTTTTCTACGGCCAAATCCGAAGGATGATTCCCAACAGACTGACAAAAAGAGTGTTCACTTACTTTGATAAATTATAAATGTAAAACACGTGGTGCAAAGGAGTTGAAAGCGACATGGGCGAAGAAAATACTGAGGGACGACTTTCACTTAGCAAGTAGTTACAGGACTCCGAAGGTTTCCATTCAAAACCCAAGAAGATACCGAAGACACATGGACAGAAGGCGGAAGACAGAAATGTAGACAAAAGATGAGAGAAATGTGGAACAAAAGACAGGAGAAACAGCTGAAATTACCGTAGCTCATAATGACTCATACGTCAAAGAATAAGTCAGTAGAAGAACAAGAAGAAGAATGATAATCATTATAGTACATTGGTGGTGAAGTATATCGAAGTATACTAACGAACCGTGACGAAAAGGAATTCGTTTCTCAATACATTAATGCGTATATCCCAAATCCCGTGGACTATAGATACACACACAATGCGCACGTCCCTATCTCTGCCGTGTTGATGTTTAAAGCTGACATCTTCGAGACGGCAGACTGCCAAGTTTTCTACGTTTGCTATCCATGCGAAGTGGAGTCGACGTTTACAGTTTTTCTCGTTTGAAAATGCGATTTTAACAACTGAATGACTAGTTGTATTAGTTTTACGGATGTAATGGTACAGTTAACCTAATTTCACCAAAATTTCAGACATTACTGCGATGGTTACCCTTGCTATATTTGTACAGATGAGAGAGTAAAAAACAATCTAGAAAGTTCCATTGACAGTCCTTTCTATTTACAAGCGACAGAATTATTGTTCTTCATTTAATTCCTGCTTTTATTCCACTGAGAGTCATTCAGTTCACTTCTTCCTTAGAAGTGGAAGACGAAATATCAGTTCGGCAGGAAACATGTAGTTTTCCAACTATTCCTCAAGAAAACGTCTTAAATGTGTTTTTAAGGAAAATTTTTCGAAATTTGTGGTAAGATCTTATGGGACCAAACTGCAGAGGTCATCGGTCCTTAAGCTTACACACTGCTTAATCTAACTTAAACTAACTTACGCTAAGGACGACACACACACCCATGCCCGAGGGAGGAGTCGAACCTCCGACGGGAGGGAGTTGCACGAACCGTGACAAGACGCCTAGAGCGCGCGGGTACCCCGCGTGGCTGGTATGCTTTTAACAGTTTGTGAAAAATAACATCTGTTTATGTCCATAATTTGCGGTTTTTAGGCAATATACGCGTTTATGTTAGACGACTTTTGTTCAGTCCAGTACAGATAGCTTTGAAATGTCAGGATAAGAAGCGTAATATATTAAGAGATGTAGCTAATAGAGAAAACTCTTCAACTGTATTAGATAGTTATGTCCCGTCGTTTTAAAGTTTTCATCATTTATAGAGTTTTAGGTGTGCAAATTAACCTATTTTTCCGAGACAGGTCTCTAACGACCCATTTCATCCAGTTTCCTAACAGCTTCCCACGACTAAAAACTCTCAAATAGAAGGGCATTCGCATCTGCTTGGTAACGATATCCCACCTTACGTTCAGCCTGTAAATTCACTAACTTAACGCGAAAAACGTGTTCGCAATTTGTTTATATAATTTGGAAACAATATTTTACTTGAAACGAAACATGTCTTCATACAATGTTTCTTTCACGGGCGGTATTGTCTTCACTTAAAACTCCCGGGCTGATAGGCCGTGGTCGATGTATAAATCTCTTCTCTGACGTTTCGTCTCCGACTACGAGAGACGCCCTCCGAGCGAAAGTTTGGCAGTTCGCCGCTTTACCTCGGAGGATGTCTCCCACAGTCGGAGACGAAATGTCAGGGGAGAGTGGACCACGACCCATCAGCCTGGAAGTTTTAAGTGAAGAAACATTTCTTTCTTCTTCCTTCGCATTTCTTTCGATGCAACCAAAGTCTGCACAACATTTCGCCATTGTAACAAAGAAACTTAACAGCAAATACTACGCTTAAGAAAATATAAATGGAATAATACTTCAAAATTCGCCTGCAAGTAGAGGCCGCACTAGTTATCTACTCAAGGTTTTGGTTTTAAATTTTATTATGACATGCGCGGTCTGTACTATATATGTTCAAAGCAAAAACAGTGTACATTATTTAAAATATTATTAATGTATTAATATACTGAATTACACTCATGCGTGATTTGTTGCAGCAATACAAGTCATTAACGTAAGGTAACAGAAAACAATGACGAGGCTGCAGTCCAGTAGGTACAGTGGATGGACAAAGAAAGGAAAACAGCGAGAAATGTATGCTGGAACATAAATGGAGAGGCTAGATAAGTCTGCAGACTGCACTGTTGTATTTGACATGTCTTCAGTATGTTGCAAATGCCAGTTGTGGATAGAGCAGTGCTCTGTATAGTTGTCATTGCGTCATTTCCGAGCTTACGGCGTTCGAGCGTGGACAAGTAGCTGGCGCTCATATGGTGGGTACTTCAGTAAGCAAGTTAGCCGGTGTATTTAGTATTTCGACTGGCACATTGTCGAAGATTTATACCGCATGAAGGAGAAGAGGAAAAATAGTTTTCGCCAAGTCACAACGCTGATGGAAATGTGTGTCGAATGATCGTGACAGACGGTGATGGAAGAGGGCTGTGACGAAAAGAAGAGGACTACAGATGCAAAAGCAACTACAAAGAGAAATTCTGCACTCGAGAACCTTTTCAGCACCAAACGAGCAAGAAGGGGAAATTGCAGGCCAAACTGGAATTTCAATACCACTCGTAAGTGACGCAAATGCTCAGAATGGGAAAACCAGGTGATGTATCATTACAATCTGGACTGTGGGGTATGGAGGAATTTCGTTTGGTTGGATGAGTCTTGTTTCGCTCTGTTTACAACTTCTGGCCGACTTTGTTTTAATCCAACGTGTTCTGCAGCTGTAACTCAATTTTTAAAGAATGCTTTCACTTCTTTGTGTGTTGCGCACCTTCCATTCGACACGAAATGTTCGTTTTACCTATCGCTGGAAATTCTCCATATTTGGGTTTACTTTATTTGATGTATTACTGACAAAAATATCTCTGGTGATTACGCTTACAACCTCATCTTTGAAAAACAAGTGGACTAAACACAATGTACAAACACCGAAAAGTGTGCCCAACTTCGAAGTAAGTGTTTTGGCAACGAGCACACAGTTCTCTACTCTCTTGACTGTCCCTCCCTACAGCAGCTTCACAGTCATACTCGAATACATCAGCCATGGTGAAACATTAAGGCCTATAAGGACGCAGCACAAAGACGGTAGCTTAAAGAGGGACCAAACAATGACTAAATGAAATGTATATTCTAAAAGCACGCACAAAGACATTAATAATAAAAGTCACAACCCGGAACGAGGTACACAGCCACTGAAATAGGTGGCAAACGCCTCTGGAAGCTAGATAGTTAATACTGGAATAAGAAACCATGCTCGGTCAATCAGGAAAGAGCACAAAAAAATGAAAAAATCCCACACAACTGAGGGTGCGAGAAAGAGACGCGGTGTAATGATGGCTCACGTCAGTATAACGTGACAGCTTAACTTAGCAGAGCCGTGTGGGCGTCGGTGTTGCAGGCGCGATCGTGATTACGATTTGTGACCATGCCACCGCTAGCTTCGAAAGCTCTCTCATCTCTGGCTCAAATAGCTCTGACCACTATGGGACTTAACTTTTAAAGTCATCAATCCCCTAGAACTGAGAACTACTTAAATCTAACTAACCGAAGGACATCACACACATCCATGCCCGAGGCAGGATTCGAACCTGCGACAGTAAAGGTCGTGCGGTTCCAGACTGTAGCGCCTAGAACAGCTCGGCCATCGCGGCCGGCTTGCCCATCTCTAATTGGCCTAAACCTAACATGTCATTCCTAGAGAACTCGGTATCACGACGGCACAGAATTCACACTTTGTTCAAACTGCGTCGCACTGGCAGTTCTCATAATGGCGTCCAAGTTTATTCAAAAGTGCATTACATCGCCGCCCACGCCTGAGGTTTTCTGGACCTGCTACCACGCCGAACGTTAGCGCTGGTGAGCTGACTTTCCTCTGAGCACTCCATTAGTTGCTGCTGAGACTCGGGACCGGGCTTTAGTACGCGTGGAAGACCCTGCCGCGGCAGTGGACGAGTCGTTCGGAGGCGAGGGTGTGATATTTGCCAAACAGCAGCGCTGCCTCTGGCGAAACACTTGCTGTGAGCCTGAAGATTACTGAAGCGGAACGTCGTCGCATAAGACACTACCAATAAGTGTTTAGTGCCACGAAATATCTCCAGCATTTCATATATAATTGGTTGGTTGGTTTTGGGGAAGGAGACCAGACAGCGTGGTCATCGGTCTCATCGGATTAGGTAAGGATGGGGAAGGATGTCGGCCGTGCCCTTTCAGAGGAACCGTCCTGGCATTTGCTTAGAGTGATTTAGGGAAAGCACGGAAAACCTAAATCAGGATGGCCGGACGCGGGATTGAAGCGTCTTCCTTCCGAATGCGAGTCCAGTGTCTAACCACTGCGCCACCTCGCTCGGTCGTATATAATTATTTTTGACATCAGTTCAGTATACAGCTACGGAATTAAAAGCTATCCATATCATAACTTCTTTCTTTTTCAAGTTTTGTTTAATGGTTTAGTCTCTAAAAACACCTTGAAATCAGGCTTGTACATCACGTGAGTTGCCAGCGAACGGCGCCTCTGTGGATTCCACCTGGTAGGTGCCGTAGAGAGGCGCCTAATCGGTGATTCGCAACTCTGAGGTCAAGGTGGTTTAAGACGCCGTATCCGATAACTCCAGTATATAGTACAGAATCGTTCTTACGGACACTATTTGTGAACATTTTTATGTATGTTTCATTATTCATAATTGAACAAGTAAACCATTAACAGCACTTCAAAAACTAATTTTCGCTCTAAACTGAAAAAATCGGTTGATTGAATTCATTTTAAGCAAAAACAGTTGATACTGTTTTGGCTGCCGGTTAGGATACGGAAAAATGTTCGCATTCCGGATAACACACATTAATTCTTTTCAGTTTTATTGATCCTACTTGTTGACACACATGTTATAATCGGTGCACATGCGACAGTACGCGCTACCAATATTTTCCAAAACGCTGCGCATTAAAACTGGCTCGTACGTCAGGTTCTAGGTCAAAGAAAGTTAGGGTGAAGTGTTTTACATAGCCCTTGAGCTATGGAACACGTCCTACAGTACACGGCCAAACTATTAATTTCGCCGCTACGGTCGCAGGTTCGAATCCTGTCTCGGTCGTGGATGTGTGTGATGTCCTTAGGTTAGTTAGGCCTAAGTTGTTCTAAGTTCTAAGGGACTGATGACCTCAGAAGTTAAGACACATGTGCACAGAGCCATTTGAACCAATTTTAATTTCGCACATTTCCTCCTGCATAGGCAAAGGGAGCAAATAGGTTCGTTCTCGTTGCATTTGATATGGTGTACGGTGGCCATTAAAGGATTTCTGGAGGCATCATTAATTAATGGGCGGTTCCTTAGAAAATTACTCAAAAACGTTTTTTAGCATTTTTAGGAGCCGCGGATTCAAAGACAGCTAAGCACAGCAAATGGCTCAAATGAATACGCCATATTCCTAAGATCCTCGTCTCCAGCAACTTCGAAAAATTTATAGCTATCATTATACGTTTAATAGCTAAAGAGGCTGAAAAGTATCATAAAATACGTATGTAAAATCCGGTGTGACGTGGAAAGTCAGTTTATAAAATTACTCAGTACGGGGAAACATGCTGTAAAGTGTCCGCTCCATAGCCAGAATGTATCTGCTAACCCTATATTGTAGTACAGAATCAAATGCAAATCTTTTGTGCTCGAAAAACCGGGTCTGAGGTGTAAAATTACTTTTGCGTTATTTCAATCGCACACAGATAAGGGCCGGCCGCGGTGGCCTTGCTGTTCTAGGCGCTGCAGCCCGGAACCGCGGGACTGCTGCGGTCGCAGGTTCGAATCCTGCCTCGGGCATTGATGTGTGTGATGTCCTGAGGTTAGTTAGGTTTAAGTAGTTCTAAGTTCTAGGGGACTGATGACCTAAGATGTTAAGTCCCATAGTGCTCAGAGCCATTTGAACCATTTGAACACAGATAAGGTATTAAAGTGTGTTGACCCATAAAGTTCTTCTCATTTCAGTGACATACCCTACTGTGGGAGCGGAGAGAAAGCAACGAACAGAAAAGTGCTCATATCAGAGCACAAAAAAAGCGAATATACTCCTCTTCATTAAAAGTCTCGGATTGGAAACTGGGGTACCAGCATTCTCATTCTACTATCCTCAGCATATTTAAAAACTATCACAAATATTTTGGCTTGCCAATAATTTCACGTTTTTTGTGCTGAAAGAGAAAAGTTATAAACACTGAAGGTAATAAACAATGGTTGTGGTATAGAAAGAGCGAGGTGGCAATGTTAGAGTCAGAGCAGGCGAGGGACACAGTAGCAGTGTAATATATACTGAAGTGCCAGAGAAACTGGTATAGGCATGCGTATTCAAGTACAGATATATGTAAACAGCCATAATACGGCGGTGCGGTCGTCAGAGCTTACATAAGACAACAAGTATATGGCGCATTTGTTACATCGGTTGCTGTTACTACAATGGCAGGTTATCACGATTTAAGTGAGTTTGAACGTCGTGTTACAGTCAGTGCACGACCCATGGGACACAACATCTCCGAGGTAGCGATGAAGTGGGGATTTTCCCATACGACCATTTCGCGAGTGTAACTTGAATATCAGGAATCCGGTAAAACATCAAATCTCCGACATCGTTGCAGCCAGAGAAAGATCCTGCATAAACGGAACCAAAGGCGACTGAAGGGAATCGTTCAACGTGACAGAAGTGCAAATTCCTGCAGAAATCAATGCTGAGCCATCAACAAGTGTCAGCGTGCGAACCATTCAACGAAACATCATCATATGAGGTTTCGCAGCCGAAGGTTCACACGTGTACCCTTGATGACTGCACGATACAAAGATTTACGCCTCACCTGGGCCCCTCAACACCGCCATTGGCCTTTTGATGGCTGGAAACATGTTGCCTGGTCGGACGAGTCTCGTTTAAAATTGTATCGAGCGGATGGTCGTGTACGGATTTGGAGGCAACCTCATGAATTCATGGACCATGCCTGTCAGCAGGGTCTGTTCAAATTGGTGGAGGCTCTATAATGGTGTGGGGCGTGTGCAGTTGAAGTGATATGAGACCCCTCATACGTCTAGATACCACTCTGACACCGAGTGAGGTGGCGCAGTGGTTAGCACACTGGACTCGCATTCGGGAGGACGACGGCTCTGTCCCGCGTCCGGCCATTCTGATTTAGGTTTTCCGTGATTTTCCTAAATCGCTTCAGGCAAATGCCTGGATGGTGCCTTTGAAAGGGCACGGCCAACTTCCTTTCCCATCCTTCCCTAATCCGATGGGACCGATGATCTCGCCGTTTGGTCTCTTCCCCCCATATCAACCCAACCCTTGATCTGACTACCTACCTACCGGTCTGACAGGTGACACGTGCGTAAGCATCCCGCCTCAACACCTGCATCCATTCATGTCAATTGTGCATTCCGACGGACTTGGGCAATTCCAGCAGGACAATGCGACATCCCACATGTGCAGAATAGCTGCAGAGTGGCTCCAGGAACACTCTTCTGAGTCTAAACACTCCCGCTGGCCACCAAGCTCCCCAGACATGAACATTACTAAGCATATCTGAGATGCCTTGCAACGTGCTGTTCGGAAGAGATCTTTAGCCCCTTGTACTCTTATTGAGTCATGGACAGCCCTTCAGGATTCATTATGTCAGTTTCCTGCTGCACTTCTTCAGACATTAGTCGACTCCATGCACGCCGTGTTGCGGCACTTCTTAGTTCGCACGGGGGTCGTACGCGATATTGTACTAGTTTCTTTGGCTCTTCAATGTACAGGGTGTTTCAAAAATGACCGGTATATTTGAAACGGCAATACAAACTAAACGAGCAGCGATAGAAATACACCGTTTGTTGCAATATGCTTGGGACAACAGTACATTTTCAGGCAGACAAACTTTCGAAATTACAGTAGTTACAATTTTCAACAACAGATGGCGCTGCGGTCTGGCAACCTCTATAGTACGATATTTTCCACATATCCATCATGCGTAGCAATAATATGGCGTAGTCTCTGAATGAAATTACCCGAAACCTTTGACAACGTGTCTGGCGGAATGGCTTCACACGCAGATGAGATGTACTGCTTCAGCTGTTCAATTGTTTCTGGATTCTGGCGGTACACCTGGTCTTTCAAGTGCCCCCACAGAAAGAAGTCACAGAGGTTCATATCTGGCGAATAGGGAGGCCAATCCACGCCGCCTCCTGTATGTTTCGGATAGCCCAAAGCAATCACACGATTATCGAAATATTCATTCAGGAAATTAAAGACCTTGGCTGGGCGATGTGGCCGGGCACCATCTTGCATAAACCACGAGGTGTTCGCAGTGTCGTCTAAGGGAGTTTGTACCGACACAGATTCACGAAGAATGACCAGATAGCGTGATGCAGTAATCGTTTCGGATCTGAAAAATGGGCCAATGATTCCTTTGGAAGAAATGGCGGCCCAGACCAGTACTTTTTGAGGATGCAGGGACGATGGGACTGCAACATGGGGCTTTTCGGTTCCCCATATGCGCCAGTTCTGTTTATTGACGAAGCCGTCCAGGTAAAAATAAGCTTCGTCAGTAAACCAAATGCTGCCCACGTGCATATCGCTGTCATCAATCCTGTGCACTATACCGTTAGCGAATGTCTCTCGTGCAGCAATGGTAGCGGCGCTGAGGGGTTGCCGCGTTTGAATTTTGTATGGATAGAGGTGTAAACTCTAGCGCATGAGACGATACGTGGACGTTGGCGTCATTTGGACCGCAGCTGCAACACGGCGAACGGAAACCCGAGGCCGCTGTTGGATCACCTGCTGCACTAGCTGCGCGTTGCCCTCTGTGGTTGCCGTACGCAGTCCCCCTACCTTTCCAGCAAGTTCATCCGTCACGTTCCCAGTCCCCCTACCTTTCCAGCACGTTCATCCGTCACGTTCCCAGTCCGTTGAAATTTTTCAAACAGATCCTTTATTGTATCGCTTTTCGGTCCTTTGGTTAAATTAAACCTCCGTTGAAAACTTCGTCTTGTTGCAACAACACTGTGTTCTAGGCGCTGGAATTCCAACACCAGAAAAATCCTCTGTTCTAAGGAATAAACCATGTTGTCCACAGCACACTTGCACGTTGTGAACAGCACACGCTTACAGCAGAAAGACGACGTACAGAATGGCGCACCCACAGACTGCGTTGTCTTCTATATCTTTCACATCACTTGCAGCGCCATCTGTTGTTGAAAATTGTAACTACTGTAATTTCGAAAGTTTGTCCGCCTGAAAATGTACTGTTGTCCCAAGCATATTGCAACAAACGGTGTATTTCTATCGCTGCTCGTTTAGTTTTTATTGCCGTTTCAAATATACCGGTCATTTTTGAAACACCTTGTAGTAGAGAGTGGTTACAGCAAATTGTTAGGAAAAGAGTGAAGGTGACGTTGTCCGTATGAGAAGAATGAAGGAAGGAGATATTGGAAAAGAGTGGTTGCCAATGCTGATGAAGGTTTTGTCTACGACACTGACAACTAGGAAGAGAGAGATAGCGAGAAGAGATAGCAGCTGTGGGATGGAATAAATCAGGTAGTAGTGTTTGGTCACCTCCCGTAAATCAAACAACGAACTAACAGTAGAAGTAAGAAAGAGCAAGAGAGAGACAGTGGCAACTAGAGGAGACAGTAGTGGCAGGACAGGAAAATAGAGATTATGACTGTGAGACAGGAGGGAGTGAGAGAGACACAAGGTAATAATGATATTGTGTTGGAGAATAGTCGAGTGGGAGTAAATTGATATAAGCGATCTACATGGGTGAACTAGTGGATGTGATTGAGTTACAACTAGAGGAGCTCGTAGGAGTGGGAGGAGAGTTCCATGGAAAAAGGGGGCGAATATGTTCACATGGCGGAACGTTTGGGATCATTTTTAAAGGTGCTGAGGAAGGCAGAATGGGTCAGCTGGAACCTTATTTTTTAGTCGTTTTTAAGCAGGAGTATATTCACCTTTTTCGTACTCCGTCATGAGCGTTTTCCCGCTGGAATTTCGCATAACTGATTTAGACCCGGGCTGTACCGAATGTGTCGCGGTGTGTCCCAACCAAGCTGCTGAAGCATAGCTTTCGTATGATCGGCAGTGTGGGGCAGGTGTCATTGTGCAACAGGGTGATTCCGTCCGACAGCACTGCTGCACGTTTAGACTTTATGGCACATCCCTGATTCTGCATAGTGTCTCCATAGTGCTGTGCATCGATTGGGGTTCCTTGCCCGTAGAATTCGAGGGTTCCTACTACCAAACAAGAGGGCCATCATGATCTTACCAGAAATTGTGTGAATAGCTTTGGATTTCTTTAGCGGGGGAGACGTGGAAATTTTCCACTCCTGGCGTTGCAATTTCTCCTCAGGCTGTCAGACGGAGTCATACTGATACTTGAAATTTCGTGGCAGTGTAAAACTGTGTGTCGTACCAAGACTCGAACTCCGGACCTTTGCCGTTCATGGACAATTTCTTTACATACTGAGCAACTCAAACAAGGCTAATAACCCGTCCTCACAGCTTTACTTGCGGTGCCTCGTCTCCAACCTGAAGTAGCTCAGTCTCTCGAGACCGTGGCCATGAAAGGCAAAGCTCCCGAGTACGATCGTCTGTCCGGCTCAGAGTTTTAAACTGTCAGGAAGTTTCATGTCAGCGCACTCTCATGTAGGGTGGAAATTTTCCTTCTGGTGGTCATCCTGATGCACGATAAGGCCTGCCCAGACTCTGCCAATCGACTAAGGCTACGCTTCAGTCATTTGCTTGGGATACACTGCAACATCCTCTGTACAACTCGGATCTTTCGAGGTGCGATTTTTACATATTTGGCGGACCAGAAGTAAAAAGTGTGTGGGCGTCGATTCCAGTCGGACAAAGAAGTACAGGAGTTGGTGCAGATGTAGATCCGACAGCAGCCGACAAGAACGGCAGGAGCTCATCATCTCTTATGCTAGTGGTATAGATGTCCTAACGCATGTTGTTATTCCTTTTGAATTGAACTACTCGGTGGTTCTGTTGTGGCGTGTATACGGTTTTTAATTGCTTACCACTTACATATCAAGGTAATACATCGTGACGAAACGAATATTCATTTATCGACTCACTCATTCACGTATCGCTAATACCTTAGACTATATATACATACAGACCACGCACACACTTATGTGTTGAGGTCTGAAATCAACAGCTAAGTTGCCTGACAGTAGGCAAAGAGCCGCTTCCATCATTACGCACTCTTCCAAGGTGAGGTTTGAAACCAGCTTCCAATTCATGAGGCATAGGACGAAGAGCCGAGTTCCCGACATTGCGCACCATGGGAACTTGTGGCGACACTTACAGCTTTATCCTTACTAAGTGAAAACAAGCACAAATGTTATTGTTTTGGTTCTGGCTTGTGCCAGCTTTGGTGGGTGGCCGTGCTGTCTGTCGAGCGCCTTTAGCAATCGGGTTGCCTCAGTCCTTGTGAGTCAAACTGAGGAACTACTTAACTAGGGAGTAACCTAACAACGGCCAAAAGAGCTGTATGATGACCACATATCCCTCGAAATCCGCATCCAGTGACGTTAATACATGACACGGTGATGTGTCGTTACTGTTGGGCTTTCAAGGGCTACTCAGGCGACTTCAGTTTTAGTGTTGGCTTGGGGTATTTGTATGACACACTTGCTGACAAACGCGGCGTTTCCAAGGTATTTGGCCCGAGACTTGGTGCGCGTCGAATTTATTTTTGACTTATACAGTGAGCCGTGTTCTCTCCCAACTATTCGTTTTCGTGAATGTCCTGTCTATCTGTGTTTGGTTTCCCGCCCTTGTCGTGGTTCTTCTTCCTTCTACGTGTGGCACCAGTGATGTGTATCGATATTTGCGCCGTGTACCATCTTTGGTTTGGCGCATATAGTTTCCGTCAAGGCAGTCTGGAGTCAGTCGGTCAGTTGTTGCGGACGAGGGAAGTTATCTCCGCGCGATGCAGTCGGCTGTTGCCGCTGGCAGCCCCTGCGCAGTGTCGGAGCGTGTGTGGAGCTGTCCGATCGCTACGAGCTTCGTGGTTCACCGACCCACGACGTCAAAGCTGTGTAGTGGTTCCAATTACCAAAGCCACGTCTATTCATGTTGTGGTGTTTCGCTTCGGTGGTTTGCTGTTGGGGAGGTTTTCCGGTGAGCAATACCGAGTGGTTCTACTGCTGAGATTTAGCCGCCATGCGGTGCTATTGAGTATTTTGCTCCACTACGATTTGAGTGCACCAGTGGAATTTTCTGTCTTATGGCCGTTAGCGTTCTCGTTACCTGCCCTAGTCACTGACGTAAATTAAAGCAGTGTTCTTTCGAGTGAAGTTAACTATTACAGTGTTTCAATTTCGAGCGTACCAGCGGAATTTTCTGCTTAGTGGCCGTTAGTGTTCCGGGTACCAGTCCTGGCCACTAACGTAATTTCAGGTACCGTCCTTTCCTCACACATGGTGTGTAATTTTGACAGCTAATACATACTCCATTGTGGATTCTCACGTTTGTAACTTTTTGTGTTTGTGTTCTCATGTACTGATTGACGGGAAGCAAGTCGTCGTGTCGGTCGGCTGTCCCCTGGTTGGGTTCCGACGGATCAGGTAAAGATGGGCTCACCAACAGTTTCACCTAAGTGAACGAGGGTAGACCGACCTCCCTGGAGGCCTTCTGAGTGCCACCGGTGTTTAATTATCTGTTGTGAGCTATTTTAAATTTTGGGCTTATGGTTATTTGTTTGTTTCTTAAAATTTTGCAAAATAAATTTTTAAATTTGTCTTTCAAGTTTAAACACTGCGCCCTTCTGCCTTTAAAGATTATGGTGAAATATTTTAAAATTTTGAAATTTAATTGTGGCCCTCAGCCGTTTATATTACACCTAGCGTATGTTGTTTTTTGAATTAATTTGTTGCTACCTTAATCGGATTTTTATCTTGTTAAGATTTCTTGTTGGATGCCTTCAGCGGTGAAGGAGTTGCATTAGGTAAAGATTCGGCTATGTGCCGCTTTAGTTGTAAAGGTTATTAAATTACAATAAATGACAATTAGAAGCAGAAACTGACCTCAACTCTTTCCCCTTTCCACACCTTAGTGCAAGTTAGTTAAAGTAGTGTGTAGGCTTAGGGACTGATGACCCAGCAGTTTGGTCCCATAGGATCTTACACAAATTTCCATTTCCGCAACTCCCAACTTCTGGCCTTGCGCTTTGGTTTAAGGTAACGGCATAGCGTAACACACTGGGAATTTTACGCTTTATATGGAAAGGGTAAATCGTCAGGAACAAGCGAGATTCGGCGTAAAAAACTCCATGCTTGCGCCACTTCATGTCAACATTTCCGCTCCTATGATGTTTCGTCGGAGAGAGCTTGAAACTTTTACATTATTAATTTTTAGAATTCGTGTGTAATATAATTAATGTTTGCTCTCCTTAAATACGAAAGGAAAATATATGACTTGGCATTTCTGCCAATAACACAGTTATGATTTAAAACAAATGCTCCTGAACGTATTAAGCAGTTTACCTCGTCTTGTCGCTGCAACTGGGTGATCGGCAAAATGCTAAAAATATTTCAAAAAGAATACTACAATCCACGCAGAGTACAGTGCGTGGTGATAATAAATGCAACAACTGCCATATATTTTTTATATAGAAAGATTGGATGATCAGGAGGGGTTTAGTCTACTAGCCTCAAACGGTGTTAAAAATGAAAGAAACCAATAAAGACTTTAATTTACCATATTCGCAAAATAGATTATTGAATCACTGACATACTGTACACAGAATTTGATTACACTCAATAAACACGTCTCTGGCCGCAACAAAGATACGAATATTACTCTCAATGTATGCATTCACAAATCTGATAAAATGCCTCCAATGCGCAAGCGAGCAACAACAAAAACGCAAATTACCATAAATGCTCAATTAATGCCACAGCCTTTTCTCCGGCGCTACTGGCTCCATCACGGCAAGCAGATGCCTTTCACGTCGCGCGGCCTCTCTCCACCTCAGGCTACTCGCGATAGTAATATCCCACAGTTTCTGTATGTTCACCACAGCAAAATTATTGGTAAATTTTGCAAAGAAGAATTGACGTCCAACTTTCAAACCAACTGAAGACTCGTTCCATTACACTATTTCCGTGCACTTACATATCGCAACACAGTAATTCGGAAGCCATTTTTCAAATCGACTTTTTATAGTTCATAAGGAAAAGTTATCAAAATGTAATGAGTAGGCACGCAAAATATAAAGCAAACTCAATAAATTACACTGACAGACTATTCCTCTGATTCGTGGTAGAATATTTTATTGATTATGAATGAAGAGACGTACGACACCGAAGTAATATTCTACAATATTTATTATTTATTTCACAAAGCGGTTTTCAGCTGTTACGCCGTCATCAAGTAGAAAGGTAAATATGTGGTGAAGTGAAATATTTGTAGCATCAAAGATATTTAAGATGATGCATCTACAGATATCCCAGTTTCCTGAGATAAAAATTGTTAACGTCTGATTTGTGACTAAAACTTCAGGAATTATTTCAATGAGAATATGACGTAATGTTATCTAACTAAGATAAAATACGCGATACATTTACGAATGAACTGTTTAACAAATTACAACTGCTATTAGGGCAGATAAATTGAACAATAAACTTTGTTCATATGTTGCAAGGAAATGGCTGGAGAAAATAGGCTTCTCTTTAACAGGACGTAAGTAACAACCATAATCATATGAGTGAGATTTTTTGCGGAAGTCAAGCAGCTTTGATTATCAAAGTAATTTTTCAACAAATCAAGTGAAATTATAATAACTGAAACAAAGGAAAAAGTTCGGCATATGAGTAAGAGCATGGCCTGGATGGAATTAAGAGTAATTGGGCGAAAGCAACTAGCTACAGTCTTCTTTAGATTAGATATAACCCTACTATTTTTGAAGTACACATTCATTGTGGACAAATCTCCCGTTTAAACCGTCTCTTAGAATTCACAGTTTTAATGTTGGATAGATGAAGCTAGATCAATAGCTTATCTAAATTCGTTTGCAGCAGTGTTAAGCATGTCAGAAATACACTTTCAGTCACATTAATATTACAGCGTCTGCCCCTATTTGCCGAGTGGTCCGCGCGACGGAATGTCATACGTAACGGCCCGGATTATTCCCGGCTGGGTCAGAGATTTTCTCCGCTCAGGGAGTGGGTGTTGTGTTGTCCTTATCATCATCATTTCATCCACATCGACACACAAGTCGCCGAAGTGGCGTCAACTCGATAGACTTGCACCAGGCGAACGGTCTCCCCGACGGCAGGTCCGGCATTTACAACGTGATGGCCTGTCGAAAGACTGAATAATGATCTTTTCAAGTGCGGACCACGGTGAGAAGTGCAGGAAAGGAATCAACGAAGTTTAGGAAGGTACCAACAGGGATGCGTAGGCTTGATGACCCCAGGACCGTGGACCACTGCGCTACTTTTTACAGTTTACGTTATGTGACACGGACAGCTCCATCGCCCTGGTCCCACAGATACTCGACTGGGTTTTATTCCGAGGAGTCTGGTAGCCGAGGCAGTACAGTAAACTCATCCTGGTGCTCTGTGAACAAAGCACTTAGCTGTGAGCTGTGTGACACGATGCATTGTCCTCCTGGTAGATGCCATTGTGCCAAGTAAACACAAACTACCTCTAAGGGGGTACATGGCCCCAAGAGAAGGCGCAGACTTGGGTTTGTCTAATGTGGCTACCTGAATGACTAGATCACCCTGAAAACGCCGAGAAAACGAACCCCACGCCATAACGCTCCTTCCTCTGGCCTGGGCCATTTGCTTTCAGACGTTCCACGGCGTACACGTCAGCGATGTATTGGCTAGAGCATAAAACGTGATTCGTCTGAAAACTCCATCCATCGCCACTCAGCGGACGTCCAGTTGTAATACTTCTGTCCAAGTTCCAGCCTTCGTCGCCGATGAACAGAAGTTAGCATGGGTGCATGAACCAGGCGCCTACTGTGGGGGCCCTTACGCAGCAATGTTCGCTAAATGGTTCATCTGGGCTGTAAGCTGCTCAACAATATCATGTCACTCCGGAACCGCGCGTCCGCTACGGTCGCAGGTTCGAATCCTTCCTCGGGCAGGATGTGTATGATGTCCTTAGGTTAGTTAGGTTTAAGTAGTTCTAAGTTCTAGGTGACTGATGACCTCAGATGTTAAATTCCAAAGTGCTCAGAGTCATTTGAAGCATTTTTAATATCTTGTACGCTCGCCCGCACACGCCTCTGCTGTCGTCGTTCATCCTTTTCCATGGCCCTTGGTGCACAGTTGCCTCGCCACTATTTTGGATAGCGCCATTTTGTCACGAACGGTATGCTTTAACAGCAGTGGCACATGAACAGTTTACAAACATAACCGTTTCCGAATCGTTTCCACACTTCTCTCGAAAACCAGATAAATCGTTCAATTCCCCGATTATGACAACGACTGCAAAAAAAAAAAAAAAAAAAAAAAAAAAAAAAAAAAAAAAAAAAAAAGTTCAAATGGCTCTGAGCACTATGGAACTTAACATCTATGGTCATCAGTCCCCTAGAACTTAGAACTACTTAAACCTAACTAACCTAAGGACATCACTCAACACCCAGCCATCACGAGGCAGAGAAAATCCCTGACCCCGCCGGTAATCGAACCCGGGAACCCGGTCGTGGGAAGCGAGAACGCTACCGCACGACCACGAGATGCAGGGGACAACGACTGCACTGTTTTCTGCGTCCCCGACTGTTAGGACTGCCACCTGTCGCCTAAGAGTGATAATTGTACATTGTAATCGACCATACTTGATGGTCACATTAATGTGACTGGCCCATACATGAAGATTCAATAAAGTGGATGCCAGAACTGATCCTTGGGGTAGCCCATTTCGAGCTTTCTCGGTTTATTTACATTTCTGCGTTATACAACACGAAAGTGGCTGCCTGACGCAAGCTACTGATTCGCTTTAATACTGTGCGGCATGGAACTACCGTGAAACGTCCCCTTAGAAAAATTATACAAGACTGTGCTTAAACTGACACACAATATTTTTAGCGCAACGCAATCTGACTTCCAAAAATCCCTACGAAAGAATGGCCCTGACTAACATTAACCTATACGTTTCACAAATCACTTACCTCACAAAAATCTTCGTTACTCAAGCTACTGCAATACAGCGAGCGCCACTACTGCCAGCTAAATAAAAGATTCAAACTACGGAAGTCACTAACTACTGAGGCACAGTTAGCAAATGAAAGGTTTTAATAGAGAATAAACAATGTATTTACCTTTATAGTCATAATATATATATCAGTTCATGACTCCAATTCTTACAAATTTCAAAACTCCGCCATCTCTCTCCCCACGTCCACCACCGCTGGTGGCTCACCTCCAACTGCCAACGCTACGCGCTGTTAGCATCCAGCTGCCGCTGCCCGACACTACAATGGCAGACAACAATGCAAACCAGCCAAGACTGCGCACAGCACAGCCAGTGATTTTTCATACAGAGCGCTATGTGGCGTTACCAATAAGAAAACCTAAACAGCCTACTTACAACCGTTTTTCGTTTTTCACAGAAGGCCTTTCTTCTAAATCATTGTAATCAGCGATTAAGTATACTAGATGATCAAAAGGTCAGTATAACTTTGGAAACTGAATAAATCACGGAAAAATGTAGATAGAGAGGTACAAATTGACGCACATGCTTGGAATGACATAGGGTTTTATTAAAACTAAAAAAATACAATTGTTCAAAAAACGTCCGACAAATAAAGCTTCATCTGATCAGAATAGCAATAATTAGGATAACAAAGTAAGACAAAGCAAAGATGATGTTCTTTACAGGAAACGCGCAATATGTCCACCATCATTCGTCAACAATAGCTGTAGTAGAGGAATAATGTTGCTAACAGCACTGTAAAGCATGTCCGGAGTTATGGTGAGGCATTGTCGTCGGATGTTGTCTTTCAGCATCCCTAGAGATGTCGGTCGATCACGATACACTTGCGACTTCAGGTAACCCCAAAGCCAATAATCGCACGGACTGAGGTCTGGGGACCTGGGAGGCCAAGCATGACGAAAGTGGCGGCTGAGCACACGATCATCACCAAACGACGCGAGCAAGAGATCTTTCACGCGTCTAGCAATATGGGGTGGAGTGCCATCCTGCATGAACATCGTACTTTCCAGCAGGTGTTTATCAGCCAGGCTGGAGATGGTGCGATTCTGTAACATATCGGCGTACCTCTCACCGTCACTGTAGCAGTTTTGCTGTCCAGCACCATCTGTCGGACATTTTGTGAACTTTGTTTCTTCTTTTTGTTCTAATAAAACCCCATGTCGTTCCAAGCATGAGTGTCAATTTTTACCTCTCTGTCTACATTGTTCCGTAGTTTATTACGTTTTCAAAATTATACTGACTTTTTGATCACCCTGTACATTAACTAAAGACATTTTTTCCTGCTCATTTAATATGGAGGGTAAGACGACTCTTGATTCATGCTGCTTCTTTATGGCCTACAGACAGATTTCTCTGGAGAAATGATGCTTAGAATTGGTCGACCATTTATGTTGGGCAGCCATCTCTCCATCTTAGCAGATGAAGTGACATTGATATACAGCGAGGAAAGCAGTGGAGCAATTACTATTCTGGTCCCACTGGGTCACGTAGGCACTGCCCTGGTGGGAACACAGCAGCGGCGAGCAGCCGGCCCCACAGGCTTGCACTCGCCGCCGTGCCTGCGGACAGGAGAGCGCAAACACCAGCTAGGCTACCGGCTGCGGCTGCCGCCTCTGCCGGCGCGCCGGAATACACAAAAAGTCCGGCGAGGCGCCGTGTTTGGGCAACGTGCCGCCAATGAGATAGCGCCACCTGCCACCACCCCCTGCAGATAAGGGGCGCCGACTGAACCCCCGACCACCCCAGCCCCCCCCCCCCCTCATCACCTGCCACCTGTGAGTTACGGTCCGCTCCGGAAAAATACGCTCCGCCGCCGCCGTCGCCGACGCGTCCGTACGCTGTAATCTTGGTCCCTACCGGATTCCTCTCCGCTGCAGTGTTTATGGGTGCGCGTCCCTCACAACACCCATGTCATAATGATAAAAAAAAAGAAAAAAAGAGACCACCATCTCTTTCCGAACTGGAGGATCACAGCGAGAAAGTCATTCCTCCTGTGACTCGATTTTTGTCTTTCATTCATTCCCATCCCTCTACCCCACACAGTATTTCAGATATATGATGGAAAATGAAATCTTTACTCTTCAAATACGAGAGTGAGCCAAATGAAAACTTTCTATTTGTAATAACAAATCGAAATTTCGTGCCGTTATCCTGCAAGTTGGTAAGAGTGCTACAAACAGCGTGCAGAATGGCCTGTAGCTTGCAGCACAGTGCAGATGCACACATACCGTCGCAGTATCAGTATAAAAATGACCGCCCTACTTGCGTCTTGCACCAGGCAAGACCAGCGTTCTGTTGTTTTTGCGTAGTGAAGGTGTGAAACCTATTGAAATTCATCGACGAATGAAGGATCAGTACGGTGATGCATGTTTGCGACAGCAGCAAGTCTACGAATGGAGTAGGAAGTTCGCAAATAGTGTGACTACAATGGAAGATGCTCCTCGTCCAGGTCAGGCACAACGAGTTATGACTCCACAGAACATTTCAGCAGTTGAAGCCATAGTGAAGGAAAACCGCCGAGTGACTCTGAATTACATTGCAGCATGTTTACAGATTAGCCATGCGTCAGCACACCACATTGTGCATGATGCGCTCCAGTTTCACAAAGTGTGTGCAAGATGGGTGCCACGGCAGCTGACTCCTAAAATGAGATGTGTCGATGTTTGTGAAGAGCTTCTTTGGCCCTTTGATGTTCAAATGTGTATGAAATCTTATGGGACTGAACTGCTAAGGTCATTAGTACCTAAGCTTACACACTACTTAACCTAAATAATCCTCATGCACGAGGGAGGACTCGAACCGCCGCCGGGATCTGTCACCCAGTCCATGACTCCAGCGCCTCAGACCGCTCGGCTAATCCCGCGCGGCTTCGGCGCTTTGAACGAGAATGTGATGGCTTTCTTGCAAGAATATTTACTGGGGACGAAACCTGTGTTCACTTCCACCAACCGGAAACGAAGAGAGCGAGCCAGGAATGGCGCCATTCCTCATCACCAAAACCAAAGCAGTTGCGAACAGAATCATTAGCAGGGAAGGTTGTACTGACTCTCTTTTGGGACGAAATAGGTGTCGTTTGGGAGCATTACATGCCTGGAGGGACCACTGTCACAAGTGCAACATACACACATCTTCTAAAACATCATCTGCGGCCTGCAATCAAATGAAAGCGACGTGGATTGCTGTCAGCAGGTGTCCTTTTGCAACATGACAATGGAAGGCTCCACACTGCCCGTACAAAAGTTGCAACACTCAGACCTGCATTTTGAGTGTCTTACTCATCCACCATACTCACAAGACATTGCCCCAAGTGATTTCCGTATGTTTGAACCACTCAAACTCGCAACGGGAGTTCTGTTCTGATGAAGAGGTACGCCACGCGGTGCATGAGTGGTTGCGCGGACTACCGAAAGAATTTTTTTCTAAAAGAATTTATACACTTTGTAGGCGCTGGAGGACTTGCACTGAGTGTGGGGGAGATTATATTGAAAAGTGATACAGCTATGTACCACTTCTGCACAATAAATACTATTTTAAAAAATATTAAAGTTTTTCATTTGACTCACCCTCGTACTACCCTGAAGTGGCAAATGTCATGGAATAGCGATATTCAAAGACTCTGAACGCGGAACGATAGAGGGATCTAGACATATGGGGTTTCAAATTTCGGAATTCGTTAGGGAATTCAGTGTTCCGTGATCCACAGTGTCAACAGTGTTCTGAGAATACCACATTTCAGGCATTACCTCTCACCACGGACAACGCAGTAGCCGACGGCCTTCATGAAGAACGAAGAGCTGTCAGTGGTAACAACCACGCAAAACTGCATGAAATAACAGCAGAAATCAATGTGGTACGTACGACGAATGTATCCGTTGACACAGTGCTGCAAAATGTGACGTTCATGGGCTATAGCAGCAGACGACCTACCCGAGTATCTCTGCTAACATCACATCACCTGCAGCGCTTCTTCTGGTCACGTGGCTATGTCGGTTGGACCCTAGGCGACTGGAAAATTGTCGTCTGGTCAGATCGATTTCATTTGGTAAGAGCTCATGGTACGGTTCGACTGTGGCGCAGACCCCAGGAAGCCTTGGACCAGAGTTGTGGACAAGGTACTGTAAAAGCTGATGATACCTCCATAACGGTGTGGGCTGTGGTTACGTGGAATGGACTGGGTCTTTGGTCCAACTAAACCCATCATTAACTGAAAACTATTATGTTCAGGTACTTCGAGACCATTTACAGCCGTTCATGGACTTCATATTCGTAAACATGCTACCGGCCCATAATTGTTCACGACTGGTTTGTGGAACATTCTGAATAATTCGAGTGAATGAATTGGCCATTCAGATCGCCCGACATGAATTCCATCGGACATTTATGAGATGTAATCGAGAGATCGGTTCGTGAACAAAATGCACCGGCAACACTTCCGCAATTGTGGATTGCTATAGAGGCAGCATGTCTCAATTATTCTGCCGGGAACTTTCGCGAACTTGTTGAGTCGATGTCATGTCGATTAGGAAGCCACTAGCAATCTCCGCTCCCCCACCCCCCCCCACCCCCCCCCCTCCCACCTCCTCAGTAAAAAAAACTATTTGCGCTCCGATATCAGGAAAGCTATTTTTCACGCAGTTATTTACTTTTGCATTTGTATGAAGAGGTGGTATTAGGGGCCTCCGTGTCTTTTTTTTCTTGTATTTATTGGCACAGTTACTTTTTCCATTCACTTCAAACTTGCTGAGCACATGCAGTGCATGAACGTGATTACCGATAACTATGGTTTTGTCTAAATAATCTATAAACAAAAATCATTGTGAATTTGAGTTCACAATTTAGCGGCATGTGGAGTGTTTGAAAATGACAGGAAGTAATTGTCCATAAGGCTAACACATCAACATACCTAAACGAATATTCGGTTCTGGAAGATAGTCATTTTCTAAAAATAATTTTTAAAACTTTTATGTGTAGATTTATGCTAGAAATGGACTGAGGGAGGGGTGAAATTTCATAAATAAAAGAGAAAAGACAATCTAACTGTTCGCTTATCTTCCCATTGAAATTGAAGTGGTTTTGTGTCACGCAAGTGTGTATGGCTAAGCGTAAACAATCTGTGACAAGTTGGGTACCTCCTGATTTATCAAAAAAGTCTGCTACGTTCTTTACACACTCCTGAGAAGGTATATTAGTGAATAAGCTCCTAACATCAAAATACACTAGCTTCGCACTTGCGAATTCATCTCTCCTACACCCAGTGGAATTTGAGTACTGGCCATTGATGTGAGACAGAATGGAGCAAGTAGCAAATAAGTACCAGATTTGAGCGTCGTACATGATGCTTATGTTTTACTGCATGAACAGTGAAATTTACTTATTACTTTGCGGGGGATGTCAGTGAGAAAAAGTTTTGTAAAGGTTTGAAGTTATGTACTGGAAGACGATAAGTATGCTCATATACGGACAAATACAACCCGTATAATTTGTGCATAGTGTGCAACGCTGCTCAAGACGTATACGCAGTTTTTAACTGAAGCACTTGTCTTGTTGTGTTAAAACTATAACATTAAAGTAAACCTCTTAATGACTAGATTACGACAGCATTTTGAATTAATAAATTCGGTCGATAATTGTATGAAATAGTGAAAAACAATTTTTTTTCTTTCCCCTGTAACCCCTTAGCGAGGCAACCTGATTTTGTTTTTAAACTGGGAGGAACTTATTCAATCATTCCTTCAATCGTAAATCGTAGCTTACAACACAGACATCATAAATTTAAAAAAAAATTAGTAATATCAAATTGTCGAAAAAAGAAAACCATGTTGTCAATAGTTTATCGCTGAGTACTTACTCGCTTCCCATGGAACACCGGTGATACACAGAACACAGTTTCGCCGTTTACTAATATAAACTGCGTAGTTTCTTTGCTATTACTCACTTCAAAATATGGACATCATAGGAAAATTGATAAAAAATATCCCATCAAAACTGTATTATTCTGAGATTTTTTGGATGGCAAATTACGAATCCCATTTTGGAACTGTGTATTTCAAAATAGCAGATGAACTTTGGAGGATAAAACATTATAAATTTAGCGGATTCGAATTAAAATTCTGGCGTGAAGTATTTTGCGGTCACTGATAACGAATTAAAAATATAAATTGCTCTATCGAAGTTTTTTATTCAATATTTTACATTTTTCAATCCAGGTAATAGTCACAATTGTTCGTCTGTGTCACTGCTTTCAGAAGGGGTGCTGTCACGTTGTATATTGGTAGATGGTTCGAAAAGCAGATCTTTTACCTGAGCTGGCGTCTGTTTATTTTCTTCAATTTCATTTTCTGGACTCTCGAGATGAATGAATCCGAAGATGTCACAAATGGAAAAAGACATTCATCGCTTTCTCACGGGGTTTCTGAGTGGAAAATTTTCTCGGTAATGTCGGGTATCCATATTCCCAGCTTCCTGCGCATCTTCATATAGACGAACAATTGGCAACGGAGCAGCTTCAATCATGGCGTATCCGTTCATCAAAACCATGTGGACTGATGTCGGCATCGGCCATTATTGCAGAATAATGTGAGCCCCCATGATGTTGGTAATCGACTTCCGAGAAACATACGTTTTTCGGAGTACTTGATAAATATGTTTAGTTGAAGAGTTCCCTGTACAAAATGTTAATAGTTCTGCAGCGTTTAGCAAAAAATTAATGCATTATCTCGGGGTAATTTTAATTTCCTAAAAAATTTATTTGTCAATGTGCGTAAAACAACTATGATCACAATTCCACATAACTCCCCAAGAGTTATACAGAAAACCCTAATGACTTTTTGTGCCAGGTTTATCAGCTAATTGCAATAATGAGTGACTGTTTTTTACGGTGTGGTACTCCCACACGGCAGAAAATTGACCGCCCACTGAAAACGTGCAAATATAAGTACGCAGATACATTGGAACTCAGCTACTGCACTATAAGATAGTAGGGTAGCCATTTACAAAAGTGAAGTTACTCAGAGGAAATTTTGTAAGCAAATATTTGGAATAATATCCGTGGTATTCAGTTTTAACTCGATATACATAATTACACCTGTTAGAAATGTCGTAAACATATCTTCTGGAGTGCTACCCATCGTATTTTATCCTGAAAACTATGCAGGATCAGTCTCATACAGGATGACAATTATTGAACCACATGAAATAAAATCGTCATAACTTCGGAAAGATTTGCTCTAGGACGTTCAAACTGCACAGTTGGACGAGGACGTGATGGGAATTAGTATGCGCCTTGTTTGGTTTAGCGAAGAAGCTCACTTTCATTTGGATGGGTTCGTAAATAAGCAAAATTGACGAATTGTGGGGACTGAGAATCTGCATTTCGCGACCGAGAAGTCTGTTCACCCTCAACGTCTGATTGGTGTGCAGTATCCGGTCATTAGAAGAGCACTTGGGGTACTGCTTTTAGGCCATTAGCATTGGCCTTGACTGGCCGCCATATTCTCAGGATCTGAACACATGCGACCCTTTGTGGGGATACATTAAAGACAAGGTGTACAGCAATAGCCCCCAAACCATTTCTGAGCTGAAAACAGCCATTCAGGAAGTCACCGACAGCATCTACGTTAAGACTTCAGCGGGTCATGCAGAATTTCACTATTCATATGCGCCACATCATTGCCAATGATGGCAGCCATATCGAACATATCATAACCTAAACCCGAATGTCTGTAGTGACGTTTAAATGTTCGATAAAGTGTGTGCACGCCGTAATATGTAAGTAATTTACGTTTGTATCGTACAGTTCAATAATTGTCACGATGTACATTACATAGGTCACAGAAACTATGCATGGAAAATTATGTCGTTCTGTGATTCAGTGTTCACCGTCGACTATCATGGCACTTATCATAATGCCTACATCTACATCTACATTCATACTCAGCAGGCCACCCAACGGTGTGTGGCAGACGGCACTTTACGTGCCACTGTCATTACCCCCCTTTCCTGTTCCAGTCGCGTATGGATCACGGGAAGAACGACTGCCGGAAAGCCTCTGTGCGAGATCGGATCTCTCTGATTTTACATTCGTGATCTCCTCGGGAGCTATAAGTAGGGGAAGCAATATATTCGATACCTCATCCAGAAATGCACCCTCTCGAAACCTGGACAGCAAGCTACACCGCGATGCAGAGCGCCTCTCTTGCAGAGTCTGCCACTTGAGTTTCCTAAACATCTCCGTAACGCTATCACGCTTACCAAATAACCCTGTGACGAAACGCGCCGCTCTTCTTTGGATCTTCTCTATCTCCTCCGTCAACTCGATCTGGTACGGATCCCACACTGATGAGCAATACTGAAGTACAGGTCGAACGAATGTTTTGTAAGCCACCTGATTTGTTGATGGACTACATTTTCTAAGGACTCTCCCAATGAATCGCAACTTGGTACCCGCCTTACCAACAATTAACTTTATATGATCATTCCACTTCAAATCGTTCCGCACGCAAACTCCCAGATATTTTACAGAAGTAACTGCTACCAGTGTTTGTTCCGCTATCATATAATCATACAATAAAGGATCCTTCTTTCTATGTATTCGCAATACATTACATTTGTCTATGTTAAGGGTCTGTAGCCACTCCCTGCACCAAGTGCCTATCCGCTGCTGATCTGCCTGCATTTCGCTACAGTTTTCTTATGCTGCAACCTCTCTGTATACTACAGCATCATCCGCGAAAAGCTGCATGGAACTTCCTACACTATCTACTAGATCATTTATATATTTATATATATATTGTGAAAAGCAATGGTCCCATAACACTCTCCTGTGGTACGCCAGAGGTTACTTTAACGTCTGTAGACGTCCCTCCATTGAGAACAACATGCTGTGTTCTGTTTGCTAAAAACTCTTCAACCCAGCCACACAGCTGGTCTGATATTCCGTAGGTTCTTACTTTGTTTATCAGGCGACAGTGCGGAACTGTATCGAACGCCTTCAGGAAGTCAAGAAAAATAGCATCTACCTGGGAGCCTGTATCTAATATTTTCTGCGTCTCATGGACAAATAAAGGGAGTTGGCTCTCAAACGATCGCTGTTTCCAGAATCCATGATGATTCCTACAGAGTAGATTCTGGGTTTCCAGGAACGGCATGATACTCGAGCAAAAAACATGTTCTAAAATTCTAAAAACATATCGACGTCAGAGATATAGGTCTATATTTTTGCGCATCTGCTCGACGACACTTCTTGGAGAATAGGACTACCTGTGCTCTTTTCCAATCATTTGGAACCTTCCGTTCCGATAGAGACTTGCGGTACACGGATGTTCGAAGGGAGGCAAATTCAGCATGACTGCAGACTGGAATGACACTGCGGTATGGTGCAAGTGAGCACAAGTGCATCCTACCGATGATTTCGCGAAACTAAAGTCGAAACGCGGGCCCTTTTTCTTTTCTATTCTGTGCAGTTATGAAGCGAGTTGGCCCACTGTGTACCGTCCATGTCTCATAACATCCAAAGCGAGGCAAAATTACAAACTGTCAACTATAACCAGCAGTTGAAAGAAGTTACATTGTAAGACAAGAGAGAATGGAAATGGAGCAGAAGAGACATCAAAATGGAAAATAGGCATAAAATGTTTATGTTATACCGTCCACTCAAAATTTTCGACAGCATTTGCCAGCAGTCGCTGGCAGTGTCGTAATTGACCTGAGAGCTCCGCTTCTGGCCACTGAAAGAGCGCGGCTAGAAAGAACAAAGTGCCGTTTCCGCTTAGGGCCGCACTTTGACCCGGCATCGGAATTTCAGGTTTACGTCAACGCCGGAGGAGTTAGTGGCCATCGGCACCGCAGCAGAACTGCCGGCGGGAACATTAAGACGCGCATTTACAGCTGATGAAAGGCGGTGAGTTCTGTCCGCGGCTGTGTATCCGCGCGATAAGGGCCTAAGGGCCTCGCCGCCGCCCTCGACGCTGCGCGCACGAAGGGCTTCTGGCGCCGACGTGGTGCTGTAGCGAGCTCTCTGACAAATGTCGCGTTACAGGCGCCGTAAAAAGCAGCCGCGCCGCATTAGTTGAAGAAACATTCCTGAGGGCCTCGCCGCTGAATTGGGAGTCCGGCGGCAGACGTAAAAAGGGCCAAATGGGGCCCTTTGAAGGCCTTACAAGAGGCCTTTTTACTGGCCATTCGCCACTCGTTAATGCTATCGCGTTCCATACCGCCGTGCCCCGACGCTCTATACTGCCTCACGTTTATCGCGGGCCGGAAGCCGCTGCTGCAAAAGTTTCATGAATATTTTTCTCCCTAGGCAGACGGCCAGGCGGAGAAGGGGGAAATTGCAGTGCTGCATTGCTTCATTTGTCTCTATATTTGAAGGGCCGTCTAGGTTAACTTCATTTGCCTTGCTAGAATGAGCCTCGCTCCCTGTAAAGCTGTTTCTATTTGAAACAAAACAGCGTAAAGTCACGGCTGTTACAGAACATAATCTTGATCACTGTGGGCTTCCACAGGTGAATAATGTGAACGCTAATAAAAAACGAAACTGGACGAATGTGCTCTAGCAGTCTGAGGGCACCGTACACACTTAATCATGTACTCGGCGCAACACAATTAAAGGAACGGTTTTCCGAAACCCGGTAACTGCTACCAACTGTGACGTAGACGTTTGAAATTTGGCTCACAGTTGCCTCGTTGTGTAATGGTGCAAAAACGTGGCTCCCTGCTGCATCACCCTCTGGCTCGGTTGCGCTTCAACCAGTGAGGTGTCGAAACATGAGAAAGAAGTTCATGCGAGGTTCAGAGTGGTTTAATGATGCCACATTGGCACCAATTTCACCACAGTTCTGCCAAACGAAGCCGTGTTCTTGTCACACGATGGGAAAATTGTCACACACACACACACACCCTCCCACCTCTTATCCACATTGGAACAGTCATTCCACCCCTTCTCTTGACGTCCCTGCAATGGATCCCAGAACCGCGAAGCCTAGCGCTGACATCACGGTTTTCTTACGGTGACCGAGAACAACACTTCAGCCACACCGCCGCTCATAATAGACAGGAAATGGCCACCCGTAATGAAACAGCGTGATTTCAACACCGGGCGTCGTGGTTCTGTACTCCATCACAGAGGCGTCAAAACAAGGGGTGGAATGTGAGTAAGAGGTTCTGACGACACTCTCTTCGCGTGACTCGGCCATGGTGGCACTGGGTAGAATTGTGGTGAAACCTGGTGACAGTGTGACATTTTTAATCTAATTCAACTTATACCTCACACGACATTCGAGCTCTGCCCTTTTTCCCGCAAATGTCGACGCCTTACTGCTAGAAGCATCGCCGAGCCCTATGGTGGCGTCGCAGGGTGTCGAGTTCTTTCGCCAAAACAGAGTGGCGTTGCAGGCACCGCTGAGCAAAGTTTCTGACATCTACGTCGCAACGGGAGACAGTTACGGGGTTTCTAAAATGTAATCCTTCAGTTGTGCTGTCCACGGTATACAGATAATAAAAACAATTACGTGCGGTTCAATGACGTGGTGCTAGTCTTTCCGTAGGACACATCTGCGCCGCCTCTGTACCACCATACAGTGAGACCTTCAGAGGTGTTGGTCCAGATTGCTGTACACACCAGTACCTCTGATACTCAGTAGTACATCCCTTTTGCATTGATGCATGCCTGTATTAGTCGCGGCATACTATCCACAAGTTTATCAAGGCTCCATGGGTCCATATTGTCCCACACTTCAACCGCGATTCGGCGTAGATCTCTCAGGATGGTTGGTGGGTCACGTCGTCCATAAACAGCCCTTTTCAATACATCCCAGACATGTTCGATAGCGTTCATGTCCGGAAAACGTGATCTTCACTATAGTCGAGCCACGTCGTTATCCCGAAGGAGGTCATTCACAACATGTGCACGATGGGGGCGCGAATTGTCGTCCATGAATGCCTCGACAATACGCTGCCGATATGCACTCCAAACATGCTCAATGGGGGACAGATCCGGAGATCTTGCTGGCCAGGGTAGATGACTTACACCTTCTAGAGCATTTTGGGTGGCACGGGATACACGCGGACGTGCATTGTCCTGTTGGAACAGCAAGTTCCCTTGCCGGTCTAGGAATGGTAGAACGATGGGTTCGATGACGGTTTGGATGTACCGTGCACTATTCAGTGTCCCCTCGACGATCACCAGAGGTGTACGGCCAGTGTAGGAGATTGCTCCTCACACCATGATGCCGGGTGTTGGTCCTGTGTGCCTCGGTCGTATGCAGTCCTGATTGTGGCGCTCACCTGCACGGCGCCAAACACGCATACGACCATTATTGGCACCAAGGCAGAAGCGACTCTCATCGTTGAAGACAACACGTCTCCATTCGTCCCTCCATTCACGCCTGTCGCGACACCACTGGAGTCGGGCTGCACGATGTTGGGGCGTGAGCGGTTGACGGCCTAACGGTGTGCGGGACCGTAGCCCAGCTTCATGGAGACGGTTGCGAATGGTCCTCGCCGATACCCCAGGAACAGCAGTGTCCCTAATTTGCTGGGAAGTGGCGGTGCGGTCCCCTACGGCACTGCGTAGGATCCTACGGTCTTGGCGTGCATCCGTGCGTCGCTGCAGTCCGGTCCCAGGTCGACGGGCACGTGCACCTTCCGCCGACCACTGGCGACAACATCGATGTACTGTGGAGACCTCACGCCCCACGTGTTGAGCAATTCGGCAGTACGTCCATCCGGCCTCCCGCATGCCCACTATACGCCCTCGCTCAAAGTCCGTCAACTGCACATACGGTTCACGTCCACGCTGTCGTGGCATGCTACCAGTGTTAAAGACTGCGATGGAGCTCCGTATGCCACGGCAAACAGGCTGACACTGACGGCGGCGGTGCACAAATGCTGCGCAGCTAGCGCCATTCGACGGCCAACACCGCGGTTCCTGGTGTGCCCGCTGTTCCGTGCGTGTGATCATTGCTTGTACAGTCCTCTCGCAGTGTCCGGAGCAAGTATGGTGGGTCTGACACACCGGTGTCAATGTGTTCTTTTTTCCATTTCCAGGAGTGTAGTTGCACTATCGGTCGGTGGATGGCATTCACCTATCGTACAGCCGTTACGGCCCCTTCCATGATCACCAGCGGCGTACGTCGACCCCCATAACGCCACCCCAAAAGAGCGCGAAACCTCCTACCTGTTGCACTTGCTGGACAGTGTGCCTAAGGCATTCAGTCTGACCGGGTTTGCCTCTAAAAACGTCTCCAACGATTGTCTGGTTGAAGGCAAATGCGACACTCATCGGTGAAGAGAACTTGATTCCAATCCTGAACGGTCCATTCGGCATGGTGTTGGGCCCATCTGTACCACGCTGCATTGTGTAGTGGTTTGCACTGGACCTCGCCATGGACGTCGGAAGTGAAGTTGCGCATCATGCAGCCTATTGCGCACAGTTTGAGTCGTAACACGACGTCCTGTGGCTGCACGAAAAGCATTATTCAACATGGTGGCGTTGCTGTCAGGGTTCCTTCGAGCCATAGTCAGTAGGTAGCGGTCATCCACTGCAGCAGTAGTCCTTGGGCGGCGCATGTCATCGACAGTTCCTGTAACTCGGTATCTTCTCCATGTCCAAACAACATCGCTTTCGTTTACTGCGAGACACCTGGACACTTCCTTTGTTGAGAGCCCTTCCTGGCACAAAGTAACAATGTGGACGCGATCAAATCGCGGTATTGACCGTCTAGGCATGGTTGACCTACAGACAACACGAGCCGTGTACCTCCTTCATGGTGAAATGACGGGAACTGATCGGCTGTCGGACCCCTCTGCCTAACAGGCGCTGGTCATGCATGGTTGTTTACATCTTTGGGCGGGTTTAGTGACATCTATGAACAGTCAAAGGGAATGTGTCTCTGATACAACATCCACAGTCAACGGGTTGATGCAAAACTTCTTTTGATGTGTTTATTTTACCAACGAAACGATAACGATTTTTGTATTTTTTTTCCTTTATTTTCCCTGGGAATCTTTGCTTCTTCTCACCTTTTACGATTCTAGATCAACTGCGAGTGGCTTGTAGATTGTGATGCGTAGTTTGTGAGTATCAAAACATGTGCCATAAATGGCAGTATCTTTTGATTATTTTGCATCGTCAAGGAGCCGAAGACCTTAATACCTGACATAAATTTCGTCTCGATAACTACGAGCGTTCCTGAGAAGAAAGAGGTCTTAGCGGAAGGACAACAATTGGATAAATGATTTTAAGTTATGTAATTGCAAGTTAACGAATTTCACATTTTTTCCTTTAAATTTACTGTGAAACCTTGGTCCTTGTCAAATTACGTCAGGCTAAGTCGATATTAAGTAATCTACAGTTTTTGCTAGCTGAGTTTTCGAGTATCGAAATACGTAGCGTAAATGGACGTACCTTTTGATTGCATTGACCTAGTAGCATCGCCAATGGACTGAAGACTTGAGTATGTGGCATATATTCAGCTTGATACATCTCTCAGTTCCTGAGAAAAAGGGATCTTAAGATTTGGACAGACTGACACACGGCCAACATAGTACTTGTATAAGGCAGGCATAGACAACCTCTAGCCAGACCTGGGTCTGCCAGAAGAATCCCAGTCGTATCTAGAAACAAAGAAAAAACTCTTCTGCACACAACGGGGGTGGGACTATACGAGCTAAGCCGAATAAAGCCGAAGGAGTGAATGCCAGTCGCTGTTTTATTACGTGGTTGATTGGGTGCGGGAATGATAAGCGTTGTTATAATTACTAGCGCAATCCACGAGAGTGGAAATAAACGACTAACAGGAACAACAGATAAGAAAGATTACATGTTATCTTCTCGGTGTTTCCAGGAAAATGAAATTTTTACAGAAAAACTTTGTCAGATCGCTACACTACAAATGGCCAGTTGTCCAGTCCCCGGTTGGCAACCGCTTAAGTTCAGTTCTAGGAATAGTGCGGAAAACGCCTCGTACGAATACGTAATAATGACTAATCGAACAATAAACGCGGGATAAATAAATAGTTGATTCTGGGAGTGTTAGTGAAATTAACCGGAGAATAAATTTTCACAATGGCAGGAATAGTTACGGAATTAGTGAGGACAAGATTGTTTGTTAGAGCGAGGAAGGAGAGGAAAATGGACATATCATACAAATTATATGGAAGAATTTGACGATTCCAAGTTTACATAAAAATTTCGTATTGCTACTACTTTTATAGCTCATGCTTCAGAAAATGATGCATATGAATGAAACGTGAAACTATTTCCTAACATAAAATATTTTGCTTGTAGTAGGCGTAATTGGCATTTGATATTGGTACTTCGTGAATTATATTCTGTCGAGTTAGTTATGTAAATTAGGTAGATAAAAATGTCCATTTGTGCCAAAATATTCTGTGTTATTTGGCGTGTGTTACAACAGCTGCAATATTAGAAAGGCTTATCTCGTTTTATCTGGCAGGCAGTGACAATATAGACGTAATCAAATCGAGGAACTATACCAGTTTTGGGTACTGTTCATATTAACAGGTTTTACAGTATTAGAAAACGACATTTTGATTTTTATATAGTAAAACGTTTGACGAATTCTGCTGAGGTAATAGGAAACGGAAACACGCCGTGTATTATTCTCGCGGTCGCCAATAATCCCAACCGCTATCAATATTTTTTTAAGGAAGTTAGAATGTCAAACTGTCTGACTGGAAGCAGGAGATGCACCACAGGATATTTTAATTTTACATTCTTCTAAATAAAGGATTTATGGCTTCCATTAAAAATGGATTTATGGCTTCCATTACACCAAAGAAGACGAGGTAAATATTCCTGAATTCCAACCAAGAACAACTGTTAAGATGAAAAACATAGAAGTGGATATCCTCAGTGTAACAAAGCAGCTTAAATCACTTAATAAAGCCAAGGCCTCCGATCCAGATTGTATACCAATCAGGTTACTCTCAGAGTATGCTGATAATATAGCTCCATATTTAACAATTATAAACAACCACTCGCTCACAGAAAGATCCGTGCAAAATTTTCCCAAGTCTCACAAATACCCAAAAAGGGTCGTAGGAATAAGCCGCTGAATTACAGGGCCGTAGTACTAACGTCGATTTACAGTAGGGTTTTGAGACATATACTGTATCCGAAAATTATGAAGTACCTCAAAGAAAACTATTTCTTGACACATAGTCAGCACGGATTCAGAAAATATCGTTCTTGCGAAACACAACTAGCTCTTTATACTCATGAGTAATGAGTGCTAATGACTGGGAAGTTAAATTGATTCCATATTTTTAGATTACTAGGCTTTCGACACCGTTCCTCACAAGCGTCTTCTAACCAAACTGCGTGGCTATGGAGTATCGCCTCATCTGTGCGACTGGGTTCGTCATTTCCTGTCATAAAGCTCACAGTACATACTAATGGACGGAAAGTCATCGAGTGAAACAGAAGCAATATCAGGCGTTTCCCAAGGAACTGTTATAGGCCCTTTATTGTTACTGATCTATACTAACGACGTAGGAGACAATGTGACTAGCCGTCTTCGATTGTTTGCAGATGATGCTGTCATTTGCCGTCTTGTAAAGTCATCAGATGACCGAAATGAATTGCAAAATGATTTAGATATCTGTATCGTGCGAAAAGTGACAGGTGACCCTGAATAAAGAGAAGTGTGCAGTTGGAACGATCACATAGATAATATTGTCGGTAGAGCAAACCAAAGACTGCCTTTCATCGGTAGAAAACTTTTTAAGATGCAACGGGTTTACTAAAGAGACTGCTAACACCATGCTTGTCCACCCTATTCTGGAGTATTGCTGTGCGATGTGGGATCCGCATCAGATGGGACTGACGGATGACATAGAAAAAGTACAAAGAAGGGCAGCTGGTTTTGTATTATCGCGATATAGGGGAGATAGTGCCATAGACATGATACATCAATTGGAATGGCAATTATTAAAGGAAAGGCGTCTTTCGTTGCGACGGGGTCTTCTCATGAAGTTTCAATGACCAGTTTTCTCCTCTGATTGCGAAAATATTCTGTTGGCACCCACCTACATAGGGAGACATGATCGTCAAGAAAAAATAAGAGAAATCAGGGCTCGCACAGAAAAATTTAAGTGTTCGTTTTTCTCGCGCGCCGTTCGAGAGTGCAACGGTAGAGAGACAGCTTGAAGGTGGTTCATACAATCCTCTACCAGGTTCTTTATTGTGAATGGCAGAGTAAACACGTAGATGTAGATGTATACACATTTGGATCGCACAGAGCGAAATACAGGGACGTGCGGTTGAAGGATCCTATCTGAGGAGGCATGACACTGCACTTCGACTCACTTAAGACCAAGTAACAAGTCTTACATTTCCTCTAACATATAGGTTTTATGTATCGAACTCTTCAGACGTGCCCTACAAAATGAACGTATTTTTGAAAAATCGTTTTTTTTTTTAATTTTTGACGTCCTGTCTCAAACGCTCGAGGGGCAAGACGAAGGTGGAGGGGTGTCACTGTCACGCTTTTGCGCCGGTTCAGAAATACCATAGATCCGCGGGCCTGATTCACATATGTTCTTAAGCTGGCGGGCCTAGCGCTTCTAGCGTGTAAAGTCAAAAATATATCGTTTTAAGGCCCAAAACACGTGTTTTTCAGAGTACAGTCACTTTGTACTTACGACAATTGTCTCGGAAATTACTTTGTAAAATTCTAAAACGCCTTTGGTATATAATCAAGGTTTACGACAGGTAAATAATTGTAAACATGGAATGCCAGGCATCTTGAAAACGTGATCACTGAAAAATAAACGCGTGAAACGACAAGAGATGGGTAGTTCGTTCACTGAGTTATGGCCTCCGCTCCGACTGTGCAAATCGACTCATTTCTCGAGTATTAGATCATTTTCGTTGCTTTGCCGCCTCCTACCAACGTTTGTAATTATCGGTGTGTAGCACAGAAGTATGTAGTAAGTAAGTAATGTATTTGCGTTCGCAGTACCGATACATAGGCAAAAAATAAATAAATAAACAAATGAAAATAAAAAATAAAAGAAATCTCTGCACCCCTTCGAGGTAGAGAGGAGTTTTCCCCATTCTCCGCACCCACATGAACAAATGGGGCGTAACGTCGCACTTATAACGGAAATGTGTTTCTCTCTGTGCAAATCCAGCGACAGCGGAAGGCGCTGCGTACACACTGTGTAAGAAAAAAGCATTCTGGCCTACGTACTGAGATGCAAACTCGAGGCGAAAAGAGCATAGGAGGAAATTTGAACTGGAAGAAGCGTACTAGCGAGCTTCTCAAACACTTAAGTTGAAATGACTCTGAGCACTACGGGATTTAACATCTGAGGTCATCAGTTCCCTAGAACTTAGAACTACTTAAACCTAACTAACCTAAGGACATCACACACAACCATGCCCGAGGCAGGATTCGAACCGGGGACCTTGGACACAAACTTATCAGCCTCCTGACATATTTTGCATACTTCCACTCATTAATGTCTTACAAGGTAATTTTCTGGGGTAACTCATCATTTAGAAAGTAGTTATTGACTAGAAAAAAGGGAACAGTAAGAAAAGTATGTGGCGTACACCCACAGATGTCATCTTGGTATCTCTTCAAGGAACTAAGTGTTTCAAGTACATCGTCACAATACGTATATTCGCTAATGAGATTCGTCACAAATAATTCATAACAATTTGAGACGAATAATGATGTCCATACCTGCGACGCTAATGGAGAAAAAGGCCTTTTTTACTGATTGGTGAAACTGTCAGTAGCTCAGTAATAAAATTTTTTGATCGTTTGTCCATTAACATACAACAGCTACAAAAAACTTGTAGCTACTAAAAAGAAAAGGAAGAAGAAGATGATGATGAAGAAAGACCTGTAGCTGCATGAGTAGATGAGTGGTAATAAAATGATAATATGTTCATTAATGTTAACACTAATCTTGTAAACTGACTCGTCATTTCGAAGAAAGAATCGTTCAGATGATCTATGGAGCATGTAACTCATTAATTAACTGTGTTACATCCGAAAATGCGTCTTTGCCGGAGTACATTGTGAGTGCCTCGTTATCCGTCTCCCACTAGTTTCTTCCGCGGACCGAATTGAAGTCAATCGCTGGCCGGATCAGGCCGCGAGCCACCGGTTGCCTATTCATGCCAAACGGACTCCGGTTTTGCCGATTGACGTCCTGAAACCTGAAAGCACCGCAGCTGTCATTTACATGTGTGTTTATTATGCTTCAACCCGTTTCATTTCACATTAACATATTCAGGTGACCTGGCTTCGGCAAGACACAGATTAGGTGTGTCTCGTCGAACGAAAGGGTTCGTTTGCCTGCCTCCGCAGATTCGTATTGTATGGAGTGTCATGCTGTAGCCACGAGACGGCGAACGGCGCCGCGGACACGTGGTTGCCGTGAGCTCCGCCGTGACCGAATCGGTCAGAATCACCATCGGCGGTCTAGAGTAACCTGTAGCGACTGGAACCAGCAACGTCTTTCCTCAAGCCAGCGCCGTCGCCGTGGCTGAAGCCTTGGACGAGCCTTCGTCGCGTCGCCAGGGACCGGATGGGCGCGGCCAGAGAGGTGTCCGTGGCAGACGGTGTTGGGAGTGGTCGGTTGCTACACAGAGACGAATCAGCGAGCTCTGGACAAAGTCTAGAGCGAGCGCCTCGAGAAATTGTGTGCTACGGTACTGTGAGCCGGACGTCACAACGATCTGCGTGGCACGTGGCCACTGTGTGGACAGAACAGCCTGGTTCAACGGTTGGCTTCATTTCCCTGCCATACGGACAGCGATCCCAGCAGAAGCGAAAACAAATTCTTCTGCCGCTCAAGGGGAGAACTACCTGCTCCTGCAGCTTTCACGGTGGTGCTTTTATGGTTGATACAGTCCTCTATGTGGTATACGAGTGGTGCACTGGGTGTGTTTGCTCGTCACAAATTCTGCCCGGTTGTTTGTGGTGGTTGTGTGTCACGTTGTGACTGTTTATTGATGGTACACATGAGTGAGATGGTGTGTGCGGCGATCGATAGTGGTCCTACTTGTTAAGTACATGCTGTGAGCGTGATTAATTGTATTAACTTTGAAGTGTTTTATTTTAACGATGCCATGATTGTGACTGCTGAGAATCATCTTGTTCCTTGTGCTGTGCTAATAATAAATTTTTTGTGCTACTGTACAATAATCTATTAAGTTATTATGTGCAAGTAGTTTGGTAGAGACTTGTGTTTAGCTTGTTGTCATAGTTATGTGGTGGTAGTAGAAGTAATGCGTGGTTTTGTGTTACGTTTATAGTTAAGTCTAAAAGTGACTTTTCCATCTTATGTTTCACTGCTGAAGTCGTGTAAGATATTGTGACTGGTTATGGCCAAGGGGCAAGCATTGTAAATTGTTAATGTTTTTGCCCGGAAATGTATATTAGAACAAAGGTTGGATTTAGTCCTTTGATTCAATGATTATAGTTATGTCATTTTGTGTGTGTGTGTGTGTGTGTGTGTGTGTGTGTGTGTGTATGTGTATGTGTGTGTGATCTTTCTCTCTACATGACTACTCTGCAATTCACGTTTAAGTGCTTGGCAGAGGGTTCATCGAACCACAATCATACTATCTCTCTACCATTCCACTCCCGAACAGCGCTCGGGAAAAACGAACACCTAAACCTTTCTGTTCGAGCTCTGATTTCTCCGGGCTACAGAAACATTTCATTTTACTGAGAGTGCATTTCTGTTTTTTTTTTAATGTTTAAACACATTTGTGTTAAATTGAACTTCATGTGTGCACAACGCCCAGTCCGAATCCCACGCTACCTAAATTCTCCATTTCATAGGAAAAAAGCTATTAAAAAGTTGCATGTAACACACGGGTATTCATAAGTACCTTTGGAAATTCAGAAGACGATTGCACAAAAAACTACGACAGAAAATAAAAAGACACCTATCAATGGATAGACCTTCTCTCCTAATTTCAGTTCGTAATAGGTGCTGTCGCGTAGTTAAAGAGCGCAAAACTGACTTAGTTCTAGAGCGTCCTGCACAGATTTCTTTAAAATGTTGGAATTTGACAATTGTTTCGTCACGCAGCTATTTTTCTACACTCAAAAAACAGTACAAAGCACCTTTATAACTCTGGTACTAAAGAAACAGTACAAACAACCATACACCTTCGTCGTGTTATTGGAAGTTTCTGAACCTTCTACTACAATCGGAGAATAATGTGAGGTTCAATGAATAGCGTTTATTAATACCTAGCAACTATTCTCATATCGCAGCAAAATTTTCTAAAAAATCCTATGCAAGCTCTAGGCTACGATCGTGTTACAGGTATTTATCAAACAAACAACTGCTTCTACAAGAGATAGAAATCGCAGAGGTGGGTGTTCCATAGCGACAGAATAACAACATTGTTTATGGCTTCCAATAAGAAAATCGTGTGGAAAAGCGTAATACAAAGAACAGTCGAAATAAGTCTCATACAACTTGGCCAGTATCTATAATGAGTATGTAAATCAATAAACATGACTTATTTGTTCCATTTAGGAGGTCAGTCATAGAAAATGCACATTTCAGCGCTTCAAAGGTGCATATGTAGATCCATTTCCACACTGTCCCAATCAAGTGACAACTCGCCACATAGAATGGGAAGAAATCCCCTGATATTCACGATAAACATCAAGAGAAGTCGTGCCAAATTGCTGCAGTTTCCGCTTTGAACGTCTCGTTTAGTTACGTTGATTTCGTTTTACAATTAGCTCTTTTTCGGGTCACGCGCTACACATACAAACTACTGACAAGTCCCATGCGAAAATTTTGTCCCGTGATTGACAAGTCCCAATGGAAATTTTATCGGCGAACTCGAACAACAGTGACAATTTACATCTATCAACCTAATATTGGATGCAAGGATAATTAGATCACATCTAAACTGTTGGTGCGCTCACAGATTGATAATGCTGAAGTCAACTGGTGTCCACGTAGTCGTTTAACGAGCCAACAGGTACCGGGGATATCCTTCGTAAGCTTCTTTCCTTGAATGAAGCTTACTAATGGATTGTCGCGTTGCTCTGAGAATAGTATTCAAAGAATCAACATCGGACAATGGTCTCGTTTGTATAAATAAAATGCTATAATTAAATTATTGTTTTGCATTTTCCGATTGTGGGCAAAAAAAAGAGAACAGTAAGTAAGAGACCACGACAATAAGGTAAATCTAACGTAAAACATTAAAGGTAATTCATAATTACGTTCCATCTGAGGCTACAATAAATGTTGCTCTGTAATCAGTAGTCACTTAAATAAAACTTTTCTTCCCCTCATACTCTTTTTATTTTATTTAATTATTGTTGGTCATGAGTCTTCTGACTAGTTAGATGCGGACCGCCAAGAATTCCTCTCCTGTAGCAAACTCTTCGTAGAGTAGCATTTGCACTTAACATCCTCAATCATTTGCTCGACATATTCCAATTTCTGCCCTCCTTTACAATTGTCATCCTCTACAGCTCCTTCAAGTACCATCGAAGTTATTCTTCGACGTCTGATTACGTGTCCTATCCTCCTGATGCTTCTTCTTTCCAAAATTTTTCACATATTCCTCCATTAACTGTTGCTGTGGAGAACCTTCACATATCTTATGCTACTGAAAGATGTCGTAAATTAGGTGGATAACACCGCACAGTTCGTCAAAATGCACAGATCCTGGTAGTAAATGTTCCACGCTGTCTAATGTTAAACCGATGTTAAAAAAAGGAGAAAAACACCCAAGCTCCGAATGTACGACGGGCCTTCAACATTAATCACACATCATTATAGCGCACCAAGCTACTTTTATTGTTGCACTGTACTTCAAAGTGACACATTTATGACCGTGTTTCTCAACATTGCCGCCACGTCTCTGTAACCCACTGTCTGAACCTTCTAGCAATCGCTCAGTACGGCGACAATGGAAATCCGCTCCTTGGTCACGGAGCTATTCGAGAACCTCCGTGCGAGGGCGTTTATAGTTGGAAAATCACTCTCCTCCTAGATGTTGTTGCAAACGGCTGAAAAAATGATTTGTATTGTAGGTCGAAGGTTTCTACACCTAACCTTTGACAATGTTATTGCAAAGCTTATGTTGTGCAAGCCGTGTGAGATGTTGAATGCTCGTGCAGTATAACAATGCATTTTCTGTTTTCCACGCCTCTTGGTCTTTATGGCCATAAACCTTGCGCAGTACTGTGCAGGCGATAGTTATTGCGGAACCTGGCGTGAGCACAATTTCTCCTTCAACAGAGGATTTCAGAAGATGAAATGGGCGCTGAATATTGAGATGTGCGTTGTTGAGCAATGCCCGCGACAGTCTCTCGCGAATCACAGTTCCTCGACTGGCTAGAACGGCTTCCTGTGTGGTCGGTGTCGACGGCCTTATCGATGATGATGATGTGTGGTTTGTGGTCGGATCAACTGCGCGGTTATCAACGCACGTACAAATTCCCAGTCTTTACACAGTCCAATCTCGCCACGTTCACGAATGATGATGAAAAGATGAGGGCAACACAAACGACCAGTCCCCGAACAGAGAAAATCCCCAACCCGGGCAGGAATCGAGCCCTAGTCCCCATGATCAAGAGGGAGCAACGCTAGCCACTAGACCAGCCTTATCGATGACCATCGACCACTCTAGGGGATTTTGGTCAAATTGTTGCCTCGACCTCACTACGATCGGACACGACATTGCATTTGGTCCGTACACTGCTAGAATATTACTGTGTATCTTTAAGCAACTGAGATGTTTTGTCCACATAACTTGTACCGTCCAGCGCACTTCAGCTTCGGAGAGCGTTTCCAGTTGCCTCGCCTTTTCATTCGAACACTGTGATGCACCTGTTATCTCAACCGCAGCATCTCTGCAGAAAACCCGAAAAGCGCCCTCTCTCTCCTGAGAAAAACGCTATTCTTGTTGCGCATTGGTATTAGTGTGGGACACCATGTGTTTATTTACTTTCTGAAGTCCCCATGTACAACTTGCAAAGTTGAAATCACGTCCTTCGATCTTATCGGACCTGAAAAAACATGGCAAGACACCAGCACGGAAAAACAGAGCGCCTAATAGAATTAGTGTGACGTGCGGTACATTCCTGATATGGACGGATGATTTAGACCGGCAGAATTTGCGCAGCCAGAGAGATGGCTAAGACACTGGACTCGTTTCCGGGACGTCGACTGCACAAATCCCCGATGAGCAGCCAACATTTTGTTTTTCGGAGATTTCCCCATTCGAATGTAGGGATGGCTTCTTTTAAAGGGTATGGCGAACTTCCTTCCACATTCTCCTCCTTTCAGAGCTTTGGCCCAATTTCTAATGACCTACCAATCGACGGGATGATGGAGCCTTAACGCAATTTTCCTTCTTTTGCAATCATTCGCACAAAATCACCCAGGAAGGACCTGGATAAGGATAAACGAAATCAGAAACAAATACACATGAAACATGTAATGACTGCTCTTTTAAGCGTTCTGTACTTCAGTCGGTAAAAGCAGAACACTTGTGGAATTACGTCCTTGTCGGTCTGTCTGTCCGACAGTAAAGATACCTTTTCCTCCGGAACGGGAAGAGCTATTAGGTTGAAATTTCTGTCAAATACTAATGTTTATAGTCCATTGGCGATGTAAAAATTTAAGATCCTAAGTCAAAGCACTCAAAAAATAGGGCTATTTATGTCTCGTAGTGTGAAAATACGTATAATTAAGTTAGTACAGAAAACTCAGAGCCCGAGTTGCAGTGGCATTCATCTGGTTCTCTTAACAATGGATTTGGCTTATTTGCTGAAAAGCATCAGGCCGTTCCCGAACTTGACAGATTCACAGTACATTCTTACTCAGATGGTTCAAATGGCTCTAAGCACTATGGGACTTAACATTGGAGGTCATCAGAACTCTAGACTTAGAACCCAACTAACCTAAGGACATTACACACATCCATGCCCGAGGCACGATTCGAACCTCTGACCGTAGCAACAACGTGGTTCCGGACTGAAGCGCCTAGAAACGCTCGGCCACAGCTGCCTGCCATTCTTACTCAGTCAATAGAGAGGACTAAAGCTCTAATATGTAAAGGATGTGACAGAAACTCTCTGGCCTGCTTTTTCCTTTAAATAATGTTTGTATCTTACCTCAAGTACATGAATGAAATTGTACATTGGCGTTCCACATGTATATTTTCTTTTGTATGTGTTCTGTCGCGAGAGAGATTCATGTCTGTATAAAATCAGGAGGTTGAGAGCCGGTTGTAAGTCTTTCCACCCAATTGGTTTTTCCACCCAGTTATCATGCCCTTTGGCCACGTGTAAAAATAATTCAATTTCCTTTTGTTCTGGGGTAAGACCGCAAAAAATTCTGGGTTTAGTGATCGCGGAATTTGGTTATTTTTAGCGTTTCGTACACTAATCGGTAAAAACGGAACCCTTATACAATCACTCTGTCGTCAATCCGTCTATCTGTCTGTTTGCCTGACAGTTCAGACTCCTTTCTCTCAGGAACGGGTAAAGGTATGAAGCTGTAGTTTGTCACATACTAACGTCAATGGTCCCTTGTCGGTATAAAAAAAGTCAATGCAATCAATAGATACGCTCATTTATGTCACATATTTTGATACGCGCCAAATGACTCATCAAAACCTATAGGCTACTTCCCGTTGAATTAAACTCAAAAAATTTAACAAGAAGCAAAGCTTCGCAGTATAAAGGAAAAAAATCCAGTTTGCTGCAATGTTCGTGAACATATTCTGGGTTCGGACATTATAAATTTCCTTGAGCCGGAAGAGCTCCTGTCCACAAATCAGCACGGATTTAGAAGGCATCGCACGTGCTAAACTCAACTTGTCCCTTTCCCATATGACATCCTGCGAACCATCAATGAGAGGAACAGCCAGATTCCATATTCCTTGATTTCAGGAAACCTACTGTAACGAAGGTACAAGCGCACGGATTGGAGTCACAGATACGTGAGTGCCTCCAACACTTTTTATGTAACAGAACCCTGTACGTTTCTCTAGACGGTGAGTGTTCAACAGACATAGGGGTATCGTCAGAAGTGCTCCAAGGAATTGTGATGGCAGCGCTCTTATTATATATATATATATCTATCCGTGACACGATAAAAATAATTCATTATTAATGTCTAAGGAAAGATATATTTTGCGTTAATTGCAGCGATCATGTAACGCTGATTGTCTGAGTGTTAATGCCAAGCTTACTGTAATCGGCGCGGCAATAACATCTCTGTTACTACTAAAAATTACGATGCGTGACCGATTTTTGCGCTCTGTTCAAAATTTTCCAGTGTGTGTGAAATCGTATGGGACTTAACTGCTAAGGTCATCAGTAAATGTACGAAACAATTTTTCTAAATACTAATCTAAATTATTGTAAAATAAAATCGGTAGGCTACTACTACTAGCTAGATTTCCAGAGTCTCAGAGATTCGGTATTTCATCGTCAGGCAACTCCACTTGTGGACACTAACAAAAAAAATATTTTTGTTAGCAAAGTTTTACCCTCCTCTTTAAAAGCTAGCCAGTATACAAAAAAAATCTATATTTTGATCACTGAATGACTTCTTCCAGCACTTCGCTACAGAAACTACAAAAGGTACATTTCATGTTAGTAACTTAAGTTATAAAAGTTACTATTTACTGTCAATAGAAGTCGTCTCAGTTATAAAATATTCTTTCTATTTCACAAAATTTAACATTCTTTCAAGTAAAATATAAATAGTAAGTAATATTTTAATGGCCTCCGTACTGGTATTTTAAAACTATATTTGTAATTGAAATTTTAAAATAACGGGAAGGTGACATTGTTGAGTGACTGTAGGAGGATGGAAGATGACACAGGGAAAAATTCTAGCTGGCGGGATGATTTGTTCTGTGTATCCCGTTAGTCGTGGTCTCTTTCCGTATCCCTCCACTTTACGTGCCACTGTCATTACCTCCCTTTCCTGTTCCAGTCGCCTATAGTTCGCGGGAAGAACGACTGCCGGGAAGCCTCCAGGCGCGCTCGAATCTCTCTAATTTTACATTCGTGATCTCCTCGGGAGGTATAAGTAGGGGGAAGCAATATATTCGATACCTCATCCAGAAACTCACCCTCTCGAAACCTGGACGGCAAGCTACACCGCGATGCAGAGCGCCTCTCTTGCAGAGTCTGCCACTTGAGTTTCCTAAACATCTCCGTAACGCTTTCACGCTTACCAAATAACCCTGTGACGAAACGCGCCGCTCTTCTTTGGATCTTCTCTATCTCCTCCGTCAACCCGATCTGGTACGGATCCCACACTGATGAGCAATACTCAAGTTCAGGTCGAACAAGTGTTTTGTAAGCCATCTCCTTTGTTGATGGACTACATATTCTAAGGACTCTCCCAATGAATCTCAACATGGTACCCGCCTTACCAACAGTCAATTTTATATGATCATTCCACTTCAAATCGTTCCGCACGCATACTCCCAGATATTTTACAGAAGTAACTACTACCAGTGTTTGTTCCGCTATCATATAATCATACAATAAAGGATCCTTCTTTCTATGAATTCACAATACATCACATTTGTCTATGTTAAGGGTCAGTAGCCACTCCCTGCCCCAAGTGCCTATCCGCTGCAGATCTTCCTGCATTTCGCTACAATTTTCTAATGCTGCAACTTCTCTGTACCGCGAAAAGCCGCATTTTCCTCGCCGATTCTCAATATCATGCTGCAACCTTGTATCTGAAACCGTTCGGTTCTCTTCTCTACCTCGCGCTAATTCGAATGATGAAGTCAAAATATCTCTTAGAGAGCGACGTTGACTGCTGTTTCAACTCGTGCAACAGCAGCACTCGAGGACTTTTCACACAGGGATTGCAACCGCAAGCCGGCCGCACGCTGATGCGTGCTCCTCTTACACACACACACACAGACACACACACACACACACACACACACACACACACACACACACACTCGACATCCACTGCTGCCGCCCGGAAACACCGCTCCGTCGCAGAGCGAATACGTCAACGGCGCGCGAACCGTATCTGCGTCACGCCTCCGCAGTTGCCCTCGCTCGTAAACGACTGTGAAAAGCGGATTTTATTTCGGGTGCGGCGCGTTTATATCTGCCGGTGATTAAAATAGCTACGAGTGGGCGTCCACCGCTGTCCGCTGCTACATATCGCCGCGTGGCGACAGCACAGTGGCAGCTGACTGATAAGCTTATCGCTACGACTCCAGTCTGCAGGCGGCCCTCCCTGTTACTGCCGGCGGGAGGTGCTCTCGCCTAATCCATTTCCCGAATCCAATTGCGATCACGACTGTCTGACTCCGCATAAAATCAGCTCCGGTCGCAGAGCGGATTGCGCATTAAAAAAAAAATCAAAAAATATCCTCTTCCACCGGGACATTCGGAGCTTTCCCTCATTTGAAAAGCATTTGCATGAATTAATTAGTATTTCGGGCATGCGATGGCAACATCCAGCGGTTCCGTTGCCATTCAATAAAAAACAAAATTGTCCTCTGTTGTGTGGAACCAAAATTTTTCATGCTCAGAATAATAAAGAAACGTTGGAGCTCCCGTAGCGAAATGAGATTAATACGATCCTCTACAAGTACAGATAATATTTAGCATCAAAATTATGGTTTTGAAAGCCAGTTCCAAACTAAATAGGCTCAGCGTTATGCTTTTGATTTGCGTCGTGTAGTTCATGAACGGTGCGCCGGAGAAACGTCTGTGATTTCGCCGTCCCACAACCTCACAGCAATTACGTGCAGTTTACAAAGAAAACGAAGTATCGAGTTTCTTCACTCACTTATAAACCGACGTTCTCGAAATGTCAGTAATTTTTCACATTTACTCTCCCAATTGAGACTGCTCAGTATTTTCATGTGAGCCTTATGTGATTCCTTTTTTGAGTCATCAGTCTTCTTACTGGTTTGTTTCGACCTACTACGAATTTCTCTATGCCAACCTTTCCGTCTTAGAGTTGCACTTGCAGCCTACATCTTCAAGTATATGCTGGATGTATTCCATCCTCTGTCTTCCTCCACAGTTACTTGCCCTCTACAGCTCCCTTTGGTACCACTGAAGTTATTCCACGATGTCTTAGCAGATGTCCTACAACCTCTCCCTTCTCTTGTCAGTGTTTTCCATATACTCCTTATACTCTTTTCCTCTCCGATACTGCCGGAACCTCATTTCTTACCTCGTTAGTTCACCTAATTCCCCACATTCGGCTGTAGCACCACATCTCAAATGCTTCAGTTCTCTCTTGTTCCGCTTTTTCCATAGCCCACAGTCACTAACATACAATACTGTGCTTCAAGCGTACATTCTTAGAATGTTCTTCCTCAAATCAATGACTATGTCTGATACAAGTCCCTTTGGCAGTGCTAGTCTGCTTTTCATGTATTCCTTTTTCCGTCCATTATGCGCTACTTTTCTGCTTAGGCATTAGAATTAGTGACTTCGTCTACTTCGTGATCCGAAATTCGGACATCAATTTTATCATTGTTCTCGTTTCTGCTGCTTCTCATTACTTTCGTATTTCTTCGATTTTTTTCTCTCCATATACTGTACCCTTTAAACTGTTCATTCCATTGGGCAGGTCCTGTAATTTTTCTTCACTTTCACTGAAGACTGCAATGTCATCAGCGAATGTGATCATCGATATCCTCTCACTTTGAATTTTAGCCCGACTCTTGAACATTTCATTTCCGTCATTAATGCTTCGACAGATAAATTCAACAGTAGGGGCAGAAGACTACATCTCTGTTTTACACCATTTCTGATCCGAGCACTTCGTTCTTGGTCTTCCACTCTAATTCTTCCCTCTTGGCTCCTGTACATATTGATTACTAGCCGTCGCTCCATATAACTTACCCCTACTTTCCTCGGAATCTCTTACTTTTTGCACCATGTGACATTGTCGCATGCTTTTGTCAGGTCAATGCATCCCATGAAAGTGCTTTCATTTTTATTCAGCCTTGCTTCCATTATCAACCGCAACGTCAGACCTGCCTCTCTGGTGCCTTTATCTGAGCCAGACTAATTGTCATCTGACAGACTCTCAATTTTCTTTTCCATTCTTACGCTAATTGAAGGCACACAAAGAAGGGCGGCGCTAATGGTGACAGCTTGCAGCTTAGAGCAGTAATTGCAGCCTACATTCTCAAGTAACATGGGAGAGCCGCACAGAGGTCTGCAGATCTTCAAGTGAAGATGAACGCAAACCCTCTCACGGTAATTTAGCTGCAAAAGTTCCAACAACTGAGCAATCTACGCATTCGTCATACACGAAAGTGTCAACGGAGGTTTCTCCTGGCGCTAAGGCAAATGTCGGGACTTCAATCCCAGCCAACCCCCGTGTTGTAACCCTCAGCCAATGAAGAGCCGTACTTTCCTGCCCTCGCAAATCTGTCGGTATAAAGATTGAAAAGAAAGTAAGGTTACTTTAACAGCTCGCTGGAAAGAACTCCGCCCGGCCGCAGCAACCCCTCGCTTTCGGAGGCGAAGTAAAAAAGAAATTAAAGAAATTCGCACCTCTCTCTCTCTCTCTCTCTCTCTCTCTCTCTCTCACACACACACACACACACACACACACACACACACACACACACACACACACACACATTCCTTCGTTTGTTCTGGACGATGGACAGTAATTTACAATAGTTTGTCTACCAGCTCTGCACTGGTTTACCGTAGGTTTTCCTTGCTTGTTAGAGTAATTTCTGGAACTAGTGCTCCATAGCCACATGTACCCCACTGGAAACCAGTCAGCTCCACTACTAGTCATACTGGCTTATTTTGCTGTAAAGAACGGAAGCTCTACAATGAGCCCGATCTCTAACAGCCTGCTCTGCTCTCGGAGTAGAGTATGAAGAAAAATAGACACTACAAATCCTACGTGTCACTCTCGTAGAGTCCGGGAAGTTAATATAAGACTAACTGTAGTGCACATAGAGGAATTTACATAGTCATTCTTCTCGCTTCATACGCAAATGGAATGAGAGAATCCCAATAAGTGATACAGTGGAAGTACCCTACGGCAAACTGCAGAGTATAGACGTATATACAGATGTAAATGTCTCACTACATTGCTGAATTCTTTCTCATTCGGTAGGTAGTCCACTTCTTATGGTCTCTCTTTCTCTTTTGTGTTACACCAAGTATTTACATGTAGGAAAACGCTAATTTTCTGAAGTAATTACTGTTACTTCAGAAAAAGATTGCAGCATATAAACAATGAATACCATCTTTTATGAGTGGAATAAGAAAATATAATAAACATTTATTACATGGCTGCTTGCAGGTCAGAAGAATGTTCAAAGGTACAATGCTCTCCCCTATTAGCTTTGTAGATATGTCTCGCGGTACCTTTTCAAAAATAGAGAAGAAACTTTAGTAACGACACGATATATTAATGATTATGTGCATTGTGACACAGTTATAAAATATGGAGTTTTTTAAAGAGTTCTGAAACCAACTCTGCCTGTAATTCGGGTAATATGCTTTCTTTTATATTCGGAAATTATCATCCCTGTAAATTGCATATCCTCCCCCGCATACCCTCGTCCTCCCCCCTCCCCAACTCACAAATGTATATATATGATCCCGTAACTCTTCATTGAATGGGAAAACGCAGAATAAACTAATTTTGTTCATTTATAGGTCATCTTTTGATCGATGAAATATGATAATACGGAGCGTTCAAATATGTAGGGAAAGAGAGGCGTACTGTAATGAAACGTATTAAGTCACTTAGTAATTAAATAAATTGGAGGTTTATGGAAGCCAATTAATTGCAGTAATAAATAAAGGAATCGGGAAACAAATGGTCATCGGAATGACTGATTCAGCATATAGAAAAGTCAAAACAATCTGCAGTGAAATGAAAACAAAGGCGTCAACATTAAGAATGCAAGAGGAATTCTACTACTAAATGAAGAGGAGGGTGAGAATCGGCGGGTAAAATACACTGAATGCCACTACGAGGGCGAGGGACAGTTTGATGACACTATAGAACAGGCAGTCGGAGTCGAAATGGAAGACATAGAGGATTAAATGTGAGACTCAGAGTTTAACACACCTTTGCAAGACTTGAGGTCAAGTAAGGCAGGGCAAAAGGTAATATTTCTTCGAATTTTTTTTTAGTCAAAGCTGTAAGTGGCAAAACAAACGACTATTCAAGTTCGTTTCTAGAATCTTTGCTTGTACTGCCAGACTTCCCGCAAAATATCATCAAAGAACACGGAACGAAGCTAGGCAAAAGTGCGAGAACTATCGCTCAATCAGCATTATTCCCGATTCGTCCAATTTGCTGACACGAATGATATACACAAGAATGGAAAAGAAAACGAAGAAGTTGTTGGACGACAATTAATTTGGCTTTAGAAAAGGTAAAGGCACCAGAGTGGCAAATAGAATGTTGTGCTTGATAACGGAGGTATGAGGTACGGAAATTCGAGACCAGTTTAATTGAACCTGTCGACTTGTAAAAAGAGTTCGACAATGTAAAATGGTACAAGTCGTTCGAAATTCAGAGAAAAATGGGTAGTAGAAGATTGGAAGTACAAATAACAAATAGTCGGGTGAGAAGGGATGCGGAACAGGAATGTAAACTTTCGCCACTGCTGTTAAATCTATATATCGAAGGAGCATTTCGCAAATAAAGGGAAAGCTGCAGGAGTGGTATTAAACTGAGGATGAAACTATATCAGTGATAAGATTCGATGAAGACAATGGTATTCTCACAGGAAGTAAAGAAGAACTGCAGCACCTATTGAATGGAACGAACAGTATAATGAGAACATAACGGACTAGGAGGAAAACGAAGAAAGACGTAAGAAGTAGTAGAAATGAGATCAGAGATAAACTAAATACGAAACTCGGAGAATACGAAGTAGATGAAATGAAGGAATTCTGTTACTTAGCAAGTAAAATAAGTAAAATACCCGAAGACGGAGAAAGCAAAGGAGCACATAAAAAGCACAGTATCACAAGTAAAGAGAGGACATTCCTGGAAATTGTACTCTAGTAGTATCAAACATAGGATTTAATTTGAGGAATGAATTTCTGATCATATTCGTTTAGAGCAAAACGTTTTTTGGTAGTGCATCGTGGACGGTCGAAAAATATTATAACAAGAGAATTGAAGCGTTTGAAATATGGTGTCATAAGCAATGTGGGAAATTACATGGATTGAAAAGATAAGAAATGCTGTGGTTTTTTGCAGAATAGGTGAAAAGACGATCGTATGGAAAACATTGAGAAGAATAACGAACAGGCTGGCAGGACGTTGGTTAAAACATCTTCCATGCTACTAGAGGGGATTGTACTCGTAAAAGGTAAAAACTGTAAAGGAAGACAGACATTGAAATATATCCAGCAAATAGAGTACTTTAGGTGCAAGCGCTAGTATGGGAAGGATAGTTTAGCACAGGAGAGAAAATCGGTTCTGGCTATATCAGACCGTTTAGAAGAGAGATAATACACGAAAAACTCATCACGATTCTATCAGTGGATATACCGGCTACTCACTTGTAAGTCCGACAAATATGAGCGACGTCGTAGTAAATATCTAATCAATTTAGATATCACAATAACACTGTCAATAACGGTACAATGGGGACTTTCTGATTTTGCACATGGTTTTCATAAAGTTTCGCTTGTTCAATTATACTCGTATTCTCTGTGTTTCCCGTGGACAACTGATTGCCATAGTACTGTTTTAGACACCTTAACGAAATGTGGAGATTAGGAATGCAGAGAAACTACATGGAAGGCTTACTGTGCGTGTAGTCTGACTATTCAGCCGTGTGATCACTGAAGAGTCAACGAAATAGCTATAAATGTGGACTTTAGGCTAATGATGCACCCCTGTTTCAACAAATACAGACGTCCATAAAACGTTCGCGACCGTTACCCATGTGGTTTCACTTTAATGCCTACGACATTTCACCATTAATCCTTCACGTAAATTGTCCGCAGCTCGTGGTCGTGCGGTAGCGTTCTCGCTTCCCGCGCCCGGGTTCCCGGTTTCGATTCCCGGCGGGGTCAGGGATTTTCTCTGCCTCGTGATAACTGGGTGTTGTGTGACGTCCTTAGGTTAGTTAGGTTTAAGTAGTTCTAAGTTCTAGGGGACTGATGACCATAGATGTTAAGTCCCGTAGTACTCAGAGCCTTCCCGTAAATTAAATTGCGCGCTCGTTACTTGTTGTGCAAGTGCAACGTAAGCTGACAGACAGAATGACGTGGGTAAGCTTCTACGCGCGAATTATTGACTCAGTACCGATGCGATGACCGGATATGGGTTTCAGGTGCTGCAGATATTTACAGCCTCCATCCCTTACTCGACATACTGCCAGCCTGTGACTCTGCTCTTACCTGGTCGTAACTGGCGGAGACTTGAGGCTGCTAACAGGCCCTCTGGGATATCGTCCTCACGTGGTACCCTTGGGAAGCAATTAGCTCGAGCCGAGCAGGATGCACCACTACCGACTGGACCGAAAGCTCAAGGCGGTACTCTACTTCGGAAAGTTGTAATATGTCTGTGGAATGTACCTTCGTACGCTCATCGTATCATGGAACTCAACCCTTATATTTGTATAAATGATTTTAGCTTACAAATTTCGACCTGAATTTCACTGATGAAGTCCGTCAAGTGTAGCGATTAAGAATTACATGGGACTGATGTACATGTATCTGGATGGCAAACCAATCAAGTTCAACCTGTAATTTAACGTAATATTTGTTCCAATTGGTTTTCCTTGAAAGCAATAAAATAAAAATTTTACAATTAAAATGCTTAACTCTCCCAATTCTTGACTGCTTAGGCGACTGTGTCTTTGGCTAGTGGATGATGACTGTCACCACCACCACCCCCCTTCCACCCTCAGTAGTACCGAAAACGTACGTGCAAACACAAAATCGGGACATATTTCATGAAGAGGTTAGAGTACTGCGTAATATTTAACCACAGGACAATATCCTTCCCATAGAAACCCAATATATGCATTATGAAAGCAAAGTAACAAAGCATAAAATGTCTTCTTCAACAACAAAACTATCCGAGCTTTCCAGTAACATTGCATGCACACTATGAGAAGGAAACATCAGATCTCTAAAAGAATGCTAGGTATCGTCTGACGAGCAATAATCATTCTCCAAAAACGTCCCTGTACTACACTAGAGCATTCAGAACTGGAGAGGGTCAATCCACGATGTGGTCTTCTCATCTGTAGAGTTACTTACAATACTTTCGGTTCACTTTTTATATGAACTACAATGGAGCACCTCCTCTTTTTGTTCAGTCTTTTCTACAATTCAGTTTTACTTACAACATTTAGGAAGTTTCTTATTAAAGGAGTTTTTCAGATACTTGAAAATCTTGTTACTTTTAAATACGCAGTGGTAAATATTCTCACGATTACATACTTCACACTGTCTTGTATTTTATTCTACATGATACGTCCCACGCAAATATATGAACGCCTAATGTGCGTTATATGTAATTTCGCAACATTAATGACAGTCGCTGTTATTTTCTTTTCTTAGTATCTTTCCTTCTCTACCCAGAAAAGCAGAGCAGTCTGTTAGAGTTCTGACTAATTGTAGATGCCAGTTATTGTGAGCCAAATATCAGAAAACTGGTAGTGATTACATTAGATTATATGAGTTGTACTTTTTGTTCCACGCCGCCATAGAGACAAAATCCTCAAGGAAGTAGAACAAAAAATGGTTTAAATGGCTCTGAGCACTATAGCTCTTAACTTCTGAGGTCATCAGTCACCTAGATCTTAGAACTACTTAAACCTAACTAACCTAAGGACATCACACAAATCCATGCCCGAGGCAGGATTCGAACCTGCGGCCGTAGAAGTAGAACATATCATAAAACTAGTACACGAGATACGTATTTACAAGAGAAGGAAGAGCTATTGTAACACCCGTCCATAATTCATATGTGAAACATTCTTCATCGATGTAGAATAAGCGAAAAAGTTTTAAACATGTTTTCATTTAAGAGGTAATAACAAACTGTCGCAAAACACGTAAATCTACAATACCCTGAGGTGCACCTGATAATTTTAGGTTATTGTACCCACGAATCATCAAAGAGAAAATCAGTTTACAATACTAATTTGTATCCCACACTCTTGGCTCTGCAGAAATTTTAACGTCACCGCTTCTCTTTAAATGAATTGAAGTTCCTTGAAACAGATTAGAAATGAAAATATTAACTTTCTGTAAATTCTGATTTGAAATAATTAGCAATGGCGGCAAAATTAATAAAAATTGAGGCCTCTTTTCATGAAATATAGTATTTTTGTTTCTATTGTTAATGCCTTTACGTAACTTGTTCAACAATTTCAGTAGCAACTTTAAAATAGCTACCGCCCACTGTTAGCTTGGGTGCCAGTTCTTTTTGGTTAATCTATCAGCTGATCGCAATGTTTAATGCTGTTTCCTTTTGGAAAATAATACGTAATTCATAATAGGACTTACTAATGCAAATATGATTGCAGGTTCTATCGAAATTTATGGACAAAAGATAGTTGTACGTGAAAATTCCGGTTTAAAATCACGAGAACCAAAAGGAAACCTTCCGTACTTAATTATTCCAGAGTTACTAATCTTGTAAGGAAAGGAGTAGTATTTTAGATTAAATAAAAATTAATATAAAAGTATATTTACAAAGCAATTGACCCACACACATTAGGTGATCACAGCGGCCAGTCAATACTTATGATGGAGAAACAAAAAGAAGTTATATATATACATAACATGTACAGAATACGTTTTTATGATTCTTACATATTGAATCTGATTAAACATTTATTCTCCAAATAGGAAGTAAAGCAAAACGCCCAGATACGTTAACATCAGATCAAAGCTATCGAAATTCAAAACCCAGCGAGCTAACAGAGTGAGCTATCAAAAGAAGCAAGACAGGTAAATAGTGAGGTCGAGGACCCCTGTACAACGGTTTATGTAATTACTTATGTCAATGATATTTTTCCATTTAGAGATTACGTGAAAGGTTACATCTGTTTTACAAGCATAGGCGATATTTTAAACGTATCGTTGTGAAAGCTGAAAACTGTTTAAAAGATCGAGTTCCAGAAGTGTGACGGTGATTGAAAACATCTTTGGCGTAAGTAGGCACTATTTGAAAGTGATGACACGCATCAGACGAATAAATAAATTTTTGTAAAAAAACAAAAATCCCATTTTTTAACACACATCAGATACTGCGTACCTACCCGACCCGAGAACAACACTGCTGTTTTCCCATCGCTCACGCTTCCCTTACAAAAATGTTGTACGTGAAGTCTTCTTAAACTCCTTTAGCAGCGGAGTGTTCTCTTCGCCTGTTAGTTTGCTGGATTCGTCACAACTGAGCATCTCTCATTGGCACACAGTTCCATACGCTTACCTCACTTAATCCTCACGGTTTTCCCATGCTTCCCTCGCTGAGTTACATTCTATTACTCCAGTTTTCCTATATTTATTTATTTATTTTATTGTGATTGTCTACGTACTCCGTACACACTGTTCTTAAAATTGTCAGTTGTATCTTTTACTCTCTTTCCCTACCACTTTCCATACTTCAAGCTATCCTTCCGTTCTTTTGTCAGGTACTAACTTTATTCTGTTGGAATAAATAATTGAAGTTAATTTGTTGATCAGGCTATGGTTTTTCGTGTTTAGTGCTAATATTTTTGTGGATTGTTCCCTTTATCAGTATTTTCTAATTATTTTTTTACGTTTTTAATTGTCTTACAACTGCGCTGTCAAAGATGACTTTTACTCGTGCGTTCGTACTTCGCTCTCGATGTTTAACATGTTTCTCAGTGTTGTTCAGGATTACTGTACTCTCTTGGACTATAATCGGTTCAAATCTGGTGATGGCCTTGTAGACCGAAAACGAGTTAGCAAAATAAATTAAGTCTATAGATCAGGGGTTCCCAAACTGTGTTCCGAGGAACGTGGCATTTTTTTTTCAACATGTAGAAGATAGTAATCACTTTTTTTAATTTAATTAAAACAAGTATTCGTCATTTTCTAATTGAAATACACTAACCTTCAAAATAAACAAGGTGTCCGAGCGTAGTAACAGGATTCTCATAGTATCCCATCAGAGAAGGGTTGGAAGCCCTGCGATACAGCTTAAACAACATGGTGCTTTTGATTTATGACTCTAGCAAATATCCAAGCGTGGTCGGTAGCTTAGTAGCTTTTACTGGTGTTGCTTCCACTTCCTTGTTAGGGTCACGCCAAGGGGAAAATAGTTGCCGTTTCATTCACTCGCCTGCAATGTCACTCATCGATTAAGAAATAAGTGTAGTGTGAAATGGAAGTCACTGCCACTGCTGTAGTTACTATGTCAGAACATTAATAAAGCTTTGCAACACATTACTTTCTGCGTTGGGCACTGACTGATAACTAACCTGTTGCTTTTGCGGCGTCCCGCCTGACTGAGTTACAGTTCGGTCCAAGTGCCGCGTTCGTGTCCTACTAATAGCAAACGGTCCCCTTTGTGCAGGAGGTTCGCTTATTCGCAGAACCACATCCTCTAAAGCGCTGTTCTTCGCCTTTACTGCGTTGGAATTTTACGACGTTTGGGGCCATAACTCCCGCCTTCGTCAGGGACCACCGAGTCATAAAACCACACTTTGTCCCTGAAGCGGCGCGCTATTTTTCCCTCCAGCAGCGCCGCACTGTCTCACTACGGCTTCTAGCCTTCAAATACAGTTTTACGGACATGGCTGCAAGAACAACTCGGTGCTCTTGAAATTTCAATTGAGTTCGATTTATTCTCTTCTTGTCTAAACTATTTATCGTCCATGTTTCACTTCCATACATGGCTACACTCCATACAAATACTTTCAGAAATGACTTCCTGACACTTAAATATATACTCGATGTTAACAAATTTCTCTTCTTCAGAAACGCTTTTCTTGCCATTGCCAGTCTACATTTTATATCCTCTCTACTTCGACCACCATCAGTTATTTTGCTCCCCATATACCAAACTCTTTTACTACTTTAAGTGTCTCATTTCCTAATCTAATTCCCTCAGCATCACCTGACTTAATTTGACTACATTCCATTATCCTCGTTTTGCTTTTGTTGATGTTCATCTTATATCCTCCTTTCAAGACACTGTCCATTCCGTTCAACTGCTCTTCCAAGTCCTTTGCCGTCTCTGACAGAATTACAATGCCATCGGCGAACCTTAAAGCTTTTATTTCTTATCCCTGGATTTTAATACCTACTCCAAATTTTTCTTGTTTCCTTTACTGCTTGCTCAATATACAGATTGAATAACATCGGGAAGATGCTACAACCCTGTCTGACTCCCTTCCCAACCACTGCGTTCCTTTCACTCTTATAACTGCCATCTGCTTTTTGTACAAATTGTAAATAGCCTTTCGCTCCTTGTATTTTACACCTGCCACCTTCAGAATTTGAAAGAGAGTATTCCAGTCAACATTGTCAAAAGGTTTCTCTAAGTCTACAAATGCTAGAAACGTACGTTTGCCTTTCCTTAATCTTTCTTCTAAGATAAGTCGTAGGGTCGGTATTGCCTCACGTGTTCCAACATTTCTACGGACTCCAAACTGATCTGCCACGAGGTCGGCTTCTACAAGTTTTTCCATTCGTCTGTAAAGAACTAGCGTTACTATTTTGCAGCTTTGACTTATTAAACTGAGAGTTCGGTAATTTTCACATCTGTCAACACCTGCTTTCTTTGGGATTGGAATTATTATATTCTTCTTGAAGTCTGAGGGTATTTTGCCTGTCTCATACATCTTGCTCATCAGATGGTAGAGTTTTGTCGGGACTGGCTCTCCCAAGGCCGACAATAGTTCTAATGGAATGTTGTCTACTCCCAGGGCCTTGTTTCGACTCAGGTCTTTCAGTGCTCTGTCAAACTCTTCACGCAGTATCGTATCTCCCATTTGATCTTCATCTACATCCTCTTCCATTTCCATAATATTGTCCTCAAGTACATCACCCTCGTATAGACCCTCTATATACTCCTTCCACCTTTCTGCTTTCCCTTCTTTGCTTAGAACTGGGTTTCCATCTGAGCTCATGATATTCATACAAGTGGCTCTCTTTTCTCCAAAGGTATCTCTAATTTTCCTGTAGGCAGTATTTATCTTACCTCTAGTGATAATGTAGTAATCATTAAAAAGGCCAGAATAAAGATCGAAAAGAGGTTGTCGTACAGACCTATATGTCTGTTGGACCTGCTGGGAAAATTTCTGGAGAGTTTGCTGGCTGACAGGCTGGTGGTACACCAGGTGCTCTGTGGGATGAGCGGCAGGCAATTCGGCTTCCAGCCCAGGCGTTCTGCGTCTGACGCAATCGCCATGGCGGCCGCTGTCTACGGGTCGTCCATAATTACCTGTGGTGGCCATCGCTCTTTCCCACTTGCGAAAGAAGGAGTGTCCAGGGCTGCTACATGGATGTCTCAGGAGCTATTGTATGGATAGAGAGGTCTGGCTACCATCCCCTAGAAGAGAGTGGGCAAAATGGTAACGAAGGGGTGTCCACAGGGCTCTGTTCTGGGGCCACTGTTTTGGGATGTCAATATGGAGCCTCTCCTTGACACCCTGGAGTACAGTGTAGATGTGCTAGAGGTGATAGCCTACGCTGATGACCTCCTCCTGTAGGTTGGCGGTCGTAGCCGAGAGGAATTTGAACCGAAAATAGAAAGAACCATGACAACACTATCACAATGGTGCCACAGAACCAAACAAAAAGTCGCAACAAATAAATCTACCTACTTACTCTTAAAATGCCAATTGGCCAGAAACCCTACAGTCAGGATAGATGGCACACCGGTAAAACGTCGTCGGGAAGCAAGATACTGAGAAGTAGTACCAGATGAGAAATGGAGCTTTGCCCGGCACATTGAAGTCACAACGCATCGATCACTAGAGGTACTAAATAACCTCATTTAGATAGGGCATAGGCGATTTTATCTCCCACCAAACCTCATCAAGTTGTACCACAACACAATCCTCGCCTCCATGATGGGCTACGAGTCCGGAGTCTCGGCTCACCGGCTCTCGAGGGACGTTCCTGCTATGGCCGTGAGGAGAGTGCAGCGGAACATGCTATTGCGTTCAGTCGGGGCCTATCGTATATCTCCTGGGGGAGTGTTGTTGATTCTCACTGAGTTGTGCCCCCTAGATGTAAAAATCAGGAAGCAGGCCGCATGGTACTGGGTATGAAAAGGGGCAGATTGAAAAAACCGGGGACATTATGGGGGTGCGAGTGGGGGATAAACCATGAATGAAAAGAAGGGGGGTGGAACTTTGGCAAGAGATCTGGGATGGGAATGAGACAGGGAGAAGAACACACCAACTATTACCAAACATCCAAGAACGATTAAGAATGAAGCCTTTTCAGCCTAGTAAGGGGCTGATGCACTTCCTCACGGGGCATGGCCCATATCCGGCATACCTCTGCCTTTTCGATAAAAGCGTGACACCCTCGTGTGACTGTGGTGCCGGGATAGATATATCGGACCACGTGGTCTACGAGTCTCCTATTTTCTATGACGTTGCCACAGAGTTAAGGAATTCACTGCCAAATACAAATACCTTCGATCTAATTGGGAACCCAGTTAAATTCACTATCATCGATAGATTAGCCAGCGAGGTATCCGCCAAAGTCCTGAGAGAATATCATAGGGAGATGGAGTAACGAAAGTGCCAAAACGTGACATTACGCACTATCCCATTCCGCCAGGATGCGTACTGGCCGACCGCCGTGACGATCGGGGTCCGTCGCGTCCAGGACTAGGGGGAGAATGCGACCTTTCCGTCTATAGACACAGCACACCGATTGTGACTTAGTAGATTTACTAGTAGTAAGTAGATAGTAGGATATTTTAAAAGACCTGCAGCGATTTTCATTAAGGCCAGCCCAGCGCCAGGGGCACGCCCACTGGGATCAGCTTGGTGGGCACGGCCAAGATATAATAGGTTTATATTTCTACTGGCACACATGGAACGCTGCAGGATACAGTTTTTAGTAGAGCAGGGTAGAGTAGACAGCACGGCAGGTTAACAGTAGGAAACAGTAGGGATGCCTATAGAGTAACTAACCTTCCATTCTGTAGTTGACACTAAGTAGATAAAGTCTTAGTAAATGCTTCTGAAAATTATTAATTTTGTATTTTACTTCGACCACTAATGTCCAAGGGCGTGGGTTACTTTGTATGATATAGGTTTTCATGAATAAAGATTTTTAAAAAAATCTTGCAGTGCTCCTAGCGTCCCAGTTCATCTGTCTTCCAGACTCGAAAATGTTTTTTGTGAGTAATATGCATACCCGTGATCTCGTGCACACGATCACACTGTTCAAACCCCAACCAATCCAGAGCTGCCCTATGACGTACCACGGTGTCCATCTGGCGTATACCGAGAATCATCAGTAAACACTGAACAGGTGTAGTGCGATAGGCACGGTGGGCCTCAGAACAATGCTTCGCTGTACTCGCCGCAATGTTGTTTTGTAGTTACCTAGTCTAAGGCGATTTCCACAATGATGTTGAAGACAGTTTCGTGAAATGACCGCACCACATGTACCGATAATTTATAGTCGGGAGTGCTTGCACGGGCAGTCTTATGAATAATTTTAGCCTCTTTCTGAGTAACAGATTTTATGGCCTAGAAAATTTCTTTTCTCGTGCAAAAGAATTCCGAAATATCTACAAAAAGTGCTGCGTTCTACAGGAATTCCGTCAATTTTCAGGGAAGAATTTCTGGCAAGAGAAAGTCGTCCCTTCAGAAGTATATGCGTGGTTTTATGAAAAATGCTGTCTCTAAGCAAGCACATGATTCAACTTTTCCTCACGTCTCACCTTATTAGTTCAAGACACAACTACTTGCACGTCATCTATGTATGCAGTAACAGCGTCAGTAACATCTGTTCCGTCTAACAGATGTAGTAGGGGTTCAATACTAAGATCTCACAACAGTGGACCACTTGTGGAGCCTTAAGGACAGCCCTAGGTAAACTTTTGGATTACCTTGTTCTGCCCAGCAAGCTACTGGACGCTCTACGTCCGCTACAATAATCTACAATGATCTCAGACAGACATTTGGGGACCTTGAGATCTCGAAGGCGTGCGAAAATCGCAGGACAACAAAATATGTCGAATGTGCCTGCCGATGTCAATCATGAGCGCGACTGCACTTCCTTGTCGAGTTTTCTACAGAATGAAGATCATCATCTATAAACTTCACTTTTCTGAATCCATATTCACACTGGTTTAGACGCAAGAGTTCCCTGTGCTCCTGCTACTGATCACAGAGCACACGTTCCTAAACTTCGGCAGAGAGTTTAATTAGTAAAGAGATTCGGTGATGCTGGGTCTTTATCCTTTCCATTTTTAATCACTACTGCTCTAGCTGTTTACCACATCACTGGGACACTACCTATTCTCAACACCTCGTTTAGTGATGCTGTGAAATATGGGACGTAGCAAACGCAGGACCTTAGGGTGGAAGACATTCGGTCCAATTGCCTTTCCTGTATTGAGCTTGGAAACTGCGGCATGAACTTCTTCCTGAGCGAAACATATTTCAACATTCGTCTGTCGTTTTCGTTGTCTAGTCCACTTGTGCTTGTGTTTTTGTTTTTGAGTTAGTTTCATCATCAGGAAGTTGGGGGGGTTAGCAGATATTCTGCTGACTCACTCCATTTAGCGGTCAGTGAGCCCTCCTCTTGCGAATTGTAGACTTGACAATAGGTCCCTTAACCTTTTCACTCAGTAATTTATACGGTCTTCTCCGTATGTCTAACTGCAGTAGCCTTTGTAGAAATTTCTTCCAGCATATTATTGCAGTTTCCTGAAACAAGGTTTTGTTGCGCATCATAATTAATCAGTATTATGGAACCTATCTTAGGTAGGCAGCATGATAGCTGGTGTAACACTCAGCATGTCACGTAGAGATATTACTATATTCAGAACAACAGTTCTCAAACAAAAATCAGAATGTTAACGACAGAAAAAAATCCGTAAAAGGATTAGCTGTATTTTGTCTACGAGGGCTGAAAGGGTTAAATAGAGCTGCCATTCATTATTCCAAGTGGAACTTTCGTCGAAGTTGCTGTATTGTCCTCTGTTGTAAAATACAGTACAGCAACGAGGTTTGTTCGGCCCCAGCGTACTGCAACACTTAACACGCTTTATATCACTTCTCTCAAGATGGATAACCACTAACATAACTATTGCACGACTTTTCAGAGTGAAATTTCAAACTTTTATCATGGATTCAATTACATACAATACCTGCTCTCGGGTGGGAGACATCTGACGGCAGGAAGAACATTTGACAAGTATCAGTCTGAATAAAAGCCCTTGTCCAGTTGGTAGACACCTCCAAAAATTCTTCTAAATCCAGTTGTGAATGGATGAAGTGGTGTACTTGCAGCGGCTGACGAACACTGGTTCCAACTGTTGTCCCTGAGGCTCGTTGTAACTAGGCTTGAGGTCAGCGCCGAAAAAGAACCACACATTGTCTTTCCAGTCAACTCTTCTCTTGGAGACGTGCAGCCCGCGTTTTAAACACCTGTCGGCCGGAGTGATACTAATGCTCTGTCTCCGCAAGCGTGGCAGGCGATGCTAAATAGAGCACCAAACGCGTCGCGCTCTGTGGACCAGACCAGAACTACGGCTGCAGCCATACACCGACTCGTCACTGAACGCCTGCTGAGAAGGCAACCACAATGACACAGCTGTACCGCGTGGAGCCATCTACATCTACACTCCTGGAAATTGAAATAAGAACACCGTGAATTCATTGTCCCAGGAAGGGGATACTTTATTGACACATTCCTGGGGTCAGATACATCACATGATTACACTGACAGAACCACAGGCACATAGACACAGGCAACAGAGCATGCACAATGTCGGCACTAGTACAGTGTATATCCACCTTTCACAGCAATGCAGGCTGCTATTCTCCCATGGAGACGATCGTAGAAATGCTGGATGTAGTCCTGTGGAACGGCTTGCCATGCCATTTCCACCTGGCGCCTCAGCTGGACCAGCGTTCGTGCTGGACGTGCAGACCGCGTGAGACGACGCTTCATCCAGTCCCAAACGAGCTCAATGGGGGACAGATCCGGAGATCTTGCTGGCCAGGGTAGTTGACTTACACCTTCTAGAGCACGTTGGGTGGCACGGGATACATGCGGACGTGCATTGTCCTGTTGGAACAGCAAGTTCCCTTGCCGGTCTAGGAATGGTAGAACGATGGGTTCGATGACGGTTTGGTTGTACCGTGCACTATTCAGTGTACCCTCGGCGATCACCAGAGGTGTACGGCCAGTGTAGGAGATCGCTCCCCCCCACGCATACGACCATCATTGGCACCAAGGCAGAAGAAACTCTCATCGCTGAAGACGACACGTCTCCATTCGTCCCTCCATTCACGCCTGTCGCGACACCACTGGAGGCGGGCTGCACGATGTTGGGGCGTGAGCGGAAGACGGCCTAACGGTGTGCGGGACCGTAGCCCAGCTTCATGGAGACGGTTGCGAATGGTCCACGCCGATACCCCAGGAGCAACAGTGTCCCTAATTTGCTGGGAAGTGGCGGTGCGGGCCCTACGGCACTGCGTAGGATCCTACGGTCTTGGCGTGCATCCGTGCGTCGCTGCGGTCCGGTCCCAGGTCGACGGGCACGTGCACCTTCCGCCGACCACTGGCGACAACATCGATGTACTGTGGAGACCTCACGCCCCACGTGTTGAGCAATTCGGCGGTACGTCCACCCGGCCTCCCGCATGCCCACTATACGCCCTCGCTCAAAGTCCGTCAACTGCACATACGGTTCACGTCCACGCTGTCGCGGCATGCTACCAGTGTTAAAGACTGCGATGGAGCTCCGTATGCCACGGCAAACTGGCTGACACTAACGGCGGCGGTGCACAAATGCTGCGCAGCCAGCGCCATTCGACGGCCAACACCGCGGTTCCTGGTGTGTCCGCTGAGCCGTGCGTGTGATCATTGCTTGTACAGCCCTCTCGCAGTGTCCGGAGCAAGTATGGTGGGTCTGACACACTGGTGTCAATGTGTTCTTTTTTCCATTTCCAGGAGTGTACATGATTTAAGTGCTCGGCAGAGGGTTCATCGAACCACAATCACACTATTTCTCTACCATTCCGCTCCCGAACAGCGCGCGGGAAAAACGAACACCTAAACCTTTCTGTTCGTGCTCTGATTTCTCTTATTTTATTTTGATGATCACTCCTCCCTATGTAGGTTGGGCTCAACAAAATATTTTCGCATTCGGAAGAGAAAGTTCGTGACTGAAATTTTGTAAATGGATCGCGCAGCGACGAAAAACGCCTTTGCTTTAATGACTTCCATCCCAACTCGGGTATCATATCTGCCACACTCTCTCCCCTATTTCGTGATAATACAAAACGAGCTGCCCTTTTTTGCACCCTTTCGATGTCCTCCTTCAATCCCACCTGGTAAGGATCCCACACCACACAGCAATATTCTAACAGAGGACGAACGAGTGTAGTGTAAGCTGTCTCTTTAGTGGACTTGTTGCATCTTCTAAGTGTCCTGCCAATGAAACGCAGCCTTTGGCTCGCCATCCCCACAATATTATCTGTGTGGTCTTTCCAACTGAAGTTGTTCGTAATTTTTACACCCAGGTTCTTCGTTCAATTGACAGCCTTGAGGATTGTACTATTTATCGAGTAATAAAATTCCAACGGATTTCTTTTGGAACTCATGTGGATCACCTCACACTTTTCGTTATTTAGCGTCAAGTACCACCTGCCACACCATACAGCAATCTCTTCTAAATCGCTTTGCAACTGATGCTGGTCTTCGGATGACCTTACTAGACGGTAAATTACAGCATCATCTGCGAACAACCTAAGAGATCTGCTCAGATTGTGACCCAGGTCATTTATACAGGGTGCTACAAAAAGGTACGGCCAAACTTTCGGGAAACATTCCCCACACACAAATAAAGAAAAGATGTTATGTGGTGGACATGTGTCAGGAAACACTTAATTTCCATGTCAGACCTCATTTTAGTTTCGTCAGTATGTACTGTACTTCCTCGATTCACTGTCAGTTGGCCCAATTGAAGGATGGTAATATTGACTTCGGTGTTTGTGTTGACATGCGACTCATTGCTCTACAGTACTAGCATCAAGCTCCTGCCCATTTCAGTCGAAGTTTTCATACGCTTCTCAACAACAGATTCGGAGACCGATGGACTGGTAGAGGCGGACCAATTCCATGGCTTCCACGCTCTCCTGACCTCAACTCTCTTGACTTTCATTTGTGGGGGCATCTGAAAGCTCTTGTCTACGCAACCCCGGTACCAAATGTAGAGACTCTTCGTGCCCGTATTGTGGACGTCTGTGATACAATACGCCATTCTCCAGGGCTGCATCAGCGCATCAGAGATTCCATGCGACGGAGGGTGGATTCATGTATCTTCGCTAACGGAGGACATTTTGAACATTTCCTGTAACAAAGTGTTTGAAGTCACGCTAGTACGTTCTGTCGATGTGTGTTTCCATTCTATGATTAATGTGATTTGAAGTGAAGTAATAAAATGACCTCTACCATGGAAAGTAAGCGTTTCGACACACATTTCCACGTAACATATTTTCTTTATTTGTGTGTGAGGAATGTTTCCTGTAAGTTTGGCCGTACCTTTTTGTAACACCCTGTATTGATCAGGATCAGCAGAGGTCCCAGGACGCTTCCCTGGGGAACACCTGATATCACTTCAATTTTACACTATGATTTGCCTTCTATTACTACGAACTGCGACCTTCCTGACAGGAAATCACGAATCCAGCCGCACAGCTGAGACGATACCCCATAGGCCCGCAGCTTGATTACAAGTGCTTGTCAGGAACTGTGTCAAAAGCTTTCCGGAAATCTAGAAATACGGAATGAACTTGAGATCTCTTCCAGGAGCCTTGGCGCCCCGTGGAATGCAGGATAGGCATTACGCATTCCCTCACAATTACCTGACGACGACGCTTCTCTGCCGACTGACAGCTGCGTGACGAGTTGGCTGTGCTGTGTGCAGGAGCGCGCTGGCCGGGCATGCGGGCTGAGGTCCGCGGCGGCGCACCCCCAGTGACGGGTCCGCCGCCCCCGCCGCCGCCGCATTACTACGCCTCGGCCTCCGCCTCCGCCGCCCACGGCTCGCCCTCCGCCTGCCGCTGCTGTTGCCGCGCCGGCGCCGCCTCCAGGACGGCGGGTAGCGGCCGGCACGCCGCCAGGGGGCGACGCGGTAAGCCAGATCGCTGCCAGCTGCGTTATCACAGCCTCATACCGTACGTCACTGTACACAGACACTGGCCCAGAGCAGCATGTTATGATTGTTTGATTGAAGCTTCCTGGCAAATTAAAACTGTGCGCTGGATCGAGACTCGAACTCTGGACCTTTTTGCCTTTCGCTGGCGAGTGCTCTAGCGACTGAGCTACCCATGCACGACTGACGACCTGTCCCCACAGCTGTATTTCCGCCTGTACCTCATCTCCCACTGCGACGCGGCACGTTACTTTTTACCGCCCTGCCAGTGTCCAGCAACGTTCATTTATCTAGCTAAACGCTGTAGTAGAAAATACTAGACTACTACTGTCTATTGCAGGTCGCAACATACATAGAATTGTCCGGTAAACGAGATGTGGCTAGCTACTGAAATAAAAGTTTTGACTTGGCGATGTAAATTTTCAGGTGTATTTTTACGATAAAGATCACAGTTAATGCTGCCAAGTCCGTACGAAGTGGCAACACAGTGTAAAGTTCACACGCACACCACAATCAGACACGTAGCCAGTTTGTGGTATTTACACCCGTTTCCGAAGTTTAATAGACTTCATCGGATCGTTTAGTTATGAAAATGCTCGCTCAAATGTCGTGCACTCTGCTCTACATGTAATACCTGTTCCAGTCTTAGATCGCACAACACACCACGCGGTTTTAACTAACAGTCAAAAGCAATAATTTTGGTATTCCGTCCGAAATTCCACACGACTTTCACTATACCGATTACTTAAATACACTTTGTACTTCGCGAACTCGTAATTATCATTATTCCGCAATTTTACAGTACTTTCGTCGCAGCTGCTTTCAGTGAGATGTTACTAGTTGGAACCCTCAGCCCCGACCTCCCTAGATCACACCAAAGGCTTTGCTCCCAGCATAGACTGGCGCGAGTCTGCAGTTTTCTGATTGGCTGATATTACAAACACCAAATCAGGTTGCAGTATTATCCCGCGCTAACCCGCGCTTTACTTCAATGACCAATCATAGTAAAACATTTCTGTCTATGGCAATTGCTAAATAAATAAATTTAAAATAATTATCAAATATAAAATTACTCCTTCTGAAATTACCGATTAATTTGTGTTTCTACTCACGATTTATTAGTACCATAAACTGACTGCACATTTAATTGTAGTCAATCCCCTGTATAGTTTAACTGGTATTTCGCGAATAAACAAAACAATTTTCATTTACTTCTGTTCTTCTTCACGCATACAAAACTCACACTGCTAATTACTACACATATAAAACAATTATAATTATGCAAATACATTAAATATTAATCAAACATAACTTCACAACATTGTTTTGACTATGCCTGCTAGTACCGTCCGTCAGCTGCTGACCTCTGCCGGCTACTAGTACAACTACGTGCAGCTCTGTGACTCAGGTCCATGTCAGTTGGTGACATCTGTCGATGACTCATGCCTATAACGATATCGTCCAAACAAGTGACAGCAGCGATGCGAAGGCGCTACGCCTTACTACCTTCAAAACTTCACAGAAGTTCTCCTACGAAACTTGCAACACACTACGCTCCAGTGTGAAAAATTCATTCTTGAAACATCCCTCAGGCTGTGTCTAAGCTATGTTTCTTCCAGGAGACGTAGTCCTGTAAGTTTCGTACGGGAAACTGTGTGAAGTTTGGAAGATGTTGGTGGAAGTAAGGCTGTGAGGACGGGTAGTGAGTCGAGCTCGATTAGTTCGTCCAGTAGGGCACTCGCCAGCGAAAGCAAAAAGGTTTCGAGTTCGTGTCTCGGTCCTGCTCACAGTTCTAATCTGCCAAGAAGTGTCACATCAGCGCACACTCCTCTGCAGAGTCAATAATTCATTCTGGAAACCTTTGATTTATTTTGCCATCGATATTCTTGCTGGTTTGATGAGTGACTTGTGCTATTGCGCCAACGTCTTCATCTCAAACTTTTTCAACAATTTATTACAAATATTCTCAACTTTCGGCTGATATTTTTTTCAGCCATCTGCTGCCATTCGTCTGCTCCATTATGGCGACTACAAGGACTTTCTTGTCGTCGACGTAACCCTCATATCAAAGCCCAGTCAGTCATTATGGGACACACTTACTGTCGCTTCCATCTTCCTAACTTTTCCCATGTCACCCATAACAGTCCTGTACATCTTATTAACACACTAACTCTCGAAAGCAAACAAACTATGCGCCCCAATGTACTAAACCATCAAACAAAAACACATAATAGATATAAGTTACTGAAATATTAAAGGACCATAAATGGGTATTACATTCTTCCACAATGACGTACTCCTACAAAAACATTATCTGACCCATCTTAACTTTTCTCTCTATAACCTAGATCTATACACCCACAAAATTTTCTTTTTCCATGTTATGGAATGCCACACACTCCGCCTTGTAATCTGTAGTACCTTCTCTCTGCTATAGATATCGTATATCAGTGGACAAAGCTCCTCACTTTCTTCAAATTCCTCGAACAATTTCGAAAATTCAGTACTTTGCGCAGACTCTAAGATCATAACCAAAATGCATCTTTCGAAACCATGCCAGCATCGATATCGAAGCAAATGAGCTGGCTTGCGTCCCGTGGCAAAGCAGGGCAGGAAATAGTCATCGACGACAAGGGCGAATCATTGATGCAGGCATTTACCTGTCGGCGGCGATAGGCCAGGGCCAAACAGTTCTTCTGCTGGTTTAAACTGTGATCTGACCTGGCCTTCGCCTTGCATCGTGCTCTGTTTCCGCATGTGCTTAGACGTTCACGCTAGTCGCATTTTGTGCTTATCTTCGTGCTCGTCTCTATACCGTGTTCGCACTCTGTTTTCCAGTAGACTGACTCGCAAGTAGAGTTTCATTGCCTGATTCAGGTATCAGTTCCTCGGTCTTGTAGTCAAGCAGCCGTCAACGAATGTAGCTACATTTGTACTGGCAGTCACGGTTTCATTGCGGTCATCCCCTTTCACTGAAGTATCGCAATCCCCACTACTCGTGGCCTGCTGTCTCCAAATAGCTTCAACAGGTTACCTGTTCCTGTCAACTGTAGCAGCAGCAGACCTTCTTTTACTAGGACATTTTTTTTTTAATCCGTCACCAGTCTTCTGACTGGTTTGATGGAGCCTGCCACGAACGCTGCCTCTTCTTCTGAGAGAGAAATTGTACCCGATGTCAGTTATCTCCGGGATGTTACTCCTACCTCTTTCTACAGCTCCCTCCAGTAACATGGAATTTAGTCTCTGTCGTCTTAACAGATATCCTACCATCCTGTCCTGTTTCTTTGTCAGGGTTTTCTATGCATTCCATTCCTCGCCGATTCCGTGTAGAATCTCCTCATTCCTTATCTTACCAGTCCATCTATTTTTCAACATTCTTCTGTAGCACCAGAAATCAAATACTTCAATACTCGTGTATTTCGTTTGCCCCACAGTCCGTGAGTCACCTTCATTTAATGCTGCATCCCAGACGTGCATTTCCATAAGTTTCTTCTTCAAACTAAGGCCGATGTTTGATCCTAGTAGACTTCTTCTGGCCAGGAATGCTCTCTTTGTCTGTGCTTCTCTACTTTTTATATCCTTCTTGCTTCTTCCATCATGGTTATTTTGTTGCCTATATAGCAGAATTCGTTCACTTCGCCAGTTTCATTATGACCAATTTTGACACTTTTATCTCTAATTTGATTCCTGCTACTCATTACTTTCGTATTTCTTCGGTGTACTGTCAATCCATATGGTGCCCTCGTTCGACTGTTCATTCCATTCATCATCTCCAATATCTCTCCACATTCATTAAGGACATCAATGTCATCAGTGTATCTTGTGAATGATATCCATTCACCATCAATTTTAATCCCATTCCTAATTATGTCTTTTATTTCGGTCATTGCGTCTTCTATGAATAGATTGAACAGTAGGCACTAAAGACCGCATCCATCTGAGCACTTCGATCTTCGTCTCCGATTCTTATTATTGCCTCTTGGCTCTCGTGCATGCTGTATATTACCCTTCTTTTCCATTATTTTGAACATATTACATTTTACTTTGTCAATCGCGTTTTCTAGCTCTTTTAATCCTATGAGCGAGTCATGATTTTTCTTGAGGTTTGCTTCCCTTATCAAACGCAACATTAGAACTGGCCCTCATGCCCTTTTACCTTTCCTAAAGCCAATCTTATGCTCATGTAATAGATTGTCGACTTCCTTTTCCATTCTTTCGTATCTTATTCTTCTTAGCAACTGATTATTCGATGTTCTCCCACTTACCTGATACTAGTATCTCCGGGATTGTATCTATGATTTTTTTTTCAAAATTCAGGTCATATGCCTCCAGTCAGAAATTTTGAAAGAATATCATCTATCCCTTCCCCCTTATTCGAATGGAAAACATCCCTAAGCTCTATTGTACTTGACTCTAATGCTAGATTCCCTATATCTTCCATATCAATTTCTATTTCTTTTTAGTCCCGTCATTACTCATCAGACAAGTCCTGTCCCTCGCTGAGATCTTCATTGTATTCTTTCCACCTCTCTGCTCTCTCTTCTGCGTTTCACACTGGAAATTACATCTCTATGTTTAGAATGAATCTGCTATTCCTTTTTTACTTATTTATAACATAACAAAAAAGTTATGTACGTTAACACTGGTGCATAAACATGTCTTATCGGTTTGATAGAAAGACTGTTACTGATATAATGTACAATACCTCATTAATGCAGCCATTCTATTGCAGTCAGAGAGATATATTTTTTGTGGTAACGACTGCGTTCCTCAGATGAAGTATATTCTGGCTCAATTGCTGATTATATCTTTCTTCGTAACACTCAAAACCAGAAAATACTTAAACTGCACACTCCAATCATTCACCTGAATTAATCTGTACATTTTTTTTCGTGGTAATAGTGGAAAAACTTTACTAACGCAGCTCTCATTCGTATCAATTCACACATTGCCGTTGCCACTATTTAATAACGGGGTCATTTCCTCTAGTGAATTTTATAAAACAGCTTCATTCTGCCATGCTCTAGCCATGAGGCGCCAAGTGTGGTTGACGTTTTCTTTCATGATTCGGAGGCGACTTTCCTAGAAACATAGTTCAGTGTTTTGAGTGCGGACAGAGTAGTTATTTAGTTGTTATTGCTGATAATGTACTCGTTAATTATACTGGGTTGAAATAGCAGTGATATGAAGGCAGCCTAATGATTGTATGCCCATATGTTTTTACCAACTCGTTGATTTTCTATTTACGTAACTTCAGTTAATGGAGAGATAATAGCTTCGTTAGCTCTACCTTTCTCTAGATTACCACTTACTTAGACATTGTGAGGACGAAGTCACTCGATTACTTCTTTGCTCCTGCCACGATATGGATGATGTCAATACCGGAACTGTTAAGTGTATTACTAATATCAGTTCCTGACGGCGAAACTTCCTGGCAGACCGGACCGTGACTAGAACTGGGGACCTTTGCCTTTCGCGAGTAGAGCACTTTCCCGCGAAAGGCAAAGGTCCCCAGTTCGAATCTCAGTCCGGCACACAGTTTTAATGTGCCAGGAAGTTTCATATCAGCGCACAATCCGCTGTAGAGTGAAAATCTCATTCTAGTTCCTGACGGCGTATGTTAAGTAACACGCAGATCATTTTCCTCGAGTAATCTCGATATGGCAGTGTCTTGGCCAGAAGAAGCGACGTGGAACTTGTTCACTGAATAATATTTAACGAACTTCCTTCTGATATTCCGTTGTATCACCCAACACACAAAAACCAAAAGTGATAAAAGATAAAATATTAACACCAGAAATGTAAGAAATGAAAACAGAGAAACTCTCAGAATGGAACGAACGATCCCACAGGGCAACGAGTAGTTTGAAACTGGAGCGTAGTGCATACAGTAAGTGTAGCAGTGATGGGGGTGAAGGTTTACGAACCACAGATGATTGCAGCTGTTCCAGCTCTTCTGAGATTGGCTGAATGCATGCTGTGCCTCCTGCTTGAATCTGATTACACTACTTCCTTCGTATCTGTCTTCACAGGGTAATTTTGAAAAAAGGCATTTACACTGTGCAGCAGTTTTCAGGCAGACAGTTAGCCAATTGGGTCTGAACACAGAGCAGATGTTTCCAGGTAGTGCTCCAGCCGAGTGAACCTGTGCACTGACCAGACTTTTGCAGGAAGAGTGTGAGGCAGCTGAACATGCAGGATGTGCTTCTGTTTGCACTCAGTCAGTCGATTGACCCCCTACTCTGTACAGGTGTTTGCAGACAGAGCGCTGAATGAGCTGAAATGTACAAACTTTTGCAAGTAGAATGAGCCGACACGATCTATACGCTGTGCAGGTGTTTGCGTGCAAACAGTCAGCTGATTGAGTCTTTACACTATAAAAATATTTTGAGACAGATAGCATGTCGACTAGGCCTGTAAAATGAACAGACTTCTACATACAGGGAGTGAATCAACTGAATCTGTACAATGTGTAGTTGTAGGCAATCTGTCAGTCAGAAGATAGAGCCTGTACAGCTGTTCACAGACAGAAAGTAAGTTAACAGGGTCTGTTAGCTGCACAGACTTTCAAAGCTGTGAGTTTGCTAACTAAATCTGTACACTGTGCAGCTGTTTGCAGACAGACAGATGATAGAGCCTGTACACTTTACAGTTATCTGTACACTGAAGGTGAACTGGATAGGAATTTAAATTACACAGGCAATTGCTGATAGGGAATGAAACGACTGAACCTGTATTCTGTGCAGTTGTTTGCAGGTGGACAGGCAGCTTACCGACCGTCTACACTGCACAGCTGTTTGCAGATAATGAGTTGGGTGGGCCACTGTACATACTTTTGCTGGTAGAGTATGTGCCGCCTGAACATGTACAGTCAGCTAACTGAGGCCCTACACTGCTCAGCTTTTTGCATACAGAACGCAAGCCAAATGGGCCTGTAGAGTGTACAGGCAGAGAGAGTGAGCTGACTGATCTATTATAATGTGCAGCTGCTACTATGCAGTCAATCAGCATATTGAGTATGTACAGCTGTATGCAGACAGAAAGTAAGCTGACTGAACAGCAAACTTTCATAGCTGTCAGTTAGCAAGCCGAAGCTGTACACTGTGCAGCTGTTTGCAGACCCTGAGTCAGCGGAAAGAGCCTGTACATCATATAATAGTTTACAGGCAGAAAGCGAGCCAGCTGGACATATAAACTGCACAGGCTTATGTGAGCAGAGAGTGAGCTGACTGCAGACACCGTGCAGTTGTTTGCAGTCAGTCAGTAGCAGATAGAGCCTCTACACTGCATAACTACACTCCTGGAAATTAAAATAAGAACACCGTGAATTCATTGTCCCAGGAAGGGGAAACTTTATTGACACATTCCTGGGGTCAGATACATTACATGATCACACTGACAGAACCACAGGCACATAGACACAGGCAAAAGAGCATGCACAATGTCGGCACTAGTACAGTGTATATCTACCTTTCGCAGCAATGCAGGCTGCTATTCTCCCATGGAGACGATCGTAGAGATACTGGATGTAGTCCTGTGGAACGGCTTGCCATGCCATTTCCACCTGGCGCCTCAGTTGGACCAGCGTTCGTGATGGACGTGCAGACCGCGTGAGACGACGCTTCATCCAGTCCCAAACATGCTCAATGGGGGACAGATCCGGAGATCTTGCTGGCCAGGGTAGTTGACTTACACCTTCTAGAGCACGTTGGGTGGCACGGGATACATGCGGACGTGCACTGTCCTGTTGGAACAGCAAGTTTCCTTGCCGGTCTAGGAATGGTAGAACGATGGGTTCGATAACGGTTTGGATGTACCGTGCACTATTCAGTGTCCCCTCGACGATCACAAGAGGTGTACGGCCAGTGTAGGAGATCGCTCCCCACACCATGATGCCGGGTGTTGGCCCTGTGTGCCTCGGTCGTATGCAGTCCTAATTGTGGCGCTCACCTGCACGGCGCCAAACACGCATACGACCATCATTGGCACCAAGGCAGAAGCGACTCTCATCGCTGAAGACGACACGTCTCCATTCGTCCCTCCATTCACGCTTGTCGCGACACCACTGGAGGCGGGCTGCACGATGTTGGGGCGTGAGCGGAAGACGGCCTAACGGTGTGCGGGACCGTAGCCCAGCTTCATGGAGACGGTTGCGAATGGTCCTCGCCGATACCCCAGGAGCATCAGTGTCCCTAATTTGCTGGGAAGTGGCGGTGCGGTCCCCTACGGCACTGCGTAGGATCCTACGGTCTTGGCGTGCATCCGTGCGTCGCTGCGGTCCGGTCCCAGGTCGACGGGCACGTGCACCTTCCGCCGACCACTGGTGACAACATCGATGTACTGTGGAGACCTCACGCCCCACGTGTTGAGCAATTCGGCGGTACGTCCAACCGGCCTCCCGCATGCCCAATATAGGCCCTCGCTCAAAGTCCGTCACTGCACATACGGTTCACGTCCACGCTGTCGTGGCATGCTACCAGTGTTCAAGACTGCGATGGAGCTCCGTATGCCACGGCAAACTGGCTGACACTGACGGCGGCGGTGCACAAATGCTGCGCAGCTAGCGCCATTCGACGGCCAACACCGCGGTTCCTGGTGTGTCCGCTGTGCCGTGCGTGTGATCATTGCTTGTACAGCCCTCTCGCAGTGTCCGGACCAAGTATGGTGGGTCTGACACACCGGTGTCAATGTGTTCTTTTTTCCATTTCCAGGAGTGTATTTGCAAACAGAAAGTGACACAAGCTGATTGATAAACAGTACAGGCCTTTGCAGGTAGAGAGTGAGCTAACTGAATGTGGGCTCTGTGCAGCTGTTTGCAGACAGACAGACATCAGATAGATCCTCTATAGCTGTTTACAGACAGAAAGTCAGTTGGCTGGATCTGTTTAATGTACGAACTTTGAGAACTGTGAGTGAGCTCACTGAATCTGTACAATGTGGAGCTGCTTGCGTAGGCAGTCGACCGATGGCACCTATACAATGCACAGTCATTTTCAGACTGAACGTGAGCTGAACCAGGCCTGAAGACTGAGCGGACTTGTGCAGGCGGGACTTGAGCCCACTGTACACTGTGCAGCTGTTTGCAGGCAGAGTGTGAGCGTGCTGCTGCCCGTGGATGGCCGCCGCACTGCCGCCTCCCCCGCGCGCTCAGCGTCGCCCTGTCGCAGGTCGCGGGGGCGCAGCGGCCTCCTGGTGCTGCTGCTGCGTCGTCACCGCCGCCCCCACCGCCGCCGCCACCCCCGTCGCCGCCTCCGCTGCCGGTGCTACCTCTGCGCTCACTTCGGCTGCCATCTGTGTACTGGTAAGCGTCAGTTACGCTCTTAGCCCCAACAAGGAAATACGTGTTATTTGGCAAATAAATATGTCAGTACACAGTCGCTACTGTAAACATTTACTTTTTCGTGATTCTTGAGTTTCTCCCCGGCGTATTTAATAATCACAATATATTCCATATACAGGCGCACTCTCGGGGAAAATCGCCCGCATTTTGAAGAAACACCGGGTCGGAACTGTGTTTTGTCCTCCGAATAAAACTCGTGCACTGGTGGGAGAGCGCCAAAGATGACCTCGGTTTGAAGAAGGCCGGCGTGTACCAGATTTCGTATCAATGTGGCAAGTCGTATACTGGTCAGACGATGCATATCGTCGAGAATCGATGCCGTGAACACTAGAGGCACACTCGACTGATGTATCCGAGCAAGTCGGCGGTCGCTGAACATTGTTTGTCGGAAAATCACGCTATGGAGTATGAACGCACGAGGATTCTGGTACAGGCGTCGAGATACTGGGACAGCGTTGTTAGAGAGGCCATCGAAATTCGCACCTATGACGACCTCAAAAACCGTGACTGTGGCTATGATCTTAGCAAGGCTTGGGAACCAGCGATTGGGTTAATCAAGAGTAAATCGAGCAAACGTATAGTTGCGACGACAACGGCGAACAGAGCCATCACACCGACGTCATCTCAGACGCCGCAGCAATCTGTTCCACCGCGGGACCGTGGCGCGGGGCGCGGACAGCGGAGGGATCACGCCGCGAGCGGAGGGTATTTAAATCGTCCGCCACCGCGACCGATCCCAGTTCCCTCTGACCAGCCATAGCGTACGGATCTCCGTGCCTGCACGTTCACAGGAGCTCAGTCCGTCAGTTCACCTGATGATGGCGACCTGTATGATCGCCGAAATATTGTACCCGTTGGACACTCTAGACCGGCAGTACACCCGTGGATATTTTGGTTTACATTTTCGATTTTCATCTCGCTAAGATTGTGCACAATTTGCTGACTCGTTTAAAACTAGTACTGTAAATTAACCTACAAAACTGGCGATGAGTCAGTTCGTAAGGAGAAGCATCCTTGTACATCATACAGGAGTTGAAAATAAAACTTAATTGTCGAGGCAGATGATAATACACTACTGGCCATTAAAATTGCTACACTACGAAGCTCACGTGCTACAGACGCGAAATTTAACCTACAGGAAGAAGATGCTGTGATATGTAATTGATTAGCTTTTCAGAGCATTCACACAAGGTTGGCGCCGGTGGTGACTCCTACAACGTGCTGACATGAGGAAAGTTTCCAACCGATTTCTCATACACAGACAGCAGCAGACTGGCGTTGCCTGGTTGAACGTTGTTGTGATGCCTCGTATAAGGAGGAGAAATGCGTACCATCATGTTTCCGACTTTGATAAAGGTCGGATTCTAGCCTATGGCGATTGCGGTTTATCGTATCGCGACATTGGTGCTCGCGTTGGTCGAGATCCAATGACTGTTAGCAGAATATAGGATAGGTGGGTTTAGGAGGATAATACGGAATTCCGTGCTGAATCCCAACGACCTCGTATCACTAGCAGTAGAGATGACAGGCATCTTATCCGCTTGGCTGTAACTGATCGTGCAGCCACGTCTCGATCCCTGAGTCAGATGGGAACGTTATCAAAACACCAACCATCTGCACGAACAGTTCGACGACGTTTGCAGCAGCATGGACTATCAACTCGGAGACCGTGGCTGCGGTTACCCTTGATGCTGCATCACAGACAGGAGCGCCTGAAATGGTGTACTTAACGACGAACCTGGGTGCACGAATGGCAAAAAGTCATTTAGTCGGATGAATCCAGGTTCTGTTTACGGTATCGTGATGGTCGCATATATGTTTGGCGACAATGCAGTGAACGCACATTGGAAGCGTGTATTCGTCATCGCCATACTGGCGTATCACCCGGCGTGATAGTATGGGGTGCCATTGGTTACACGTCTCGGTCACCTCTTGTTCGCATTGACGGCAACAGTGGACGTTACATTTCAGATGTGTTACTACACTTGGCTCTACCCTTCATTCGATCCCTGCGAAACCCTATATTTCAGCAGGATAGGGCACGACCGCATGTTGCAGGTCCAGTACGGGCCTTCCTGTGTACAGAAAATGTTCGACTGCTGCGCTGGCCAGCACATTCTCCAGATCTCTCACCAATTGAAAACGTCTGGTCAATGGTGGCCGAGCAACTGGCTCGTCACAACACGCCAGTCACTACTCTTGATGAACTGTGGTATCCTGTTGAAGCTGCATGGGCAGCTGTACCTGTACACGCCATCCAAGCTCTGTTTGACTCAATGCCCAGGCGCATCAAGGCCGTTATTACGGCCAGAGGTGGTTTTTCTGGGTACTGATTTCTCAGGACCTATGCACCCAAATTGCGCGAAAATGTGCTCACATGTCAGTTCTAGTATAATATACAGGATGAGTCACCTAACGTTACCGCTGGATATATTTCGTAAACCACATCAAATGCTGACGAACAGATTCCACAGACCGAACCTGAGGAGAGGGGCTAGTGTAATTATTTAATACAAACCATACAAAAATGCACGGAAGTATGATTTTTAACACAAACCTACGTTTTTTTTAAAAAATGGAACCACGTTAGTTTTGTTAGCACATCTGAACATATAAACAAATACGTAATCAGTGCCGTTTGTTGCATTGTAAAATGTTAATTACATCCGGAGATATTGTAACCTAAAGTTGACGCTTGAAACAGTGTCCTCAGTTCATTGCAGGGGCCCAAACAGCTGCAACATGCATCGCCTTTCTACAGAATGATCTGCCAACGTTGCTCGAAAATGTCCCACTGGAAACGCGTCGACGTATGTGGTATCAGCATGATGGTGCACCTGCACATTCCGCAATTAACACTAGGCTGACCCTTGACAGGATGTTCGACGGGCGTTTCATAGGACGTGGAGGACGCATAAATTGGCCAGCCCGTTCTCCTGATCTTACACCTCTGGACTTCTTTCTGTGGGGTACGTTAAAGGAGAACGTGTACCGTAATGTGCCTACAACCCCAGAAGATATGAAACAACGTGTAGTGGTAGCCTGCGGCGACATTACACCAAATGTACTGCGGCGTGTACGACATTCATTACGCCAAAGATTGCAATTGCGTGCAGCAAATGATGGCCACCACATTGAACATCTGTTGGCCTGACATGTCGGGACACACTCTATTCCACTCCGTAATTGAAAACGGAAACCACGTGTGTACGTGTACCTCACCCATCATGGTAATGTACATGTGCGTCAGTGAAAAAGACCAATAAAAATGTTTTAGCATGTGGACGTAATGTGTTGTTCCAGTCTCTTCCGTACCAAAGGTCCATCACCGTTTCCTTTGAATCCCTACGTAATTCGGTGCTCTCCGATACACACGATCGAACAGCGGAGGAGTGGTACTCAAGCGTCAACTTTAGGTTGCAATATCTCCGGATGTAATTAACATTTTACAATGCAACAAACGGCACTGATTACGTGTTTGTTTATATGTTCAGATGTGCTAACAAAACTAACGGGGTTCCATTTAAAAAAACGTAGGTTTGTGTTAAAAAACATACTTCCGTGCATTTTTTTATGGTTTTTAGTAACCAGTTACACTAGCCCCTCTCCTCACGTTCGGTCTGTGGAATAGATTCGTCAATATTTGGTGTGGTTTACGAAATATATCCAGCGGTAAATTTAGGTGACTCACCCTGTATTTGTCCAATGAATACCCGTTTAACATCTGCATTTATTTCTGGTGTAGCAATTTTAATGGACAGTAGTGTAATTTGTTCAATCTTCTGCACTTCCGGTAGTAAGCTCATCTTTTCCTTGGGCTTCCACCACTTCTTCAGCTTTATTATGTATTAAGTGTGGTGTCTGTTTTTCCGAACATTTCTGAAAGAACAGAAATATTTTGATCCCACAGCTATACCAAATCAAGACACAAAGGAATTAACGACATTAACTGCTACTGAGTATTGATTTAAATCAATAGGGAAAACCGAAAATTTGGGACGGACCAAGATTCGAACCAGGGTCTTCTGCTTACTACGTAGAAGCACAAATTTTCAGTTTTCCCTACTGATTTAAATCAAAGCCCACTAGCACCTAACGTCATTATTTCTTTTCTGTTTCCGTTCACAATTACTCGGGATCAAAATGTCACTGTTCTTTCGGACATATGTGAAAAAATAGACATCACATATTGTGGACGACCAACTGATGACACGTCTAGCGACATGTGGCATTTGTTTTTAGCGCGGCATATACGCGTTCCGACCGACAGTTTCACCTTTACGCATGCGCCTGGGCGCCACAAATGGAAAAGTACTAGCAGAGGGCGCAGTCTTCGATAGAGGACGCCCTTGTGACAGCCGCCAATGCGCATCCATCTTGGCGCCAATTTTTTCTATAAAGCCGACATTGTGGTCTAGCACACTCCCAGTCTGCTGAATACAGTGGCCAAGGTTCTAGAATCTTTCATCCTCCACTCCTTTTCCCAGCCTTTGGGAATCCGTCGGAACGTTTCGGATTTGCTTCCCACCTGTCGTCCGAACTCCAAGTTCTTAGGATCACAGAACACATCTGCAAGGGCTTTAGCTTCACTATGTCAACACCAGAAGTATTCCTGGACCTCTAAAATGCGTAGTAGGGAAACCTCATGTAGAAACTGCTGGCACAGACGACTATCCCTGCGATCTATATCAAAATCGTGGATGATTTCCACCACGATAGAGCCTTCTTGGCTATTCGACAAGGAAAACGGTCAAGCTTACGTCACATATGGATGAGTCCTCCTTAGAGCTCTGCGTTGTCTCTCATCCTATTTAATATTTATGTTAATGATATGCCAGTCATCCCACACTGCCACCTGGTGCAATACGATATGGCATTCTACACCACTGCCCGTCAGACGGACCAGCTCATTGCTCGTTTCCAGAGGCAAGTGGACGCAACAGTCAACTGGTGTCTTTTTAACAAGATTCCTATCAATGCTGCCGAAACTACGGCAGTCTATTCCACCAAACGGGGCCAAATGCTCCACCACAACCTCACTACTGCCGGCGTTAGGGTCCGACTGTCGCCGGATACCAAATATCTAGGTGTGTGGATGGATAAACAACTGCTCTTCTGTCGACATGCTTCATATGTCACCCAAACAGAGCAGAAGCTGATAAAAGCGTTGCATCCGCTCTTCAACAGCACGGAAATGACCTTAGACACCAAGCTTCGGCCGTACCGAACAGCTGTCCACCCTCCACCTCACCTATGGCTCCTCTGCGAAGTGGCTGCCCTGCGTGTCGCACTCACTGGATTACACCAGATTGGCACCAAGAGCCCGGGCACTGGTATCGTCACCCAGTTATTCCTACCATCGTCGTGGAATCAGATTCGGACCTTGGCTAACGATAGACCTGTTACGGCCATTAATAACGCGTCAGATGTGACATGACAACTCAATCTGTGACGTCCATGGCATGATCATCAGTACTACCTATGTAGATATGTTCTCCCTACCCCGTTACCTTGAACTTCCACCGTCGGAGGGTAGTAGGGGACTTCAAGTCCCACAACCACATCTTCCACGTGCGCTCCACTGATTTCATTGCAGTGATGTCCTTGACCGATAGAAAAATTTTGCCCTTACACCAAGACAGTATCACCCCCATCACAAGTGACGCTGTACCCCAACCTACCACGCACACACAATAACATTCTCCAGTGGCGGGCATCTGAAGATGGCTGAACGGTTGCCAACCGAAATATTGTGGAAAAAAGTCAACATGATCCGTCTGCAATCCCGAAATCGCATAGAATAGTAGATAAGGATACCTACAACTCCCTTATTTATTCGAGCATACGTTTTCTGCTTCTGATTCTCATTTACCAGGCTGCGAAAGGACAACAAGATAAGCAATTTGCTACTACCTGCTATACGTTTTATTCATGCGTATTGTAAAAATGTTTGTGTGTGTTCCACGTCTCCTAAACCACTTGGCCGATTTCAAACAGACATGGTACACATTTCCCTTACTGTCTGGCAAAAAAAGCTATCGGTATAAGAACCATGTACTTATCATAGTTCAGGAGACATGAAGTCATCAACAAACAGATGCATGAAAAGCTGCCGCCTCAGGCATGACACTTAAATTTATTACTTCTACACTACTAACTATTCGTAACATATTTCCCAGACAGTGTACATATATGCAGCTAAATGAACCTACAAAGTTATATCTTGGTACCATACACAGTTCAGGAGATGGCATGGTAAACACTGAGATGCGTGAAAAACTGTCACACTGCGCATGGAGTTTAAATTTATTACTTCTTTGCTCCTAACTCTGTTGCACACAGTATGTGCATATACCGCTGAATGTACCTACACACATATATCACTTTATGAGGTATGGCGTCATAAATACTGGTATGTGTGAAAAATACCACGTCTCGCATGAAGTATTAATTATTTATTCTTCACTACTGAGACAATCCTACGGGCGGGTTAAGGAAATCCCTGACACCTGGCAGTGCTTTTGACAGCTTCCAACTACGAAGCACAAACGGCTGTGGGGGGAAAACAATCAGCATCTGTAGAGTTACGAAGAGGCGTTGCCACAGGAACGTTTACAAAATCGCATTGTACACTCTCGAAGCAGCTGCACCCAGCATACAGAAACTGTCCAGGATATTACACTACAAACAAAGCTCATTTATAGCTTCTAAGAAGAAACTCACAGAATGAATACACGGGCAATGCCGAGTTTATCAGCTCGTACGGGATAAATCTGCGTGTACCTGTACAATCCTACTAGTTTACGGAGCTGCCCAACAAGAGTACATTACTGGTGGTTTTTAGTAAATTAAACCAAAGTTTTGTTGGTACAGATAAGTGAAGCGTTAAAAACAGGGTGTTTGAAAACCATTAAGTCACATGAAATTACAAGAAACACGCAAAACGGAAATTGTACCTGTTCTGAGACACTGAAGAGTAAAGATCCGTAAAGATACGAAGTACATTTACGAGACTCAGTGCTCACTCAACTGTGCAATGCTTCTTTCAGGTGAGGTCAGTTTACAAACGTTAAAATACTAGTTAGTGCAAGTAGAAAGTGATAGTTTGTACACGTTTACAGGTCAATATTCTTGCTACCAGTATTTTGAAGGTAATATCCGTATAAAAGATTACTAACACTACACAGAACAACATAATCTGTTGTCAGAGTCTCAATTCGCCTTTATGACAGGAGCATCAGCAGAGAATGCAATTTATTCATTTGTGTGTGAATTATTTGCAAGACTCTTTCGCTTTTGCCGAAGGTATAGAATAATGCAGTTAGGTAATAATCTTCCAATGGCTCTTCTCGTAAAGCACCATAAAATGATAAACTTCTCTCCAGGATTACTCTATTACGCTGTAAAAAATATAGATTTTATACGGTCTTTCCGACTGCATGCGCCTGTGCTCATCATGCTTTGTAAACTGAAATGAATGGCTACATGACCTGCCGAATGAAACGTATTACACAATTTTACGTTTTCCGCAATTTGCTTCTCAGTTCGTGATTCATCTCTTCCAATTACAAGTCAATTCACAGCATCTTGAATGCAATGAATAACAATGTGGCGTCGTATGAATCTGAATTAAAATTATGCAGCGAGTGAAAAATAACAGCACCGTCAAAGTTTCCACGTATTTGAAAAATGGACCACACACAAATTGTATTTTCCGCATGATCAACAGATGATGAACAGATGACAGAACACAAACTCATCCCCCTTCGGTCATCGACTTCGAGCTCCGGCGTAATCATGAATTTATTAGATCGGATAATTTATAGGCAAATGGGAACTCAAAAGGAAAATTAGTTTATCGTCCCAGGAACACATTGAAACAATGAAAGCACTGTAATTTCGCATCCAATTAATGAAACCAATGGAGTGTAGATTCACACCAGCTTATAACAGTTCTGCATGCACTATGTTTATCATACACAAATAATTATGTTTCATAGCAAAAAAGCTATACGCAACAGAACAACGGTTTCAAGGAAACAATGAAAGAAACAATGAAATGTGAGACGGTCCTCAACGAATCAGTCACAGCTAATCCTGAAGCAATATCAAATTACGACGCATCAAAACAAGTAAGATAAGTAAATGAATTTCATAGTGGAAGAACCTAAAGGCACAAAATTAAAACACCTTACGTCAGTTATTACCAACATTAGGTCTTGAGTAAGAATGAAGTTGATAGTTTATGGTCCCGCCGACGACAATACCATAAACGACAGAACACGTACTCTGAGGGGGATGAAGAAGAGAACATTGCTTAAGCAACCTCACACGTGTCCGTCTGAATTAGATGAAACTAAAAAATAAAGATGACGGAACAGATTTGTGATCTCCGTTCCTTAAGAATATGCGCACCGTCTTTATCGCTGCAATAGCTCGAAGCGGTAAACTATGAAAAGGACGAAAGAATGTGATAAGCAAATAACAAAGAATATTTAGACAACTCATTTAGGCTTTTGCGTTTGCGTTTAACTAACCTAAAACAGTGTTCCTCCTGATCAACATTCGAGATCAGTGAAGTCTTTTAACCTGTTCAATTCAAATCAAAGTTCATGAAAATTTAAGCCGTCAACTTATAGGTCAATGTTCAATAAATTCCATTTACTGTTCGACAGTTAGCCACCTATTCGCAACGGTTGAAAATTTTGAGACTTTTAATTAATAACAAAGAGACTGAAGTTCAGTATATAGTCACCAGCACATCCACCAGATGGAAGACCTGTGATGTGCAGAGCTTATTTCATTCAAATAGCAGATCGGCTGTCTTCCATGTCACAGAAAGCACCATTCAGTCATACCACCATGTCTTTCTAGTGAAACGCATTTGAACAGAGCACTATGGAGTAATAAGTGCGTAGGATAGTCTGAACTACACTTCTTGTGAATGGATATTGAGAAAATACGCCGAAGAGAAATTTCTTCCCTAAAGCAATCAATTACAAGTTTACTGTGACAAAGTTCGCCCTATCCTGATACGAGAAACCAACTAACTGAACTGTGTGTTCTGGAAAGAACTGCGGCACACTTACGAGTTTCTCAGGAGAGTAATGCGGACTAGTGGATTTGTAAACGACTCTTTTATTTCTCTTTTCCATATCGTAGAATAACATGGCTCAAAATCATACTCGAAAATCCATGTTTCAAATCCCCAAAGTACTCCTCTCTTCAAATGACAGGGTTCAGGATCACTCTCACAGACAAGCTATGAAAGTCATTCGGCGTTAAATGTATCTAGTCTCGAATACGTTCCAAACGTTTTTGTTAACTAGTCATATTTTTTTTACTTTAGAATTAACATTTTATCAAAATATGTGTGTTGTCTTTTGTGCCTATTTTTCACGCTTTTCGCCAATGTAAGTATACTGGTGTATAGCGGAAGCTTTTTTGTTCTTCAGCTATATCTGAAAAAATCTGCCAACTGGGTCTTGTTCTTTTCAGTTATTTGGTACATTTTTATGTGTGGCAGGGGTCCTTTGTCTCCCCTCGCCGGTTCCCTTATTTTCTATTCCAGTCACGAATGATTCGCCGCAATAACTACTGTTGCTAAGCCCCCGTATGACATCAAATCTTTCTAATTTTACCTTCACTGTCTTTTCTCAGGATAAACCTATACTGGTTGACACTTCTAGGAACTGATGCTCTCGGAACTTTAACTATAAAGCACACCGCATTGCAGAACACCTCTATTGCAATGTCTACCACAGGGGAGACTTAAGGAATAAAGAGATTGTATGACATAAATTTTGACTGGTAAATTTTAACAGTTAAAGCATGCAGTTTCCATTATTTAAAAGCCTGTCATATGTAGCACTCCAGTCCCCAGGTGAGAACAGACGACTACAAGCAGCAGTTGTTTGTGTTTCTACACTGTTTAGTTGTTTTTTCACGTCCTTCTGTCAAGAAGTGAATATTATATCTTCTAGGGGCTTGAGAATTTATTTTAGTTCTTTTCTTTTACATTCTTTGCAATTGTTTTTGCGTTATCTGACTTCCCAGTGAACAGAAACTGCTTTCTTTGTCAAGTACAGTTCACTGCTAGCTTTTATTTTTAACACTATTTTATTAGGTTCCTTTCTAATCTGTGTGTTTGTTCAGTGCAAATTTCGCAATTCTTTCACGATGAGATAAAGACTTCAGATTTTAAACATAGCTCAGAACTGGATGACAACGCTATATTAACTCGCTCTCTTGCCTGTCCGATACACCTAGCTCCCATTAAGGTAGGTGTGGGGGTGAAATTAATTGATGACATCAGACATCTCGGCTGCTCTTCAGGACAGGAGTGTTGTGCAAGTAGCACCGGAATGTATTCTAGGAGGTATGCATGCAACTCGATGACGGCAGCCAGACGGTACTGCTACATCTGCAGATGCTAGTGTCTCCATTGCAGCACCGGACTCGTGTCGCTGCAGGGCCACGCCCTCCTTGCACTATTTAGTGTTCCCACCCACTCTATAAAGCTAGCTGCACTGCGATACTGCCTTTTGTTGTGTATTTGCTGCATTCTCATATCACTATCATTACATCCTGTCGATTTGGTCTCAGATTTCACTATGCCCTAGATTTTCATTCTTGTGTTATTCATACGAACTTTGTTACCATGCCATCTCCGTTGTCGAGTTTCCTTTTCATGTTGTCTTTTGTATTCACACTTGGCTAGCCATTGTTTACATCCCCTGTCCAGTTGACCTACCTCTGCTGGCACTGTGGGCCATTCCCTATCCTTCTCAGATTCAGACCCAGAAAATATTAAAAATGTACTACAAAATTAATTTTGTTTATTTTATCTTTTAGGAAAATAACTGAAAAGATTGATATATTATCAGTAGGTAGGTGTAACATTGCTCTATTGAAAATTTTATTAGGTGAAAAGACACTGAAATAAACCTGAAATTAAATGCAAAATGTTTAAAATCCATCGAGAAATTCCACACACACAAAACTAAAAGCAGAAAATATTTATTTAAATTAACATTAAATTTAATATAATCCCTTTTTTGGCCTAAAAAGTTTAAGGCAATTTCTCCTAGCCCCATATACATTACTGATCCCACACAACTATCTCTGAAAATTTGTGTTTGTGAATAACTATGAAAATACTTATAGGATTAATAACGAAAAACGTGATGCACACGCAATACGTAACGGAAGCTGAAGTTTTTATGCATCAGCTATGCTTTGCTTCCACAATCTGAAAAGTTAGTGGTACCTAGAGAGAAGAAAAGCAGACGTAATAGCATCATCAGCAGAGTCAAAACCCAGCTGGCCTAAATCAGTACAGAGCCATCTATACCCAATGTAGTGCTCCTGCGACTTCGGATGAATATACACTCCTGGAAATGGAAAAAAGAACACATTGACACCGGTGTGTCAGACCCACCATACTTGGTCCGGACACTGCGAGAGGGCTGTACAAGCAATGATCACGCGCACAGCACAGCTGACACACCAGGAACCGCGGTGTTGGCCGTCGAATGGCGCTAACTGCGCAGCACTTGTGCACCGCCGCCGTCAGTGTCAGCCAGTTTGCCGTGGCATACGGAGCTCCATCGCAGTCTTTAACACTGGTAGCATGCCGCGACAGCGTGGACGTGAACCGTATGTGCAGTTGACGGACTTTGAGCGAGGGCGTATAGTGGGCATGCGGGAGGCCGGTTGGACGTACCGCCGAATTGCTCAACACGTGGGGCGTGAGGTCTCCACAGTACTCCGATGTTGTCGCCAGTGGTCGGCGGAAGGTGCACGTGCCCGTCGACCTGGGACCGGACCGCAGCGACGCACGGATGCACGCCAAGACCGTAGGATCCTACGCAGTGCCGTAGGGGACCGCACCGCCACTTCCCAGCAAATTAGGGACACTGTTGCTCCTGGGATATCGGCGAGGACCATTCGCAACCGTCTCCATCAAGCTGGGCTACGGTCCCGCACACCGTTAGGCCGTCTTGCGCTCACGCCCCAACGTCGTGCAGCCCGTGGTGTCGCGACAGGCGTGAATGGAGGGACGAATGGAGACGTGTCGTCTTCAGCGATGAGAGTCGCTTCTGCCTTGGTGCCAATGACGGTCGTATGCGTATTTGGCGCCGTGCAGGTGAGCGCCACAATCAGGACTGCATACGACCGAGGCACACAGGGCCAACACCCGGCATCATGGTGTGGGGAGCGATCTCCTACACTGGCCGTACACCTCTGGTGATCGTCGAGGGGACACTGAATAGTGCACGGTACATCCAAACCGTCATCGAACCCATCGTTCTACCATTCCTAGACCGGAAAGGGAACTTGCTGTTCCAACAGGACAATGCACGTCCGCATGTATCCCGTGCCACCCAACGTGCTCTAGAAGGTGTAAGTCAACTACCCTGGCCAGCAAGATCTCCGGATCTGTCCCCCATTGAGCATGTTTGGGACTGGATGAAGCGTCGTCTCACGCGGTCTGCACGTCCAGCACGAACGCTGGTCCAACTGAGGCGCCAGGTGGAAATGGCATGGCAAGCCGTTCCACAGGACTACATCCAGCATCTCTACGATCGTCTCCATGGGAGAATAGCAGCCTGCATTGCTGCGAAAGGTGGATATACACTGTACTAGTGCCGACATTGTGCATGCTCTGTTGCCTGTGTCTATGTGCCTGTGGTTCTGTCAGTGTGATCATGTGATGTATCTGACCCCAGGAATGTGTCAATAAAGTTTTCCCTTCCTGGGACAATGAATTCACGGTGTTCTTATTCCAATTTCCAGGAGTGTATGTATAATGACCATCCAGAGAATATGCAGATCATCCCGTGCTAGGACTGAATAGCCACTTGTCGCTATCTAGGACCCTCCCCTATCGACTAGTTGCAGCTGTGCGTCCGTCACGAATCCTAACGCCACTGTATGGCCAACTGTTTTAGCATAGACCGATCGTTCTGTCCCATTCGAACATAGTAATTAATGGAAAAGAGCCACTGTGGTACAAAAACCGCGTTAGAAAACTGCTGCGAAACCAAAGGGAACTTCACAGCAATCATAAACGTAACCAAAGCCTTGCACACAAACAAAAATTACGCGAAGCGAAATGTAGTGTGAGGAGGGCTATGCGAGAGGCTTTCAATGAATTCGAAAGTAATGTTCTGTGTACTGACTTGGAAGAAAATCCTAAGAAATTTTGGTCTTATGTCAAAGCGGTAGGTGAATCAAAACAAATTGTCCAGACACTTTGTGACCAAAATGGTGCTGAAACAGAGGATGACAGACTAGAGGCCGAAATACTAAATGTCGTTTCCAAAGCTGTTTCACAGAGGAAGACTGCACTGTAGCACCTTCCCTAAATTGTCGCACAGATGACAAAGTGGTAGATATCGAAATAGACGACAGAGGGATAGAGAAATAATTAAAATCGTTCAAAAGAGAAAGGCCGCTGGACCTGATGGGATACCAGTTTGATTTTACACAGAGTACGAGAAGGAACTTGTCCCCCTTCTTGCAGCGGTGTACCGTAGATCTCTAGAAGAGTGTAGCGTTCCAAAGGATTGGAAAAGGGACGTCGAACAGATGTGCAGAACTATAGACCTAAATCTCTAACGTCGATCATTTGTAGAATTTTGGAACACGTATTATGTTCGAGTATAATGACTTTTCTCGAGATTAGAAATCTAATCTGTAAGAACCAGCAAGGGTTTCGAAAAAGACGGTCGTGTGAAACCCAGCTCGCGCTATTCGTCCACGAGACTCAGAGGGCCATAGACGTGGGTTCCCAAGTAGAAGCCGTGTTTCTTGACTTCCGCAAGGCGTTCAATACAGTTACCCACTGTCTTTTAATGAACAAAGTAAGAGCATATGGACTGTCAGAACAATTGTGTGGATTGAAGAGTTCGTAGATAACAGAACGCAGCATGTTATTCTCAATGGAGAAAAGTCTTCCGAAGTAAGAGTGATTTCAGGTGTGACGCAGGGGAGTGTCGTAGGACCGTTGCTATTCACAATATACATAAATGACCTTTTGGATAACATCGGAAGTTCGCTGAGGTTTTTGCAGATGATGCTGTGGCACATCGAGAGGTTGTAACAATGGAAAACTGTACTGAAATGCAGGAGGATCTGCAGCGAATTGACTCATGTTGCAGGAAATGGCAATTGAATCTCAATGTAGACAAGTGTAATGTGCTGCGAATACATAGAAAGAAAGATCCTTTATCCTTTAGCTACAGTATAGCAGGTCAGGAACTGGAAGCAGTTAATTCCATAAATTACCTGGGAATACGCATTAGGAGTGATTTAAAATGGAATGATCATATAAAGTTGATCGTTGGTAAAGCAGATGCCATACTGAGATTCATTGGAAGAATCCTAAGGAAATGCAATCCGAAATTAAAGGAAGTAGGTTACAGTATACTTGTTCGCCCACTGCTTGAATACTGCTCAGCAGTGTGGGATCCGTACCAGATAGAAGAGATAGAGTAGATCCAACGGAGAGCAGCGCACTTCGTTACAGGATCATTTAGTAATCGCGAAAGCGTTACGGAGATGACAGATAAACTTCAGTGGAAGACTCTGCAGGAGAGACGCCCAGTAGCTCGGTACGGGCTTTTGTTGAAATTTCGAGAACAATCCTTCACCGAAGGGTCAAGCAGTATATTGCTCTCTCCTACGTATATCTCGCGAAGAGACCATGAGCATAAAATCAGAGAGATTAGAGCCCACACAGAAGCATACCGGCAATCCTTCTTTCCACGAACAATACGAGACTGGAATAGAAGGGAGAACCGATAGATGTACTCAAGATACCCTCCGCCACACACCGTCAGGTCACTTGCGGAGCATGGATGTAGATGTAGATCTAGATGTAGTCACATAATGGCAATGGCGATTAGATGTTGACGGCGAACATTGGTATTTGCTTTAGGTCTCCACTTCCTTTCATATGAAACTTAATTGATTTTTGTTACTGAGAAGCTAACTCTGCATCCTTAGAAGAAATCGTGCAACTTGGCCTACTTTCTAATCACATTTCTGACATGCCAGCCACTTGCTGCTGCTTCAGTGTTCAACACGTCGTTCGACTTCGGTTTCCATCTGAATTTCTTATAGTTTGCACGTATGTTAAAAGGATATACTGTGAAACATATACGGAGAAACATGAATAATACCTACAAGACACGTCTCTGACGTCATCACGTTTGACATTTGCTTACGAAGTCAAGTACAGTATTTCGACGGAAGACGAAGTGAAAGAATAGCTTATAAAAATAATAATATGTAGTGAAATATATTTCTTGAATTTATTTTTAAAATCTTTAATGTGTCTGGATTCAGTAACTATAGAACGGAATCTTCGTGAGGATGAAGTGAGATACAACCATTCAGAAAGGTTTATCCACACCCCTTGAACTAAGTTTCGACGTCTTTAAAATCGTCTTCTTCAGAACGGTCAATGTTGCATCTACAACAGTTAAAATTATTTCCTTGTTAAAATATAGATCCACATAAAAGTGAAAATAACACACTAATTCACATAGAATGAATTACGTTTCCTGGTTACATAACCCTTGTCTATTTCCGTGGTACTATTACTACCTCCAACACTCCGTTGATAATGAAAACGGTTCAGTTGAGACGTTTATTTTTTTCTTACTGTATATATGATTACCTTTCAGTCTTTAGTACCGACCGCACATTATGTGATTCTCCAGTTTTTATTCACACATTTTATTGTATTTTTATAAAAATTGTGTCTCATAGTTTACTTACCCCACATACCTTTCTCACCTCGACTTTACTTACCCCTCCCCCACCCTTCTTGCTATTACTCAGAAATGATGGATGGTAAGTTATTTATCAGTTCACGTAATTGATTTAGTTTTCAAGAAAATTTTGTTCGGTAACCTAATAAAATATCCACAGCTCACGGTCCCGCGGACCCCGAGCGCGGGGTTCTGGGTTCCATTCTCGGCCGAGTCAGGTATTTCCACCTGTCCCGAGATGACTGGGTGTTGCTGTGTCGTCTTCATCATCACCATTCACCCCCATTACAGTCGGAGGAAGGCAAAGGCAAACCACCTCCATTAACACCTTGCCTAGTACGGCGGTGCGTATCTCCCGCATCGTTTCCCTATGCTCCGTCAGGAAGCATGGGACTTCATTCAGGTTCATTTCCAACCTAATAAAATACCATACGCCGGGTCTTCGTATTGTCATACGGCCGCTTAATCCATTGTTTCTGGGGCACAGTTTTCATATTTTAATTTCTTGAAAGGATTTCACAACTGTTATTTTCACTCACTCTTGCGCACACATCCCGCCCTGACAAGAACTGCTCTCTCTCGTCCGAAAATTTCCTTAGCCTGTGACACATTTCTGCTACGTCGATTCGCTAGTGTATTGGCGAGATACTGTCTAATGACGGTCGGCATGATTTGTGTGGTTTTACTATTATGGAGGTGAATTTTATCTTTCATTGGTGCCTTATGGCTAAATTTTAACGTACTTTCAGAAGATTATTGAACAAGTTAGTGTAAATAATCCATTTTATAGTAGGAAGTTATTTTTCATTTTTTCAGTATACCTATATTTTAACATGTATGCAATTATAGGTGAAACTACTGGTCCACCTGAAGAAGACGTTTTAGAAGGTGTCGAAACCTATGTCATGGGGTTAAATAAACCTTCCATATATGCTGTTGACTGATTGCATTTCACCTGTACCCTCATGAAGATATTTGAATTTATGAAACCAGTACGGTCGTCACTTCGCTGATTACCCACGGGGTAGCAGTTTGTCGTAGCGCTCTGTCGCAACGAAGTATTCTGTCTGACGGTAATAACACGCAGGTCATTTCCTTTTTCTGGAAAGGTAGTCGACCTTTAGCACAAATTACAGATCAGTATCGCTGTCAGGAATCTGTTGTAGAATTCTGTGCTCATGGTAGTACTCTACAACATGTCTATACAGACCGTAGAGTGGAATGGCATAAAAGGGGCAGCGGTAGTTGTTAAGGGAGTGAGACAATGTTAAAGTATCGCGCCTATGTTATTTAATCGAAACACTGCGAAGCAGTAAACATAACAAAGGAGAAATCTGTAAGTGGAATTAAAGTTTATTGAGAAGAAATAAAAACTATGCGGTTTACTCACGACACTTTATTCAGTCTGAAACGGCAAAAGACTTACAAAAGTAGCCGAACGAAATGGACATCGTCTCGAGAGGAGGGTGTAACATCAACATTAGCAAAAGCGAAACAAAGCTCATGGAATGTAGTCGAATTAAATTAAATGGTGCAGAGGGAATAAGATTAGAAAATTAGACACTAAAACTATGTTTTGCTGTTTATGCAGCAGTATAACTGAAGGTGGCAGAGGCAGAGAGGATATAAAGTGCGGATTGCAAACAGTAACATACGCGTTTCTGAAAATGAGGACTTTGTTCACGTCTAGTGCAATTTAACTTGCCAGAAAGTCTTTTCTGGAAGTAACTGTTGGAGTGTAGCCTTGTATGAAAGTGAAACGTGGACGGTAAGCAGTCGAGTTCAGAAAAGAATAGAAGCTTTTGAAATGTATTCTACAGAAGGGTACTGAAAATAAAATGAGTGGATCGGATAACTAATGACGTGCTATACGAAGTCCTTCCCCGGTTTCTGAGTGGTCAGCATGACAGAATGTCAATCCTGGGTTCGATTACCGGCCGGGTTGGAGATCTTCTCCGCTCAGGAACTGGGTGTTGTCCTAATCATAATCATTTCATCCCCATCGACGCGCAATTCGCCGAAGTGGCACCAAATCTAAAGCCTTGTATCCGGCGAACGGTCTACCCGGCGGGAGGCCCTAGCCACACGACATTTTATTTGCTATACGAATCAACGAGGTTGAGGAATGGAGCACAGGATTGTTGACTAGTGAGGATGATTAGCCTGATACAAATTCATTTTTCTGTAGATTTTTTTCAGTCCGAATTTTATTAAAAAGTCTTGCGATCTGACGCTAATTTGGAACCCAAGACGCCCTCGGGTTGAGCTGGGCGCCAGATGTGAGAACCTGTGCATTTCATCCAGAGCTACGTCAGCAGCAACGACGGCGCGCACCCCTCATCTGCTGAGAGTAGAAGACCAATGAAAAACGGAGACACTGAAAGAGAGCTGTGTAATCGAAGCGGTCTCGCTTCAACTAATACCACTAACCTTTAAAACTACCAACTAAATAATATGAAACATTCAGTCGAACAACAGTCTACACTTGAATATCTGGCCAAATAAAATATGAAATGCGAAAGCATCACGCATTACGTTTACGAACTAAGTTGATAACAAAATAGTTACGTACGTAATAGACACTTCCACGTACCCTGTTAATATCAAAATTAACCACATATTAGTAGACAGTCGCTGCTGACTTCTAAGCCACACCCAAGGTACTTAAGCTACAGAGCTGACTATTAACTTAAAGCCATTTGCAATATTGCCAGTATACATTTACCAAACGATAATACTCAACTATTGCGTGGTAACCATCCTGTAGTAATCGTCACTAAAGTAGGACTAGCCTGATAAAAACTAACATTATAATACAAGCATGTGGCGGTTCCGTTCGTAACAGTAAACGCTCCCTTAGGCGCATTGCCAGAGAACAATTCAGTAAGACACGCGCCCGTGCATACTATAAAGAGAACAAACGGGGATACGAAAGTTTCACCTACTACAAGCAGCATGGACGTCGTTCCATTGATCCGGCTAACATTCAACGGCAAAACACCAGCCACGCTGATGAATAAAGAGCGAAGACTTAAATAAATAAGTAGTGGTACGTCGCATGCACAATTAATCCCAAACACGACGCAAGTCCTGAAATTTAAACATAGACCGGTGGCAATATAACTAAATGTATAGACATCCGTCGAATAACCAGACCGTCAATAAAATTGAAACAGAATGAGTTACTGGCGGAAGTAAAGCTGTGAGGACGGGGCGTGAGTCGTGCTTGGGTAACTCAGTTGGTAGAGGACTTGCCCGCGAAAGGCAAAGGTCTCGAGTTCGAGTCTCGGTCCGGCACACAGTTTTAATCTGCCAGGAAGTTTCAAGATTAAAACAATTTGATACAACGTAGTCAGCGAAATTGATTCCCTCTCAGAGGAGGAGGAGGAGGAGGAGGAGGAGGAGAAGGATATTAGTGTTCAACGTCCCGTCGACAACGAGGTCATTAGGGGCGGTATGCTTTCTCGGACACAACACTCGCCAACCACCTGTATATGAGATACCAAGCTATATGGCAGCCGAGGCAACAATTCAGCAACAGTTCCACTTCCAGAAGCACCCTACATACTACCTATCTACTGCAGATTTCACTGCAGGTCACTTAACTGGCAACCCTAATAGTGCAATCACTGCTGCAGACAACCAGTGCAGAATGACAGCCAGACTCCTCAAGCCGAAAAGATGTCTATGTACAGCTGCGGCAAATAACTGTCGAGAACCAAACCTGCAAACGTTTCACACGCACAGTGAACGTTACTGTCCCATTAGTAACCGCACGTGACTGAGGAAACCTCGGGAAGCGAGTCAACCACATCATCAGACGAAGCAGCCAAACCCACCCGGAACACACACGCCCACTTGTGGACAACATCAAATCGACAATAACTAACCCTGCACACAGTTCGCAGACGAAACAACCCAAATGTCCTCTGTGGAAAAAAATGACCATAGAATCAAAACAAATTTCAGTATAAGTCATGCATGCGTGACTAGGAATAGACCACTCATACAAAAAGATCATTGCCAAACGATACAGACGTCACTATTCCGGTACCTACAACAAGAAACAACTTACCGCTAGTGGCAGTATGTAACAATCTACCTGATGCCTACTCAGTTCTCCCGGTACAAAACAATCGAACAACTTAGGAAAATCATCCAAGCACTTCTGTCACGCAGAAGAATACTAAGCAGAATGCAACTGCACTCGGCTGCCCATGACAGCTCGACCGAACCTGTCTTCACACGCTGACGGAAAAAGAATCGCAACACGAAGAAGAGTTGTGTGACAAAAAGAAAGTGGGTAGTGATGTCTCTACAGCTGAGAGATTGTGTCTGTTCCGATTTTGCGCCAGTCGCATAAGACTGACGCTAGTAGTGCCTCTATGATAATGCAAATCAGGTTTGTTTTAAATACACGCTGTAACAGCCGTGAGCGTTAGTTACCTTTAAGATTGAACGTCGTGAGTTGATGTTAGTCAGGAATGCCTGTTAAGGCATCAAAGGCGCCAATATCAACCCTTCACAGAGTTTGAACGAGGCCGTGTAATAGGGCTACAAGAAGCTGGATGTTCTTTCTGCGACATTTCAGAAAGACTTGGCAGGAATGTAAGCACTGTACATAATTTCTGACAGCGATGTTCACGAGAATATACGGTGGCAAGAAGATGGAACTCCGAACGGCGGCATGGCGCTACCGAGGGAGAAGTCCATCATGTTTGGCCTCTGGCTCTGGTGTATCTTACTGCATCTGCAGCAGCAGTTTCAGTAGCAATTGGCACACTGCGACACAACGATCTGTTACAAATCGGTTACTCCAAGGACGGCTCCGAGCCAGACGCCCTGTGGCGTGCACTCCACTGACGCCAAACCACCCCCATTTACGATTTCAGTGGTGTCAAGCGTTAGCTCAGTGGAGAGCACGGTGGAGGTATGTTGTATTTTCTGACGAAAGCAGGTTCGGCCTCGATGTCAGTGTTGGCCGTGTGTTTGATTACACGGAGGCAAGTTGAAGGCCTGCAACCAACTTGACTGTGTGCTAGATACACTGGAGTTGTAACTGGAGTTATCGTCTGCGGTGCGATTTCGTACGACAGCAGGAGCGCTCTCTTGGTTATTCCATCCACCATGACTGCAAAATTGTACGTCAGTCTGATGATTCGACAAGTTTTCATTGAACAGCACTCCAGGGGGTGTTTTCCAGAAGCGCAAAGTTCACCCACATACCGCTGTTGTAACCCAACATGCTCTTCAAAGTGCTGGCATGTTGCCTTGGGCTGATGGGACATCATCGGTAGAAAACTTCAGCGTCATCTACAAACAGCATTAGTCGTTTGTGTATTGACCGACCAAGTGCAACAGGCACTGAACTCCATCTCACAACACATTAACCCGGGATCTTGGAATGTTAATCACTTAAATATGTTACCTACACAAATGTATTCCTGAAATTTCATTTCCCTGCATTAATTATTTTGTTGTTGTTGTGATTTTTTCCGTCCGTGTATGTGACAGCACGCCTCGGCAATATAACAAGGCACATCTACCGTGCGACATCTAGAGGCGGACACAAAATGCTGTCTAGATCCGCTCCGCTCGCTCAGGAGCGGGAAGACCACGTCACCGACCACCGCTGCACTCCCCAGGTCGCGGAAACAGCCGCCAGAGAGCGTCTCTTTCCAAGCAGTGCCGTACACAGCAGGTGCTCGGATTTCATAACCGTGGGACAGCAAGTCCACTCGGCGTAGTGCTACTGAATTGAACTGGGGGACAAAGAAATTTATGCCGCAAACTCGACTAAGAGAAGGGATTAGTTGGTGGAACACGCACTTGAAGTATCAAGGAATTGTTAATTTGGCGATATAAGAGAGCGTGAGGGCAAAAACCATATCAGGAGACCAAGTCTTAAACACATTAATCATTGTGAAATTAACGTAAGTCGCCGAAAACATGCAGAAATGAAGAGGCTTGCTTAGGATAGACTTGAGGTGAGAGCTGCATCAAACCAGTCTTCAGACCGGTACAATTAAACAACAACATTGAGATGTCATCGAGATACCAAAATATGTCCTGCAAGAATCAGTGTTTCTTCCGCAAACGGCGACTTAGTGCCACTCAGGTCGCTCACTCCGTCCATAATATTGTAGCGTTACTAAAGCTTTAGGATAGTTTAATAATTTTGATCCTCCGTTTAGCTAGCACCGGAACGCCAACTTGTCAATTTCATGAACGATATATGAGGGGGGAGTTTTGTTCGGTGTGACAGAAGAAAAAACACGAGTCGATTTAGAAGGATAGGGAATCTATCATTAAATCTGAATTTGAGAGCTTTCGATGTCTTAAATTTAAATAAGGCAGAAGGGATAGATAACATTCCATCAGAATTTCTGAAATCAGGGGAGGTAGTAGCAACACAACGTCTATCCACGTTGGAGTGTAGAATGTATGAGTCTGGCGACATACTGTCTGATTCTCTAAAAAATATCCGCCACACAAGTCCGAAGACTGCAAGAGCTGACAGGTGGGAGAATTAGCGCACAATCAGCTCCACAGCTCACGCATCCAAGAATAATACACAGGAGAATGGATGTGTTACATGACAATTAGTTTAGCTTTAGGAAAGCTAAAGGCACCAGAGAGGCAATTCTGACACTGCGGTTTATAATGGATGTAAGACAAAAAAATTAAAACACGCTCAGAGGGTTTGTCGATCTCGGAAAAGCTTTGGACCGTGTACAATGGTGTAGGATGTTCGAAACTCTGAGAAAAACTGGAGTAACCTATAGGAAGAGACGGGTAATATACAATATGTACAAGAGACAAGAGAGAATAATAAGAGTAGACGACCAAGAACGAAGTGCTCGGATTAAAAAAGGTTTAAGACAGGGATGTAGTCTTTTGCCTGTACTGTTCAGTTTGTACTTCGAAGAACCAATGATGGGGATGAAAGAAAAGTTTAGGAATGTAATTAAAATTAAAGGTGAAAGAATATCAATGATACGATTCGCTGATGACATTGCTGCTGTGAGTAAAGTGGAAAATTACATGATCTCCTGAATGGAATGAACAGTCTAATGAGTACAGAATATGGAATAAGACTAAGTCGAAGAAAGACGAAAGTAATGAGAAGTAGGAGTCATGAGAAAAGTGGGAAATTCAACGTCAGGATTGATGGTCACGAAGTAGATGAAGTTAGGGAATTCTCCTACCCAGGTAGCAAAATAACCAATGACGGGCGGAGTAAGCAGGGCATCAAAAGCAGACTGGCACTGTCAAAAAGGGCACTCCTGTCCAAGAGAAGTCTAAAGTCTGCTAATATCAAATATAAGTCTTAATTTGAGGAAGAAATACCTGAGAATGTACGTTTGGAGCACAGCATTGTATGATAGTGAAAAATGGGCTGTGGGAAAATCGGAGCAGAAGAGGATCTAAGCTTTTGAGATGTGGTGCTACAGATGAATGTTGAAAATCAAGTGGACTTATAAGGCAGGGAATAGGAGTTCTGCGCGGAATCGGAGAGGAAAAGAATACGTGGAAAACACTGACAAGGAGAAGGGACGAGGTGATACGACTTCTGTTCAGACATCAGTAAATGACTTCCACGGTACTACAGGGAGCTGTAGTGGAGAAAGACAGAGGTGGGAATACATCCAGCAAATAATTGAGGAGGTAGGATTCAAGTGCTACTCTGAGATGAAGAGGTTGGCACCGGAGAGGGATTCGTGACGGACCGTATCAAAACAGTCAGAAGACTGATGGCTCAAAAAAATCAGATGACCTTGATGATTGTAGTTATTTCCGCGTCTTTTGCGCTGAAGTTCCCGTATGCATCAGTTTTATAGCTATGTAGAAGGCAAATAAACTGACTGAACAACTGAAAACTGCTTCGTAATTCAGCATTTATTTCCAATTGCTGTAAGTCGCACATGACTGTCATACTGAATTAATATACACTTTTGGCAACCTACATTTTATTGGACATAAAAAATAAAGGCTTTGGAGGTCTACGTAAGTAACCAAAGCATTAGAGCCTAATTCACTGTCAACTGACTCCTGGCGTCTACACGAAATTTGTTTAAGGATGTCACTCCCCCCACTCCTGTATATAGCCTAATAAAACAGTTTCAACCCAAATATAATACAAAAATCGTATAAAGAATAAAAAACTGGCCAGTTGCGAGCAGGACCTATTCACTGAGGGTTCTGTACAAACATAACTATTTATATAAGCAGTTTATCCATTCCGTGAATCAACGATATTCACGATTTTTGCAAATTATCGACATTGATTCAGGCCAGATCTCAGTCTCAGAGATCCGAGACTTTCAAGAATGTTTCAATTTTGTGTTTGGATAACAAACGATAAAAGAACTATTTTTCGAGTTACATAACTACAAATTAACAGTTATTAATTCTTTTTCCTTTACCGTTCTGTGAAACCGTGCTTCTTGACATATTTAATGACACTAGGTCAAGAGGACTTACCTCATAAGTTTTCATGAGTGAGTTTTCGAGTATCAAAATATGTAATTCAAATGGCCGTATCTTTTGACTGCATTGACTTATGAGCCTAAACTTTTTACACAGCCAAGAGACTATGTAGCATAATTTGAGACATAAATCTGAACTTGATAGTTGTACTCTTCCTGAGAAAAAAGGGATCTCAATTGTCGAACAGACAGACACAAACTCCGTTTTTATAGTCTAAGGTACGGACCCCACAGGACTTACAAACCAACCAATGAGCAGTAACATAACATTAACAAGAGAAATTTCAACCAATCAAAAAACTACATATGCACCAGCGATCTGCGTGGGAAAACCAGCTGAGCAATATCTTAAAAAGTACACCCACAAAACTAGCATTCCGAACTAATAACAACGTAAACACGAAACTCCACTCTGGAAGGATCAAAATAACAGAATACGACAAATCTCGGCATAGACAAAAATTACATGTGACAACTGTTACAAATTTTACATTGGACAAACAAGAAAAAATGCTGAGATCAGATTTAGAGAACATTCCAGAGATAGTGATAGCAGTTAATGGAGTCTCTTCATGCACCTGAAAACCAAAATCATCAAGTCAACAAAGGCTAAAATTCTCTTACACATAATGTCAGAAGCACTTGCCCTGAACATATTGGAAGAATTGGAAATTTATACACACATGAAGAATCATCCACTCACATAGCAAACGAGCACACCGAATTCAAATATAACTGTTATCTAGTAAATTTCATTGACATTCTGGAGCACATCAACGGTTAAAAATTAAACAACACACAAATAACTAAATTATCTGTAACACATACAGTATCGCTAACTAGTTATAACCACTTTGTAAACATACAGCATGATTGTTAAATGTCAACTAGCTTTAATTAATACATGCTTTTATTTTACCATCACGAAATCAGGACAACCGACAAAAGGCTTCATCGGTGACGCAATACATATGCCTCGTCCAACAGGGCGTAAGCATACATTTACAATTAATCCATATACAAACACCACAAACGTCCATATGCTTAGTTTACTGTTATGTTTTTCTGGAGGAAACTAATTTTTCTATTATAAAATAATAGTTCTAGGAAGAAAATATCACTTACTTGCAGTGTTCTTAAACAAGGCACCAATATTGCTCAAATCTCTGTGGTGTGTTAAACTAAGACTTAACTCAATAGTTTCGGTATTTTCTGCGGGAATATTAGACCGTATAAAGTGCTACCTGTATTTAATAATTATTCAGTCACACGCTGAGAGTAGGCTTGAACGTGCTATTAACTCGAAAACGAAAAAAATAAGTAGCTATAAAAATGGTTCAAATGGCTCTGAGCACTATGGGACTAAACTGCTGAGGTCATCAGTCCTCTAGAACTTAGAACTACTTAAACCTAACTAACCTAAGGACATCACACACACTCACGCCCGAGGAAGTAAGTTGCTATAGGCGACTTGACAGTATACAGAAAGAAGAGCAAGAAGAACACAGAATAAACATAAAGTCAAATATTTACAACTCCGAGGCGTGTGTAACAAAGATTGACACTCCTCGTCTGCAATCTGTGTGACCTTGATCTCGTATGTTCTGACATCACGATTGTAATGACTGGCTGTAATTCCGGCAATACTGGTCCACTATGCGAGCATTTGCTGCGTCCGGCAGGAGCTGGAAATGAGCTAGCAAATCAGTCTACAACTGCTTCGGTCACGTCCGCTATAGTAAAGTCCCATGTGAAATGACTGCGGAAGCCTAAAATCAACTCTTCACGCCACGTGCTGTACGTTGCAATTTGAATTATTTATACGTGGACAAGCTAAAGGCAGTGGGTGGCCAGCAACAGTGCAGTGACGCTCTGAGCAGGATACTAAGATCGTACATTGTGTCTATTGATCACATCCAGCCTGATAGCCTGTAGGTAATGAAAACCCCCGAGACGTAGTTGGAGAGGTGGTTGCGCAACGACCGAGCGCCATTTGCATTTGAGTAGGTACAGGGGCTTCAGAACTTTTTTTCCTGCTCTCCGAACCTTCTGTGGTACCAGCAGATTGACAGACCAACGTCTGATGTGGACTGAGTCGAATAACAGCTCCTAGATCGCTTGCGGCTGCGGCCCCTGTAGCGACTAGGACCTCCTTGCGACATCACTGTGGCAATACGTGCGCTCAGTGCATCGTAATCTGCGCGTGAGACGGCAAAGGTCATGAACCCGCCACTACGAGACATTGTCGCAGCACTAACCTGTTGGTTCGGAGCGATGGCTTCTTGGGGTCTAGTGAAGCAGGGGATACAACCCGTCGGCCTTGACCAATGACGTCACACATGACTCATAGATAATGTCTTCACTTTCAGCCATAGATAAAACAGTTCTGTGTTCCGGATAAGTGCTATAATTGTACATTAAAATAATTGAGCGTGATTTTAAAAGAGATCGCTACATGTAGCTGAAAATATTCTTCGTGTGCATTTATTTAAGTAATTGGTTGTTTCCAATTCATTCGGTACTTAGTTTCATTCTTACTGATATTGAAGTAATTTAGACTATTAGTTTCTTATTTTACGACAATTTTTAGTATCTCGTTTTCGTTTGTAGGTATGGATTTATCTGTTCTGATGAACCTGGGTGATTTGAGAGAGGCTATGGGCGTAGACATGTAGGCCACGATTTGTTTTTTACTAATGTGTGGTCTCGTTGCCGAGTATGTTCGATGTCGTGAGTGCGACGAACATATGCGCCTCACAAGTGTATCTAGTCGCCGTACTCACGACTTACTCGTATGGCGCTGGAGCAAAGATCGGTTGTGGCGGTCCATTAGAGGAGGGATGTGGCTCGAAAAATCTAAGCTCGCCTTGAGAGACATTGTGAAACTCACGTACTGTTGGAGTTTGAGGTATCCTGTGTGGCTGTGTGTCCATGAATGTCGTGTGAGTAAGCGTACATTTGTGGATTGGTACTCTTTTTTTAGGCAATTTTGTAGGGGATACATGAAACGTGGGGGCCGTTGGAGGGTTGTGGGGGAGGGGGGGGGGGAGGGGTGCTACGATCTAAATTGAACAGGGAGGAACCTCCGGTGCGATTATGGGTTTGGGGGGGGGGGGGGGGGAGCTGTAGTTTCAGGTCAAGTGTGTGACGATGTAGTGTACTACTATCTACGTAAGAACAGACTATTAGTGGTAGCGGAGGCAAAAGAAACAACACATGTAAAATCTGTATCCTGTGCTTCAGTTGACCTATATAGTTCAACTGAACAACAGGATATTACTGCTAACGAAAACGAAGAAATCGACGTACGCTAAACTTGTATCCCGTACTGCAGTTAACCAATACAGTTGGAATGAGGTTCGAGATACAACCCATATATATGTGACGTGAGATATTCTATGCTACCAATATTTCCACCCATTTTCCCCCTTCATTTTCCACAGAAATAATACGATACGAACACGCGATATCCCTAACGTGAAAATACTACTTGCCTTGATATATTTCAACTATACTTTTCGTCTCTCGTATTCGTTTGTTTCTGAACAGACTTGACAGCTCTTTCATCTGTGTAATAAATACTCTCTGGCCAATTCTGACGGCATTGGTCAAAGCCGAAGGGTTGTATCCCCTGCTTCCCTAGACGCGCTTCTTGGATGCGGTCGCCCAGTTCTGCAACAGCGTCAGGGACATCTCTGTCTGCGACGCGACGATCACCGTTACTGTGGCTGCAGACGGCTGCTCCATAGAGTGATCAAGGTACTGTGAGGTACTGCACCCGTGTCCAGTATGCTGCGAAGGTGACACACATTTTGGGACGGTTTCCTGTCATCTATGTCTTTCTGATTTGCACTTGTCCGATATGGTCTTCCACGCCGCGCGGTCTAAGGTCTAAGGCGCTGCAGTCATGGCCTGTGCGGCTGGTCCCGGCGGAGGTTCGGGTCCTGCCTCGGGCATGGGTGTGTGTGTTTGTCCTTAGGATAATTTAGGTTAAGTAGTGTGTAAGCTTAGGGACTGATGACCTTAGCAGTTATGTCCCATAAGATTGCACACATATTTGAACATTTGGTTATCCTGTGACTCCGTGACTCTACGAATAAGGTCGGTCTTTAATCTTTCGTGGGAGTTCTCTGCCGGTGGAGTCGTGATTATGTCCTGCACTTCGGAAGCGTAGCGTTAATAGAGCTGGCTCACTATTAATGCAAATTTAGTGGCATCCACTATAATTCTGGCACAGAAAAAGCTGGCCTCGACCTGGGCAAACCAGAAAATTGGATTATAAGGCCAAAATGGCGGGAAGGCAACGGGCAGTCGCGATACTGCAGACGATTCCATCCTGTAATCAATATTGTGACGGACCAGTCTTCTCAGCGCTAATAACGTCGGGGCCACCACTGATGGGAATATAGCGCAACCCATACTCGATAAGTGTTCTATCACACGCTGAGAATAGGCGTCAAAGTTTCATTAACATGAAAAAACACAATGGAAAGAATCAATTGCAATAGGCAACTTGTCAGTTCACAGACAGAAGAGCAACCAGAACACAGAATAAACATAGAGCCAAAGAGTTACAACTCCGGAGATTAAGTAATACATATTAAACCAGCGCTCCAAGCGGCGGACACAAATTTGGCGGCTGACACCATTCATTTGTCACCAAACAGTGACTCAACTCACACCATAACTGCATATCTGGATGCCGCGAACGGAACTACGGCGCGTGACCACAGAATTCGTTGTGTGTAGCGGTCGCTAAATATGTACACAGACTTATACAACAGAGCTTCCGTGTATTTTCTACAAAACCCTGTACTTTCGAGACTATGATGGGTATAATAATAGGACATGCGCTCGTTGAGTGGCTTTATACACTAGTGTATCCATTCATTGACACCAGTGCCTCAGCAACCACATATACACGCTTTAGTATTAAATTAGTGTCACATTAAGTCTTTGCTCTCAAGTATAGATACTCAGTAGTTCAGTGAGTGTAGAATAAACCAAATGTCCTGTAACGTTGAATTGTACTGAGATGTTCTTTGCAATATGCGAGATAGAAGGATCCGATATCGCTCGCTGTAGCAATGCTCAAAACCAAAAGTAATGGTACAAATCATTAACTGTTGCGGGTGAAAGGTCCAAAGCTGATTTTACATTCGAAAGCAAGCAAATTCACATGAAAATTTAATAACGTTTGAAAATTACGATTCCATCCTGTAATCAATCGTCCTCCATCTCACAGCTACTTCATCTTTTGTTATGAGCTTAACATCTTAAGTAAATAAGTATTCAACTATCAACCGTCAGCGACGGAGTATTAACCCTGTCAGTTATTCTTTGATCATAAATGAATAAAATACTTTTTCATGTTTTTCTTTTTATTGTAGTTTTTTGACCTTTGAAATAAACTCGCTGGAACCGTATCACTAATTAATGTAAATCTCTGATTATGGCATGAATATCGTTTGGCCTAAATTTCTTTCTAAATATGCTGTTTTGCCAGTTATTTGAAAGACCAACGCTGAAAGCGAGTTGATTCACAAATAAATAATACTAATACATTCGGCGAAATATTATTTTTTTTCTTTTCTGTTTATTTCCGTTCTTTTCGCTTTTATTTCAAACAGGAATGGGGTTGTTGAAATATTTATTTAGTGACGGAAAATAACAAATCGGGACTCTTAATTCTTTTTCAGCCTTCCACATCAAATGGGGTTTATTCAAAAACTGCAACACACATATAATACGTCGCTGCACGTGAGTGAGCGTATTCTCCCAAACCTATCACCTATCTGGTCGATTAATCAAAAAGAAAACTAAAAAAAATATTAATCTATCACCGCTACTTTTAGTCTAAATGAAACAGAGCTTGTCGAAGATAAACCTCTTCAGGCACTGACATCTATTCCACAATACTTTTCTCCGATCGTTACGTTTATAAGGACACTAGCCACAGATATTTTTCGAATGAAACTGTACATCACCCAGTTTAATGGTTCCTTTAGGTTCAACATTAAACAGCTGACGGGTTTAGATTGTGCTTGGTACATGGCTAACAATGCACTATCATGAAGGCACAGCCAGTCAGTCGTCCTCCATCTCACAGCTACTATATACTGCAAGCACCAATAAATCGGAGCATCTCTCGCTATCACAGTCCGCAAGAGCACACTAGCTTTAAAAACTAGAACAGAATAGGAAAGGAAGGTGTGTACATACAAATATCAATCAAACTTTCAACACTGCCTCCGGCGGCTATTCATAAAACCGCATTTCGTCTAAAATCTGTTTTTGATTCAAGCCGAAAAAATACGCCTTAGCAACTCTCCAAAGCTGCAAATTTACCGTATTTTACGAACTATAACATGCACTTTTTCCTTAGAAAAGTTGCCTCCAAAATTCAAGTGCATCTTGTATTCCAAATTAATATGAAAATGACCAGCGTTTGATTTAAAATTGTCGCCGGTCTTCAAAACGGTCATATATTCGATGACCCATTTTCCCCCTTCATTTTCCACCGAAATAATACGATACGAACACGCGATATCCCTAACGTGAAAATACTACTTGCCTTGATATATTTCAACTATACTTTTCGTCTCTCGTATTCGTTTGTTTCTGAACAGACTTGACAGCTCTTTCATCTGTGTAATAAATACTCTCTGGCCAGTTCTGACGGCATTGGTCAAAGCCGAAGGGTTGTATCCCCTGCTTCCCTAGACGCGCTTCTTGGATGCGGTCGCCCAGTTCTGCAACAGCGTCAGGGACATCTCTGTCTGCGACGCGACGATCACCGTTACTGTGGCTGCAGACGGCTGCTCCATAGAGTGATCAAGGTACTGTGAGGTACTGCACCCGTGTCCAGTATGCTGCGAAGGTGACACACATTTTGGGACGGTTTCCTGTCATCTATGTCTTTCTGATTTGCACTTGTCCGATATGGTCTTCCACGCCGCGCGGTCTAAGGTCTAAGGCGCTGCAGTCATGGCCTGTGCGGCTGGTCCCGGCGGAGGTTCGGGTCCTGCCTCGGGCATGGGTGTGTGTGTTTGTCCTTAGGATAATTTAGGTTAAGTAGTGTGTAAGCTTAGGGACTGATGACCTTAGCAGTTATGTCCCATAAGATTGCACACATATTTGAACATTTGGTTATCCTGTGACTCCGTGACTCTACGAATAAGGTCGGTCTTTAATCTTTCGTGGGAGTTCTCTGCCGGTGGAGTCGTGATTATGTCCTGCACTTCGGAAGCGTAGCGTTAATAGAGCTGGCTCACTATTAATGCAAATTTAGTGGCATCCACTATAATTCTGGCACAGAAAAAGCTGGCCTCGACCTGGGCAAACCAGAAAATTGGATTATAAGGCCAAAATGGCGGGAAGGCAACGGGCAGTCGCGATACTGCAGACGATTCCATCCTGTAATCAATATTGTGACGGACCAGTCTTCTCAGCGCTAATAACGTCGGGGCCACCACTGATGGGAATATAGCGCAACCCATACTCGATAAGTGTTCTATCACACGCTGAGAATAGGCGTCAAAGTTTCATTAACATGAAAAAACACAATGGAAAGAATCAATTGCAATAGGCAACTTGTCAGTTCACAGACAGAAGAGCAACCAGAACACAGAATAAACATAGAGCCAAAGAGTTACAACTCCGGAGATTAAGTAATACATATTAAACCAGCGCTCCAAGCGGCGGACACAAATTTGGCGGCTGACACCATTCATTTGTCACCAAACAGTGACTCAACTCACACCATAACTGCATATCTGGATGCCGCGAACGGAACTACGGCGCGTGACCACAGAATTCGTTGTGTGTAGCGGTCGCTAAATATGTACACAGACTTATACAACAGAGCTTCCGTGTATTTTCTACAAAACCCTGTACTTTCGAGACTATGATGGGTATAATAATAGGACATGCGCTCGTTGAGTGGCTTTATACACTAGTGTATCCATTCATTGACACCAGTGCCTCAGCAACCACATATACACGCTTTAGTATTAAATTAGTGTCACATTAAGTCTTTGCTCTCAAGTATAGATACTCAGTAGTTCAGTGAGTGTAGAATAAACCAAATGTCCTGTAACGTTGAATTGTACTGAGATGTTCTTTGCAATATGCGAGATAGAAGGATCCGATATCGCTCGCTGTAGCAATGCTCAAAACCAAAAGTAATGGTACAAATCATTAACTGTTGCGGGTGAAAGGTCCAAAGCTGATTTTACATTCGAAAGCAAGCAAATTCACATGAAAATTTAATAACGTTTGAAAATTACGATTCCATCCTGTAATCAATCGTCCTCCATCTCACAGCTACTTCATCTTTTGTTATGAGCTTAACATCTTAAGTAAATAAGTATTCAACTATCAACCGTCAGCGACGGAGTATTAACCCTGTCAGTTATTCTTTGATCATAAATGAATAAAATACTTTTTCATGTTTTTCTTTTTATTGTAGTTTTTTGACCTTTGAAATAAACTCGCTGGAACCGTATCACTAATTAATGTAAATCTCTGATTATGGCATGAATATCGTTTGGCCTAAATTTCTTTCTAAATATGCTGTTTTGCCAGTTATTTGAAAGACCAACGCTGAAAGCGAGTTGATTCACAAATAAATAATACTAATACATTCGGCGAAATATTATTTTTTTTCTTTTCTGTTTATTTCCGTTCTTTTCGCTTTTATTTCAAACAGGAATGGGGTTGTTGAAATATTTATTTAGTGACGGAAAATAACAAATCGGGACTCTTAATTCTTTTTCAGCCTTCCACATCAAATGGGGTTTATTCAAAAACTGCAACACACATATAATACGTCGCTGCACGTGAGTGAGCGTATTCTCCCAAACCTATCACCTATCTGGTCGATTAATCAAAAAGAAAACTAAAAAAAATATTAATCTATCACCGCTACTTTTAGTCTAAATGAAACAGAGCTTGTCGAAGATAAACCTCTTCAGGCACTGACATCTATTCCACAATACTTTTCTCCGATCGTTACGTTTATAAGGACACTAGCCACAGATATTTTTCGAATGAAACTGTACATCACCCAGTTTAATGGTTCCTTTAGGTTCAACATTAAACAGCTGACGGGTTTAGATTGTGCTTGGTACATGGCTAACAATGCACTATCATGAAGGCACAGCCAGTCAGTCGTCCTCCATCTCACAGCTACTATATACTGCAAGCACCAATAAATCGGAGCATCTCTCGCTATCACAGTCCGCAAGAGCACACTAGCTTTAAAAACTAGAACAGAATAGGAAAGGAAGGTGTGTACATACAAATATCAATCAAACTTTCAACACTGCCTCCGGCGGCTATTCATAAAACCGCATTTCGTCTAAAATCTGTTTTTGATTCAAGCCGAAAAAATACGCCTTAGCAACTCTCCAAAGCTGCAAATTTACCGTATTTTACGAACTATAACATGCACTTTTTCCTTAGAAAAGTTGCCTCCAAAATTCAAGTGCATCTTGTATTCCAAATTAATATGAAAATGACCAGCGTTTGATTTAAAATTGTCGCCGGTCTTCAAAACGGTCATATATTCGATGACGCTGGGAACCTATCTCTACCTAGCAACAACGAATTCAACTGGCAGCAGTTCACCGATGCGTCGAACATGAGTTGCGGGGATCCACAAGCCTGCTAACACTGTCTTCCTCCCGGCCAGCCATCTCAAACTCAGGACACTATGTAGCCTGCGATGCGTCATTGCAGACTGTGCCTCCAGTGAGATATAGTTGATAGTGATTTGTGTTATCGACACCAGCACAATATTTTTGTCAGTAGCTAGTTTCGTAATGGAAAAAGTTAAAGGTATTCATGTGATGCAGGCTTTAAATTGAAATAAATAGCATAAGAAAAGAGCAGTTGGGCGGTGTTTCGAACCACCACCAACAGAAAAAACCAATCGCGATTGGTGGGCTAGTAAAGAAGAACTGAAAAAATAAGGAAGATTTAATGCGTAGAGGACAGAATGCAAAATGGTTAAAACTAGACGCATAGAAATGGACTCAAGAACCACCGTTAAAATACGAAAACGATACAAATACGATGTCGTGAGCTAGAGCTACAGTGGAACAACAGACATTAAGAGTGGAGTCAGTGCTACAGGTTTATAAAGCATCATGGATTTAACATGCGGCCCAAAACTAAAATATCTCAGAAAATACTTCAAAAGTATGAAGAGAATATATCGTCTTTCCATCGCTTTATTATTCAACATTGAAAGAAAACCAGTGTAAAATAAGCCGGAGAGCGAATATGGACGAAACTCCTCGGACGTTTGATGTGCCGAGTAATAGAACACTTGCCATGAAAGGCGCTAAAACTGTAACTATAAAATCAAGTGGATATAAAAAAAATTGCAATACACTGTTGTCCTTTCATGTTGTGTTGACGTTACTAAGCTTAATCAAACTATCAATTTCAAGAACAAAACAATGATTAAATCTTGTGAAATTACTGCCAAGTGTTATTGCTCACGTACATGACAAGGGTTGGATGGACGAGGCTGGTATGAATCTATGGATTAACAGAGCGTGGGAGCGAAGGAAAGGTGCTTCACTGAAGAAGGTTCCTCTCCTTGTGCTAGATCAATTTAGTAATTTGAGAGATTCGGTGAAATTTTTATGGGTCTAATGATTCGCCGATTCCACCGAGTTTGTTATACATGAATATTTTTATAAAAGGATGCTTCAATACGAATGTGTTGAACATTCTTGGCTTTTGTGGATCAGATTTAGCAACAATTGTGGAACTGGTGCTGTGAAAGAGTTTTATAGCTTTTGTTGATTCATCATCATGTCTGTGTGGTTTTCCTTTAAGCTAACATTATGGTAACTTACTTAGCACGTTAAATAGTGTAGTTGACAGTCTATATAGATTTCCTGCTTTCCACATTCAGTGATTTGACTGAAAGTGTAGCGAATCAATATTTGCTTTGTTGGGTAGATATACGAAAATTTTCTGCAGAAGTTGATGTCTTCTGGCATTAACTAGGAATTCTTGTTATTTAAACAACCACATTATCCAGGCAATGCCAATACATTACAAGGGAAACATTAATAAACTTTACTTTAAAGTACCGTTTAGTACCTCCCATGGTCCTTAGGAAATTAAGTAATGACAAATGTGATGACATATTTTAGTTATTATCGATTGTTATGACACTACATGCACTTCCAATTGTAAAAACTGAGTTACAAATCATTATAAACGCTGGTATTCGCACTCATCAGATATCGTGTTCGGGAGTGTAGCTTTCTGGCCGCTTGGGGCGCTGCTATCATTGTGCGTAACAGAAGCGAGACGCATTGTCGCAACTGTTACGTTAGACGGTGGCTGTATCTCTGCCGCCCGTGTCGTTGTTATGCGAGCATCCATGGCCCCATTACAAAAGGCAACTTCTAACTCCACCCGAATTTATCTCTCTCTGAAACAATATGCGTACAACACACATATCTTCATAGTTCATTACGTTATCATATACGAACCTTTTAGCTTCACAGTTGGCTGTTATTCTATCCGTAATGAGTTGAGGCGACACCTGACCCTTAACGTGGCCTACCAAAACGATCATTCAAGATGATGATCGTTTGTGGATTACGTGTTCCCATCTTTCGGGTACGTCGAGATCACTAGTAAGAGTGAATCTGATGTCATCCAGAAAAGCTAGCGACCCCAGTCATCATTGCACCAGCCCCTATGCTCTTGGCTCCACTGCAAAGGGTACAGCCGATGTACGGGTCTCACCGCAATACGTCGTAGTGATCATCGGACAAAGAGATCACACCCATGCAGTCGCTGTGACCCTGTGGAACGTGGAGTTGCATGCCTTGCACTCCTGTTCAATGTGGTTGCGATGGCACCCTCTGTTTCACGTGAGTCCCTTCTCGTGGGTTGCCCAATGTGGCGAACATCTGCCGCTGCAGTTGACCTTGGTCGACCATCCTCTCTCCTTCGTACAACAGTCCCTGTGGTTCGGAACGCTGCCCATGCACGTAAAACAGTTCTGTGAGAAATACCAAACTTGTGGGCTACGCTTCTCACACTTCGTCCTTCTTACAGTTTTCCGGTTAATCTTAACTGTGTAGAGTCACCGAAGTATTGTCTACGCGACATCTTGTGGGGCAGACCACCGCCTCAGTACACTGTAACTGCTCAATGATTGACAAACAGTCTTTTCCCGTTCCTTCAAACTACCCCGTGCTGCCAGGCCAGCCACATTTAGATCACCCTGATGTCATGCCATGTGATGTCTAACTTCTTGTCACGACGCGAGACCTGTCGCAACATGCTCTCACATTTTCCTTCATTTCCACATTGTTTTGCAGAGCAGTATACAAGCAGCAACTTACGAGGAGCGTTCAATGAGTAATACAAGACTTCTTTCCGAAAACAGAATGGTTTTATTGAGGATTCCAGTACACCATATTACTCCCCACTTGCTTACCTATGTTTCAACATGATCATTTTTCAGTGCGACGGTCTTACACCACCTTACTGACAGGGTTTGTATGCCTGCAGGGTACCGTTGTTCTGATTGACATTGGAGCCAACGTGTGCCTACACCAATAACCTTCCTATCATCCACTTACTGCGTTCCCCAGAGTGCATCCTTCATTGGCTCAAACGTATGGAAGGTGCGACATCCGGACTGTAGGATCGATGACAAAGAGCAGTCCAATGAAGTTTTGTGAGCTCCCCTCTTGTGCGCAAACTTGTGTGAGACCTTGTGTTGCGATGGAGAAAGAGAAGTTCGTTTGCATTTTTGTCGTTGCATCAATTTCCTCAGGATAGCACAATACACTTCAGAATTGATTCTTGCACCATGAAGGAGGACATCAGACTAACTCTTTCAAAGTCGCAGAAGACCTTCGTCATGATTCTGCCAGCTGAGGGTGCGCCCTTTGAACTTTTTCTTCGGAGGTGGGGTGGTGGTGTGTCGGCACTCCATGGACTGCCGCTTGGTTTTCGGTTAGAAGTGCTGAACCCGTGTTTCATCGCCTGTGATCATGTTAGACAAAAGATTGTCACGATCAGCCTCGCAACGCGTAACCGATTCTGTTGCGCGGTGAGGAAACCAGCCAGTACATATCTGTGAGTACCCCAACAGACGGACTAGTGCGTCAGCCGAACCAACAGAGACGTCCAGTTAAACAGCGAGGTGTTTGATTGTCATCTGTCGATCACCTCGAATGAGAATGTCCGGAAGTTCCAACACTGTAGAAGGCACATCTGCGAACGGTTGGCCGGCACGTGGGAGAACGGACAGGTTGGCACTACCCTCTTGCGATGATGACAGATGCATGTCCAACGACTCGCCGTGCTTTTGTTCGATGCGAAGTCTCCGTAGACATTCTGCAAGGGCCTATGAATGTCTGCGGTGCTCTTGTTTTCATAAAAAGAAACTCATTGTCAACTCACTGCATGGAACTAACCTCCATTACAGAAGCCATTGTCACGGCTAAGTACGACGGTAATCCCAAAAGCAAGGTCTCCTACTTTTTTATAAGTACAGAACACTGTGTGGCAGTCACACTGTTACGCGGTGTGTGTACACATGCGCACGCCGCGCTGAGACGCTCAGTTTTGCCTTGGCAGCCGTTGAAAATGGAGCTCCCGGTGTATGTTACCGCTAAGTACTATTTGCGCAGTCATTCGATTTTTGAATGCAAAGGGCACTGCGCCAACTGAAATCCATCCGCAATTGACGGAAGTATATGGTGAGTCGTGCATGGATGTCAAAAATGTTCGTAAGTGCTGTAGAGAGTTTTGCAGCTGCTCGGACCGAAATTCACGACGGAGACCGTCAATTTCTGAGGAGACAGTGTTGAAGGTTGATCAAAGGATACGTGAAGATCGGCGGATCAACCTGTATGATCTCTGCAAGCTGGTTCCTCAGGTTTCCCGAATCACCACTCACAGAATTTTAACGGAAACATTGAACTACCGGAAGCTGTGCGCAAGATGGATGCCACGCATGTTGACTGAGGACCACATGCGGCAACGAGTTGATGCTTCCCACGCATTTCTTCATCGCCTTGCAGCCGAACAGGACAACTTTCTGGACTCAATTGTCCCAGGTGACGAAACCTGGGCATGCCACTTTACACCTGAGACCAAGCAACAATCACGTCAGTTCACAACTTTCTGAACTGCATGGCGGCCAGCTGATATGACATGGACATACAAAAACTGCCACGGCGTCTACTAAAATACATCGACAGAAATGGTGATTATGTCGAAAATATCTGAATGTTCAAGTTGTAAACTGGTGTAAGCCATTGAAGAAATAAACTGGCCTATGTACTTATAAAGAAATAGGAGACCTTACTTATGGGATTACCCTCGTATAGCGCCACCACCTAGAGGAACTTCATAAAACTATATGGTCTGAAGTAATTTTTCACGATATCCTGCAGTAAATTCGCCAGTTTTTCAAGCTAAATTGTCCAAAACTAAATATTTGTATTACTTATTCAACACGTACAGCACAATAATTTCTTGTTGCATACTATATTTCTCGGAATGTATATTAATATGATAGCCACCATACAAATTTAAAATCGTTCAAATTTTATGTGTAAAGTGTCTCATCTTAAAATAATTTTCGACCTGATTCCAAAACTATTCATAGATTTCGCGAGTCTGTGTTTGTTTTCAGGTAATGGATTATTTAACCTTCCCATTTACATTTTACCAATGTTAATTCATTCCCCATGATCTGCTGGATTAATTTTACTTTTCATTAAACGTGAACAGCAGACAAAAGCATCCTTCGGTTACAAGCAATGAAATTTCGGAATTTGCCAAGTGAGTTAGTCCGTCCCTATGATCCTACTATGGTATTCAATTGCTGGCGATCTACAATCCATCTTAGCTAAATGCGGAGTAATGTAGTTTCAACATTTTTTCTTAGGGGAGTCCCTTAATTCGTATTGGTTGTATTGCGCCAATACAATCAGCAAGCGATCAGAAATGTGTTCTTTCGTCAAAAATGTGTCTTATGTATAAAAAAAGGAAATCGTATTACGTAACATTTTGTTAGGAGTAGATAATATGCTGTTAGATGTGGCGATTAACTTTGTTTTGTATATCGAGAATATAGTTGCATCACAAGACTCAGAGATTGTGCCGTCCAGCTCAGTCCAGCTCAGTTCGACTTCAGGAAAGAATTTTATATAGTTCTGATATGATGCCAGGTGAAGAAACTACGCGCTTGCGGAATTTCACAGCCGCCCGGATTTACGACTCCCTAGCTGATAGGGGCTCCTCACAAAGCCAGGCCGGCTGAGGTGGCCGAGTGGTTCTAGGCGCTACAGTTTGGAACCGCGCGAGCGCTACGGTCGCAGGTTCGAATGCTGCCTCGGGCATGGATGTGTGTGATGTCCTTAGGTTAGTTAGGTTTAAGTAGTTCTCAGTTCTAGGGGACTGATGACCTTAGAAGTTAAGTCCCATAGTGCTCAGAGCTATTTGAACCACAAAGCCAGACGGTCGGAAGTACAAGTAATTCCAGTAGAACACCGAGGACCGAAACAGTCGCATTTGAAAAATACGTAGGAGCGTTTGTTCAGGGAATCCTGAAGTAGAACAAGCCTACACCTACCAGTTGTGGGAAGTACTGTGCTGAATTTCATTGGAAGACATCTGAGGAAATGTAATTCTTGATACTTTCTGCTGTGTCTGGAACCCTCACCACGGAACATTAATAGGATCGCCTTACGTAATTGGTTCGTTTCTTGAACGCAAGAGTGTTATTATGCAAATGTTTAGCAGACTCCAGAGGCAGACACTACAACAGAGGCGTCGTACAGCACGGAGAGGTTGACGTTTGAAATTCGGTGAGAGTCCATTCCAGTACGAGCTAGGCGATATGTTACTGCCTTGCACGTGCCTTTTGCGATATGATCATGAAGGTAATTAGGGAAATTCGCCGTCATACGGAGGTTTACTGGCATTCCTCCTTTCCCCACATCATTTGCGAAATACGCTGTGCCGTACACCTTAAGTGCAGATACATATTGACAGATGCAGAGAGAAAACAAAAAAGTTCTTGAGAATTGTAAATTTGTATTCAAGAAACTAAAGCAGAGCCCACTACCAACCAGAGAACTTGATGTGCAGCATCAATTGAAGAAAATGTACACGTTGTGTTTCATTAGTTACTTACAAGAGACGTCTCGTTTCGAACAGAGGTTTGTATTTAAACATTTGTATGCAGGCTTATCTCACATTGGTAGCCACTCCTTCGACAGGTGTGACTGTATTTCTCTTGGTTTGTACACAACAGCGCTTGCAGTCTTGGAAGAGGGTGTAAGGTGCTAATCAACGAAGTCCGTGTAGAACAGGATGATGACACTTCCACAAAATTTTTGGCGGATCTTATTATCCCGAAACATGAATATTCATTTGACTACTAAACTGAGGTTGCATTGGATAGGATAGTGCTTGAAGAAAAAGAGTTTTTAGGTTCATAGTGTTCAAGATTGTAGTGATAATGGCAAAGAGAAGTTAACAGTTCTGGTGACTATGAACCTTCACTAGCAAGAAATCCAGTACCGTCACAATTTTGACAAAATTTTCTGAAGAACGTCTTGAACGTATTTATGATGATTACCACACACCTACAAGTAAAGTTGCGACCAACAAATCGTTACTGAAGAAAACAGTACATTCTATCCCTATCTTACATAGCAAAGAATGAAGGGAAATATGTACATTAATGGCACCTGAAATTTAGGACACTGCAAAATGAAGAGAAATTAGATACACAAAGTTTAAATGATCCATGGCTTCCATATCACATCTCAAGAGAGAACACCGAATGTGGCGTAGACACATTACTTCTTTCACGATAGCCAGAGATGTACAGGTAGACCCAGATATTAACCAGTCTGGGCCCCTTTTTGTGGAAGGAATAAACCAGAAAACTGAAAATTTCCAGGACAAGTCACACTGAACCTAGAACACTCATCAAAGAGAATTTAACCAGGAAAAAAGTTTTGGTGCTTCACTGTCTAAGAAAGGAGAAACATCAACAGTTGCCTTGGTAGTATCTGCACTCGATAGAACTCATGGTTATGCAATGTATGTTGTCTTTCATGTCTTTCAGCCGCGCGGAATGGGCACGCGGTTAGAGGCGCGATGTCGCGGATTGTGTGGCCCCTCCCGCTGGAGGTCCGAGTTCTCTCTCGGGCATGGGTGTGTGTGTCGTTCTTAGCATAAGTTAGTTTAAGGTAGTTTAAGTCGTGTGCAAGTCTAAGGACCGATGACCTCATGAGTTTGGTCCCCTAGGAATTCAACAACATTTGAACCTTTTTTTGGTCTTTCGATGAGTGGATACCTAACACGAAAAGCTGTGTATTAGTCTTCGGGAAAAAACTTTCTGACTGAAACTTAAAAAGGCTATTAGAAGACATTCTTCCATCAAAGATACATATGGAAAATCTGTCCAAAGTCCATTTAAAATCCTGTTGTGTTTAAGGTGTTAGTGACAGTTTGGCAAATAACCAGAAGTGTGTGCTACTTTGTGATTCTGGAGTCCTCACAAGGACATAACAATAGTAAATGATTCATTTGCAGTTAAGGACATTGAATGCGTGATAGTACCGCTAAATAAAGTAAAATTCGTACAGACCTTGGATGTATATTTCTTCCGGCAGTATAAAATACATGCAAGAAAGAGAACAGACTCTTAAGGACTCTATGCATTGACTTCGACATAAATTAGGAAACAGAACTTTGATAATGAAAATACATTCTATTGTTCATAGCCAGCTGTCTCCTCCAGTGTGTCAGCGTATGCTTCAATATTCATGGCAAGCGGCTGGGTACAATACTCCTATGGGTGTTGCTGAATTCAAGAATGTGAATGAAGTGGCACCTTCTCTTGCAACTCAAGAATGTGATTCTGAGAATTCTCCACATACTGCTTCCGCCAAACGTGTCTATAGTGATTCTGCACATTGAGCACACTAAGAGTAATGCAATCGAACGCTTTCACTATGTTAGTTACAGTAGTACTTAAAGCTTCTAAATACAACTGGAACACAGAATTCCTGTTCGATCTGAAAATTTCACAAAATATTTTAATAAACAAAATAGAACATTACGGAACGAAAGGCAAGGAATTGGCATTTTTGACATAATACTTATATAACAGAAAACAAATGGTGATCATAAATCCAATCAAAAAATCAGATTTCCAGAATGTTATGCATGGGGCCCCACAAGGTTCTGTACTTGGACCCTTCCTGTTTGTTATATAGGTAAATGACTTGCCAAATATGGTGCCATGTAAAGTAGTGATGTATGCAGATGACACCACTTTCATCACATCTCATACAGATGAAAAGGTTGTGATACAAATGAATGAATGGAAGAGGCTAGTGAGTGGTTCAGGGGCAACAGATTAAAGCTAAATGATGATAAAACAGAAACATACTTTTCTCCCTCAGGAACCTTGATACTGACCTGCACAAACTCAAGGAAATGTCGGGGAAGTTGTTAAGGATGCATCTTGACACTAAGTTATGTTGGAATACCCAGACAGAAAGAGTTTGTAATAAATTATCAATAGTAATATACCTGATTAGAAAATTAAAAATCTGTGTCATTCAAAACCTCTTCCTTATGGCCTAATATGCCTTTTTCACACGCGTTTGAACTATGGGATAATACTTTAGGGTAACTCTGCTGGGGCTAAGAATGTCTTCCTGTGGCAGAAGAAAGTGGTAAGGTGCTTCTTGGTCTACAAAGCGCAACATCCTGCAAAGAATACTTCACCCAATACAAAATACTTACTATTCCCAGCTCATACATACTGCAAGTTCTTATATACGCCTAAGAGAATGCTCTTATATATGAAACTAGGGCTAATGTCCATACTTATGAAACCACGAACAAAAACTTGATAAACGCCCCTGGACTAGACTATCCAAGACCGAAACCGATTTGACACACATTAGCGAGATGTTTCAGAACAAAATACCACAAACTGTGAAGGAACTGCCATACAATAAATTTAAAATGGTGATGGAATCATGACTAAAGAGAAAGACTTTCTATAATGTTCAGGAACTTTTATGTAATACTATAAATTATTTAACTGTAATGTGAACTAAATTATGTATATTGTAAACTGGGTGATATAAAAGTTTAAACTGAAATTTTTGTAAGTTTAATATGTAACACTGTATTCTGTTACCCACAAAGAAATAACTTACACAAGTATAAATTAAAATTTATGTAAGTTATATGTAACATTATATTCTGTGGTCCACAAAGAAATAATTTGTGCCTGACGATGTCTCATGCAATAGCAATGTTGTCTTCAGACAAGTAAAAGGAATTGATTGACTGATTGATGGAGACTTCCTTTGTTAGCACTGTGCGTTGTCACCAGCTGTGAGATTTTTCCAGGAGAGCATACGGACGTAACAGACGGTCCACTACAATTCCGGCTCAAACTTTAACCCAAGACTGCTGACGGTGTCATCCAAAGGTGCATAGCCTGAACTGTAACATAATGGTGTTGCACACACTGTATAGCTGAAGCTGAAAATTGGGAGTAAAGCTATTCACAAACGTGGGAACTTACGACACCAAGACTTGTCCATCTCAGCTTATTTGCATAGTTATACCTTAGCTACATGCATTTTTGTATATGTGGGTCGTCAGATAGTTTGTTACAAGTGGAGCCTGACTTGCGCTAACACCGCGAAGAGCAAGGAATTTAGCAGTGTAATATCTGCAATATGGTGGTGAAATGATAAAAAGAAAAGCTGTTTCATTTAGAGAGCAATGTCAGAACTACATAAATACTCAAACGCATCAAAGTCGTTGAAAGATTTTATCCGTACGTTTGAGAGGTTCTGTGCCTACGCAAGCTTTTGTGCTGCTCTCTTCGGCAGACTGCGTACTTCGGAAGAAGTTTGTCGACTGTTTGCCTATAGTTAAGGTTCAGTAAAAGAAGTTTTATCTGATAAAAATTGAAATATGTATTTTCCCTCGAACTCTTGAGAAGACGATGAAAACAGGGTCAAACAAATAAAAATGTTTTTCTCAGAAATACAGAGACTGCCACCGACCACGGACGTCGAGGAAGAGTTTAACTCTTGCGTTCTGTCAACTTACAGAGTTACTCTTAATAATCGTGGGCCTCAGCCTCTTTGTCAACATAAGCTTCCCACTTCAGAAATTTTCTGCAAACGAAAGAAGACGCAAGACACTCGAGCTTGATAGGTTTTGCCTTGTGTCAGGTCAGGTATGCGTCAGCCAACTGTAATGTGAACTAAATTATGTATATTGTAAACTGGGTGATATAAAAGTGTAAACTGAAATTTATGTAAGTTTAATATGTAGCACTGTATTCTGTTACCCACAGAGAAATAACGTGTACAAGTATAAATTAAAATTTATGTAAGTTATATGTAACATTATAGTCTGTTGTCCACAAAGAAATAACTTGTACTTGACGATGTCTCATGCAACAGCAATGTTGTCTTCAGACAAGTAAAAGGAATTGATTGACTGATTGATTGAGATTTCCTTTGTTAGCACAGTGCGTTGTCACAAGATGTGAGATTTTTCCAGGAGAGCGTACGGACATAACAGATTTCCATCTTCTAATGTTTGCATTTATTTACCTGTCGTGAACATTGATTCTATACTAAAGGAGGGAGGACTCCACGTCTGGTGGGAGTAGCTGCGCAGTCCGTGACATGACGCCTCAAACCGCGCGGTCACTGTACTCGGCACGAATCATTCGATTGTAAGTCGTCCGGGTCAAATGTCCGTCTAACACAGTTTATTGGACGAGCTCCTAATGATTTCCTCAGAGCTCTATTGTGCACGTTCATAGATCGAACCAGCCTGAAATCTCAGCGTTCGTCTCCTATTCTTCTGCACTTTCCTATCAGGCCAATTGTGGCCTCATACGATTTCCATCTTTTATTGGTGTGCAAGGACGTCTTCCCCTTTTGATTCAAAGTTCTTTATCTGACGTGGCAGTCTGTCTGGATCCATTCTTTGGGCATGTTTATTCCATTTATTTTTGTTCCCATCCAGTTTTCCTTTCGCGTATCAAATTTTCAACTCATTTCGAAAATCTTCAGTTCTTATTTCATTTTTTTCTTTACATACCTTCACTGCTGTAAGAAATCCCATTTGTAATCCTTGTATTTGCAATTATTTTTCAAAATGTTCAAATGTGTGTGAATTCCAAAGGGACTAAACTGCTGAGGTCATCGTTCCCTAGACCTACACACTACTTAAACTAATTTATACTAACTTATGCTGAGAACAACACACATACCCATCACAGATGGCAATCCGTGACAGGGCGCCTCAAACCGCGCAACCACTTCGCGCGGCTTTTATTGTTTTTTATTCAATATTCACGATTCACTTCTATACAATAGGGCTGGGAATGCGGCTGTTTCATGAAATATGGTTGCGTTACTTTCCGTGTTTTGTGTTTTGAAGTTTTGTTAATTGTCCCAAAGAAACTAACAAATCTATTCATTAAACCTGCGTGTCTTCTTCATACACAAACTATATTTTACATCGAAGATAGTCGAAATATTTTATCTGTTCCGTTGATTTTTCATCAACTACTATCTTTGTTGTCACTGAATACTTTGCACAATATGTTCATATTACCGTATATTCTTTTTTGTAAATGTTTTCCTTAATGTAACAGTTACTCTGTATGAGTGTATCTTGCCTTCCGTTCGTAGTCACGTGCTTTCCGACTGGTTCCTCTTACCAGTTCCCAGCTTACTAGAATTCAACACCCCTGTACGGAAACTGTCCGTGCCAAATTAGGTTAGTTTAAAAGTAGGTGCAAAGTACACCATCTGACGGGGTGGACATGTACCGCTAACAAAGAAGCGCGGCGTTGCTCAGGTACATATTTATATACAGCTGTGAGTCACCGTCTGTGCCACGCAGCGACTGGCCCTATTCTTAATGTTTATGACGTCATTACACATGGACTACGTCTCACACAATGATATAATTTTGCAGGTACATGCAGTGTCATATTTGTATACTATCAGCAGTACATTTTCGTGGATAGAGTTAGTAGCAGGGTAGTAGTAAACTTAAACGTCAAGCACGTTGCCGCAGTTTCTCACGCACCTTACTATTTATGACGCCATATCTTCTGAGCTATGAGTTGTACTATGATATAATATTGTACTTATATTCAGACTCATGTGGCGATACTGTCCGTGAAATATATTACGAATAGAATTATTAGTAAAGAAGTAATAATTTTAAACGCCATGCATGATGGGGAAGTTTTTCAATCCTCTCGTTCGTTATGACGTCATATCTTGTGAAATATCTGTCGTACAGTGTTATTATTTTGCACTTACATTTAGTGGTATATGCACATACTGTCTGTAAATTCTGTCGCGGATACAGTTAGTAGTAAAGCAGTAATCATAACGTCCTGTCTCTTGCACTACCTTCATTCACAAATACCTGAAAAGTAGTAAGCAATAAACATTTTTCCATTCCGGATTTTATGGCGAGAATAAATTTCATAAAGATTTGAATTTATGTGTAAAGTATTCGCAAGTGCTACGTTCTCTAATTTACAAATTGTGGATCAATAAAGTCCATTCCAACACCTTTGATAGATAGGTGATTTTTACCGCCACAGCCTGAAAGTAAGGTATATGTGTACAAAGTTTCACTGAAACCGATACATTGGTTTAGGAGGAGACACACACACACACACATACATATCAAAGGAACCATCCCGGCATTTGCCTGGAGCGATTTAGGGAAATCACGGAAAACCTAAATCAGTATAGCCGGACGCGGGATTGAACCGTCGTCCTCCCGAATGCGAGTCCAGTGTGCTAGCTATTGCGCCACCTCACTCGGTATATATATTGACACACGTGAGAGACTTAAAACTCAGTTATGCAGCATTATAGTCGAAATTTTGACCAAACGGTAGTGAAAACTGAAGAAATGAAAGTACAATAATCATGCTTCGTATTTAACGTTGGTGAAATGTCGTGCTAGAAGCAGACATGGAGTGTTCCTTTTGTCAAAATAAGCTTTATCCTGTTTGCCTTACCTGGTGCTGGTAATTTCAGACAGTTTAGTTTCAGGTCCGTCAAAACTCGTGTCTTAACTGCCCCGTTAGAGTTTCTACTTTCTGCTACTACTATTTGTAACATTGTACTGCAAAGTAGCTGCTGCTCTAATAAAATCGCAACTACGTCTGACTAGGTACTTTCTGGCTATACCGCACGTTTAAAGCTCTATATCAAATGCATAGCCTTTACCTGTCGTAGAGCTGGCAGGCCGGTAGCTGCTGTCCCCCAGTATGCTAATGGATTCTCTTAGGTCTTGGGAAGTTTGCAGGCAATGAGGCTGTTGAGCCGTCTTTGAGGGTTCAACAGTCGGAATACCTGGTGAACTGAAAGCTATTTCCACACTACTGTTACCCTCACGGGCCACTTCCATTCGACCTGGTGCTTGTCTGTAACATTATCTGCAGCGTAATAGATTGATCAGTAAGAATCTGTCGAACAGGAGTCTTTTAAGCTAGCTCTTTCTTGGATGAATTACATATCCGTAATAATTCTCTGAATAATCTCAGCCTGACATATCGGTTTCCCTGCAATTATTTTTTAGTGAACAATTCACTTTTGGTTACTCCAGTCCGTTTTTCCTAGGTAGTATGTGGTAGATACTGTTTATTGTCAACAGCGCAACAGAATAGTAGTGGAGCTCTTGATTCATTTGTGTGCAACATATTCATCTGCGTTCAGAATCAACTGCGAGTTCGTGCGCCAACAATCGATCCTCCACAGATATTCCTGCATTTCACTACAGACTTGGGGGGGAGGGGGGAGTTGAAACCTTTAATAGACAACAGCCTCATTAAACGTAGGATGTTATCCACTAGACCACTAGTCGTATCACAGGTTTCTAGACGGTGTAGAAAAAACTTGGTAGACGAAATTTTCGTAAGGAACCCACATCCGTAAATGTGCCGTTTGAATAAAAATGAGTTTGAAGGCTGGATCACTTTGAGATCTCCCTCTGCACTGCACCGTATGTAGCAATACGGCAGCGCACGCCAGAAAGTTTTGCGGATCGCCTCAGTCCACCACATATCATTTTCGTCCGGTCACATCCACAGCTGTTCTCAACCTCGTAAGATCATTATCACTGAATAATATCATGTTGAAACCAATATCCCAAAAGAGTTTAGTCTCCAACTAAAGTTTAGATTAGAAAGTCTATATTAATAAACGGCTAACCCTTGATTTTCAATATTTCATTCAGTTATTGGCTGAATTCTATAATTTCAAATGCTGTTACAATCTGCTCATTAAGAGCTACAATCTTACGGGATTGTGGGTCTGCCTTGATGCAAAACACATTTGTTGTTTATTTATTAATTACGCCAGTGGAAATATAGCCAACAGTTTCTTGCATCAAATAGAGAACACAATATTCAACAACAGTGTAGAAGAAGAGTGGTACAAAATAGTTTACAGGTACCGATATGTGAAGGACACAATGTGTTTCACAGATAAACACAGAACAGGACAGAAGAGTTAAAGAACTATACACTAACATCAACAAGTGCACCCACAATTTCACTTCACTGTGGAAATAGGAAAGAAAAGAAACGAGGAATTAAATTTCTATGAGCTCTTACAGTCACAAGAAACAACAACCAACATGAATGTACCATCTATAGAAAACCCATGTCCACAGGCACTGTTACCCATAGCTCATCCAACACCCGACAGTACATAAATATTTTAGCTTCACACACATGCTCCACAGGTTAAGCAGAACACGTCTTAAACCAGAATACTACACACAGGAATTAAATGTAATCAAACAAACTGATGGTGAAAACGACAACAACCATACACCATAATTAGGCTCAACAACAAGGTAAAAATGAAACAAAACAATAGTGGCCACCCTTTCAAGAGCACAACCGAAGGATGTGAAAACCCACAGCAAGGGATAGCAACCGCATTAAAAACAAACAACACAGTTCAACAAAGGCTGAGACCAAACAAAAGAACCTTCAACAAATTCAGCAGCTCTAGAATATACTATCTGACCAACAGGTACAATAAACAGAATTAAAAAAGAGAAATTTCTGAAAAGGTACACAGAACAAATGAGAGCTCTAAAGAGTGACAGCACACATTCCACTTTCGCAGAACACCAAATGAACAGAATATTCACATTCTGAAATACAGCAACACTTTACACCGAAAACTAACAACAGAAGAAAATTATTACATACAAAAGGACATATTGGAAGAAAAAACGTAATAAACGAAAACACAACTCGTTGTAACAACACACTCTTCACTGCTCTAAGAGAACTGACACAGGTCATACAACAGGGAAACAAACACACACACACACACACACACACACACACACACACACACAGTCACTCTCCACAGTCATGCATAGAGACATAAACAAGGAACAGAAGTCGTCAGAACTACTCCTACAATTCTCATAACCTTCTCGCAATATGGGATGCATTTCTCGCGATACTCGCGAGCAGCAATGTGGAGTAATGTTTTGGATCACGAACAAGGTGCGAAAGTTATGTTGCTCTGTATCTAAAATCAGGTGTAAGCCATCCGACGAACGTAAATCTATGACAAACTCCGCAATAACCTAGTATACACCAAAAATGTATCCACAACCCACTGCAATCCCAACTGTGTAACGATGACATACATAAGTTCACATTTTTGTATTTCTTTACTAACAGCCAATAATATGGTAGCAAGTAACTGATGTATGCCACTAAAACGGAAAAAAACAGCAAATATGTCGACAACAGCGGCAACAATTACAAAATCATGCTGTAACATATAGTAAATAAGGTATTAAGAAATTGTTCACAGAAACAATACTTGGAACAAAACAGTATACATACAATATTTTTTCAAAATGTTTTTAAATATCCTATTACTGCATGTTTTAGAATAAAAAAGCCGACTGATGACGGCGGTATTTATCACTCAAACTATTTTGGGGGAATAAACAAATAATAACTAAAGTGTTTTGCTTCAAGGCAGAGGCAGAATCCAGTATTGTTGCTTTTGTATGCAAACATAGACCAGGATAAAATTATTCTAGCTATAATCTTATTTAAAGAATTAAAAAAATATGACAAGTATTACAATTAGAAGTTGTGTCTATGTCGGGAGGCTGAGTAACTTACGCCGCGCAAGTTATCCACTTTATTCATCCTCTAATGGAAAAACACTGCAGCGCCAAAGAAACTGGTGCAGCCATATGTTTTCAAATACAGTGATATTTAAACAGGCAGAACACGGCGCTGCGCTCGGCAACGCCTATTTAAGTCAACAAGTATTTGGCACTGTTGTTAGATCGGTTACTGCTGCGACAAATGCAGGTTGTCAAGATTTAGGTGAGTTTGAATGTCGTGTAACAGTCGGCGCACGAAGTATGGGACACAGCGTCTCCGAGGTAGCGGTGAAGGGATTTTCCCGCACGACAATTTGACGAGTGTGTCGTGAATATCAGGAATCCGGTAAAACATCAAATCTCTGACATCGCTGCGGCCGGAAAAAGATCCTTAAAGAACGGGACCAATGACAACTGAAAAGAGTAGTTCAACCTGATAGAAGTGCAAATCTTCCACAACTTGCTGCAAATTTCAATGATGACCCATTAAGAAGTGTCAGCTTGCGGACCGTTCAAGGAAACATCACCGATATGGGCTTTCGGAGCCGAAGGCCCACTCGTGTAGCCTCGATGACTGCACGACACAAAGCTTTACGCCTCGCCTGGGCCCGTCAGCACCGACATTGGACTGTTGATGACTGGAAACATGTTACCTGCTCGGACTAGTCACATTTCAAATTGTATCGAACGTATGGACGTGTCGGGGATCGAGACAACCTCATGAATTCATGGACCCTGCATGTTAGCAGGGGACTGTTCAAGCTGGTGGAGGCTCTGTAATGGTGTGGGGCGTGTGCTGTTGCAGTGGCATGGGACTCCTGATACGTCTAGACACGGCTGTGACAGGTGACACGTACGTAAGCATCCTGTATCAACAGGTGTATCCATTCATGTCCATTGTGCATTCCGATGGGCTTGGGGGATTCCAGCAGTACAATGCGACACCCCACACGTCCAGAATTGATACAGGGAGGCTCCAGGAACACTCTTGTGAGAAAACATTTCCTCTGGCACCGAAACTACCCTGCTATGAATAGTATTGAGCATATCAGGGATGGCTTGCAACGTGCTGTTCGGTAGAGATTTCCATCCCCTCGTTCTCTTTCGGATTTATAGACAGCCATGCAGGTTTCATGATGGCAGTTCCCTCCAGCACTACTTCACACATGAGGCGATGCTACGTCTTGTTGCGGCACTTCTGCGTGTTCGCGGGGGCCCTACACGATATTAGGCAGCTGTACCAGTTTCTTTGGCTCTTCAGTGTGAGAGCACTTGGTGACCTCCCAACAAACTTTACACATGATTTCAAACCTTTTCTGACACTTTCTAGCTTAACGTCAAATATTTGACACACTATCTCATTTTAAAGTAACCAGACACCTGAATCTGATTTATACGAGGAAGTTCGAGTCTTTAAAGAATCGGTAGTTTAATGGTACATTATACTTCACCAAGATTCAACAAATCAAATTCATACATTTTTAGAAGAGCTACAATAAATCAAGAAATAATGAAAGTCTATAATATGGTTGCAATTACTTATTTCCAACAATATTTTATATATTTGGTTAGGTTTCGGCCAGTGCACATCGAAATTCGTGTTCCAAGTTCAGACAGTTCCTTGCTGTAGTTTTCATCACCGCCATAGTCACAAATTAACTTTCACACCTATAAATTGTGACAAATGGAGCCAGTATTCTTGAAGCTTTTTCTGATAGTACCGGATACTCCTCACCAATATTTCTCCAAAGTGTTGCTAGTTCTGCTTCAGGGATAATTATTTTCAGTATATTGTCTCCATGAGGTCCAAGATATTAAGCTCTGCACTGAACTGCACTATCTGAAAGTATTCAGTCATTCATTCAAGACTGTCTTTATACACAGGTGTTTACTTGTCGATTGCATAATTCGAGAAAACTCTTACTTACAAAATTTATTACCCAAGATAAGTGTTAATTTACTTCATATGTAGGTGAGCATATCTCACTGCTGTCGAGGATCATTTTCACTTCAGTGAACAATGAAATATGTTGAACTTGATACCTGCGTTAGCAAAGCTCCAAGCTGTGAAGCAAATCGGCAGTTTTATCTTGGACGTCAAGATATTAATAACATTTCGTTGACAACCAAGGTTACACATTTTTATTTCCGCAAAGAGATTCACAAAATATCGCACTTCAGAAATAAGTAAATTATTTGTCATGAAAAAATTTTGATCGGCAATAGTCCATGAGTCTTCTGGTTACAAAAAGATGAAGTGAAGAACATTATGCAAACTTCGATGAGAACTGTTGGTACTATTTGGGTATATTGAACAGCTACGTCAAATTCATAGTGTACTTGTCAAAAAATGCGAAGTTGTTGTCAGACTTTCTTTCAGAGTGGTTACATTTGTACAATTTGTCTCCATTTTTCATGTCTGAGATGCAACAGATATTCAGTGCCTTCCATCGAGATTCGAGAAAATTTTCGAATTTTCCGTTCGTGCTAACGAGGTTAGCGTACAGTGGTTGGCGTACTGGATTTGCGTTCACGAGGGCGATGGTTCACATCCGCGACCGGCCAAACAGATTTAGATTTTCCATTATTTCCCTAAACCGCCGATTTCCTTCCCCATCACCCAATCTGTCTGAGCTGACCTTCCGTCATTTCCCTTTATAGTTCCGCCCCGTACATTCCCATACTCTTTTTACACCACTGTTCCGTGAGGATCTCGTTAGAGCACCCTCGCGACCACATTACACCGGTTCCTATCCAGGTTTTGAAAGAGACACTCACACAATGATTTTCTTCATTAACGTCAAGTCAAACAAGGTTTCCACTGAACAGGTCAAACCAGCATATATGCTTCCGTGAATTACAACGGGCAGCGGCAGCCTCTCCACCGGCCGAAGCTTGCACCAGACCTTCTCCTACTGATCACGCCTTCTAGCGCTGGCTCCACCCACCGCCCTGTCGTCATTATCAACGTAGTCAGCCGCTCGTCGACAGGCAGTTGTCCTCACAAGGACCACTCTCAAACTGGCACCGGTGTCGCCCCGCGCGAAAGCGGACAGGATAATTTTGCTCAAGTTTCCTTTCATTCCAGCAGATCCGCTATACGGGAGGGGAGCTGTATTGCGACACAACCAGTCGAATACGTAACTGAAAGTGTGGAATGTCTTTGTGCCTATAAGGCTGGCCATTAAAATTGCTACACCAAGAAGAAATGCAAATGATAAACGGGTATTCATTGGACAAATATATTATACTAGAACTGACATGTGATTACATTTTCACGCAATTTGGGTGCATAGATCCTGAGAAATCAGTACCCAGAACAACCACCTCTGGCCGTAATAACGGCCTTTACACGCCTGGGCATTGAGTCAAACAGACCTTAGATGGCGTGTACAGGTGTAGCTGCCCATGTAGCTTCAACACGATACCACAGTTCATCAAGAGTAGTGACTGGCGTATCGTGACTAGCCAGTTCAGCGGCCACCACTGACCAGACGTTTTCAATTGGTGAGAGATCTGGAGAATGTGCTGGCCAGGGCAGCAGTCGAAGATTTCCTGTATCCAGAAAGGCCCGTACAGGACCTGCAGCATGCGGTCGTGAAATATGCTACTGAAATGTAGGATTTCACACGGATCGAATGAAGGGTAGGGCCACGGATCGTAACACATCTGAAATGTAACGTCCACTGTCCAAAGTGCCTTCAATGCGAACAAGAGGTAACCGAGACGTGTAACCAATGGCACCCCATACCGTCACGCCGGACGATTTCACCAACCACGGATGTGACCATCATGATGCTGTAAAGAGAACGTGGATTCATCAGAAAAAATGACGTTTTGCCATTCGTGCAGCCAGGTTCGTGGTTGAGTACACCATCCCAGGCACTCCTGTCTGAAATGCAGCGTCAAGGGTACCGCAGCCATGGTCTCCGAGTTGATAGTCCATGCTGCTCCAAACGTCGTCGAACTGTTCGTGCAGATGGTTGTTGTCTTGCAAACGTCCCCATCTGTTTACTCATTTGCCGACCCGTATGGCGGAGCGGTTCTAGGCGCTACAGTCTGGAACCGCGCGACCGCTACGGTCACTGGTTCGAATCTTGCCTCGGGCATGGATGTGTGTGTTGTCTTTAGGTTAGTTAGGTTTAAGTAGTTCGAAGTTCTAGGGGACTGATGCCCTCAGAAGTTAAGCCCCATAGTGCTCAGAGCATAGTGCTCAGAGCCATTTGAACCATAGGATGGGTAGGATGTGTGATTAGGATGGATAGGATGTGTGACTGCTGTGAACGTAAGCAGGAGGAGCTGGCCACTGTTCGCGAACAGCTGAACGTGTTGATGGCCGCGGTCAGCCGTCTTCAGGTTGCTGCCTCGGAGTGTAGCAGCAGTGGGGTGTATGGTGCATCGTATGGTACACCCCAGGTGTTACATGCTTCACTCACTGTCCCTGCTGTCGAGACATTTTCGCGGGTACCGGGCGCGGTTGGGCCACCCTCTCCCCAATGGGGAGTGGCGGGTTCAGCGGCGTTCGCGGCGCACGAGGCGGAGGGTAAATGTGGAGGCTGGCCGTGTGGCATCGCCCGCTCTGCCTGTGAGTGGACATGTGGCCGCTCCTTCTGCAAGGTCCGAGCTGGCACACGGGGGATGGGTTTATTAGTTATTGAGAGCTCCAACGTTAGGAGTGTGATGGAGCCCCTTAGGGAAATAGCGGAAAGGTAGGGGAAGAAGGCCAGTATTCACTCTGTCTGCTTGCCGGGGGGTCTCATCCGAGATGTGGAGGAGGTCCTGCCGGCGGCGATAGAGAGCACTGAGTGCACCCGACTGCAAATTGTTGCTCATGTCGGCACCAATGACTCCTGCCGTCTGGGTTCAGGGGTCATCCTCAGTTCGTACAGGCGGCTGGCGGAGTTGGTGAAGGCGGAAAGCCTCGCTCGCGGGGTGGAATCAGAGCTAACTATTTGTAGTATCGTTCCCAGAACCGATCGCGGTCCTCTGGTTTGGAGCCGAGTGGAAGGCTTAAACCAGAGGCTCAGACGATTCTTCGGAGGTCTGGGGTGCAAATTTCTCAACCTCCACTATCGGGTGGAGAAATGTAGGGTCCCCCTGAATAGGTCAAGCGTGCACTACACGCCGGAAGCGGCTACGAGGGTAGCGGAGTACGTGTGGAGTGCAAATGGGGGTTTTTTAGGTTAGAGAACTACCTCCCTAGGCCCGACAAGACGCCTCCTGAGACGCTGCAAGGTAGGAGTAGGCAAAATGCAACAGGGAATAACAATATTAATGTGCTAGTAGTAAACTGCAGGAGCGTCTTTAGAAAGGTCCCAGAACTGCTCTCATTAATAAACGGTCACAACGTCCATATAGTACTAGGGACAGAACGTTGGTTGAAACCAGACGTAAACAGTAATGAAATCCTAAACTCAGATTGGAATGTATACCGCCGAGACAGGCTGGACAGTGAAGGGGGAGGCGTGTTTATAGCGATAAGAAGTGCAATAGTATCGAAGGAAATTGACGGAGATTCGAAATGGGAAATAATTTGGGTGAAGGTCACTGTTAAAGCAGACTCAGATATGGTAATTGGATGTCTCTGTAGGCCCCCTAGCTCAGCAGCTGTTGTGCCTGAACACCTGAAGGATAATTTGTAAAATATTTCGAGTAGGTTTCCCCACCATGTTATAGTTTTGGGTGGAAATTGTAATTTGCCGGATATAGACTGGGAGACTCAAACGTTCATAACGGGTGGCAGGGACAAAGAATCCAGTGAAATTTTTTTAAGTGCTTTATCTGATAACTACCTTCAGCAGTTAAACAGAGAACCGACGCGTGGCGATAACATATTAGACCTTCTGGTGACAAACAGACCCGAACTATTTGAAATAGTTAACGCAGAACAGGGAATCAGCGATCATAAAGCGGTTACTGCATCGATGACTTAAGCCGTAAATAGAAATATTAAAAAAGTTAGGACGATTTTTCTGTTCAGCAAAAGTGACAAAAACCAGATTACAGAGTACCTGACGGCACAACACAAAAGTTTTGTCTCAAGTACAGATAGTGTTAAGGATCACTGGACAAACTTCAAAGCCATCGTACAATATGCGTTAGATGAGCATGTGCCAAGCAAGATCGCAAGAGTAGGAAAAGAGCCACCGTGATACAACAACCGAGTTAGAAAACTGCTGCGGAAGCAAAGGGAACTTCACAGCAAACATAAACATAGCCAAAGCGATGCACACAAATAAAAATTACGCGAAGCGAAATGTAGTATGAGGAGGGCTATGCGAGAGGCGTTCAATGAATTCGAAAGTAAAGCTCTATGTATTGACGTGACAGAAAATCACAAGAAATTTTGGTCTTATGTCAAAGCGGTAGGTGGATCAAAACAAAATGTCCAGACACTTTGCGACCAAAATGGTACTGAAACAGAGGATGACAGACTAAAGGCCGAAATACTAAATGTCTTTTCCAAAGCTGTTTCACAGAGGAAGACTGCACTTTAGTTCCTTCTCTAAATTGTCGCACAGATGACAAAATGGTAGATATCGAAATAGACGACAGAGGGATAGAAAACAATTAAAATCGCTCAATAGAGGAAAGGCCGCTGGACGTGATGGGATACCAGTTCGATTTTACACAGAGTACGCGAAGGAACTTGCCCCCCTTCTTGCAGCGGTGTACCGTAGGTCTCTAGAGGGGCGTAGCCTTCCAAAGGATTGGAAAAGGGCACAGGTCATCCCGTTTTCAAGAAGGGACGTAGAACAGATGTGCAGAACTATAGACCTATATTTCGATCAGTTGTAGAATTTTGGAACAAGTATTATGTTCGAGTATAATGACTTTTCTGGAGCCGGCCGCGTTGGTCTAGGGGTTCTAGGCATTCAGTCCGGAACCGCGCGACTGCTACGGTCGCAGGTTGGAATCCTGCCTCGGGCATGGATGTGTGTGATGTCCTTAGGTTAGTTAGGTATAAGTAGTTCTAAGTTCTAGGGGACTGATGACCTCAGAAGTTAAGTCACATAGTGCTCAGAGCCATTTGAACCATGTGATCGGTAAACAAATCTCCGTTCGGTAGAGAGTGATATAGGTCTACTATAACAATAAACTTTTATTTCAAAATGTTAGCTACATTCTGTATACAGTAGTGTATAACCTGAAATGCTCCAACCGGAAAATGACAACGTTGCTCATAAACACTGTTGAATTCGTTTCTTAAAGAAGGAAATAGATATTGGAGCGGTCTTCCTGACACATTAAAAATGAAGATGGAAAATTTCTTGCAGATTAATTCCTACATCGAAAGATTTCTAGTGAGGTTTAGGGAACACTTTTCGAATAAGGATGACAGTCTAAGTGCCAATCTCTGCTTCCATCGGATTGCAGTCGCTCTTTGCGCTCATAATTCAATGTCAGTTCCTCGAACAAGGGGCAGTATGTTACTTCTAAGTATCGTAATAAACAAGACCAATAACGAAAATATAGCCACATCATCAAGCTGCATTGTTTGACATTAAGCTGCGAAATAATGATATATTTTTACAAAGTAATTGTCTTGCAGAAGTTTGAAAACGACTTCATAACGAAGAATCACGAGAATCCAAAGTGTGTGGTTTCTAATTTTTATACAAAGAGTGTAAAATTTTCCGGAAAACTATTTCAGCAACAGATACAGGTTTGCTTCGTTACATAAGGAAACTTTTGCAGCAGCACAGTAGAAGAAGCAACTTTCAGCTATCTGCTTTTCTTGAATCAAAATCTAAGTAGGACACGATTCTTTGCGTGACAGTGCGGAACCGTCTGCTACAAACAGTCCATGACAAACTATCATAGCAATGATTCTGAAGAAAAAAATCAGTGCATGCTGAGCCTTACGAGAGGAATGTTGTCACGAGCTACATGTCGAGATCAGACCTTCTGAGAGGCGACTTGGCCACTCACCGCAATGTGATGATAGGGAAGACTTTCTCTTTTCGTGTTAATGTTGTAAGAAATCTGCCTCATAGACTTCTATAAGGATTTTCGTCGTTCTAAACTTCCTTGACTTCACAAGCTTGCAACATGTTTATGTACATGTATGGCATCATAGATCTGTGTGTGCACGTTTTTTGATCTGTAGGTAAAACGTTAGCTTGAAACAAATTTTACAACTGAAACACATGTGGAATTCAGGTCCGTCCTTATTGTCTAGTAATTTTTAGACTATAGCGTTGTACCGATGCCTATAATGTACGTCTATAATTAATGCTCAGTGGCACTACAGCTCTACTATTTATGTCAAATAGTATACAACTGGCAGTGCTGTAAAACAGCAGTTTCTTAATCAGTAGTCGGCACTTAAGTAGGAAAATTTAACTCACGTGATTTTGTTTCCGGTCTACCAATAAGAAATACGTAGAAACGGTAGTGAGATCGGATGCAGAAAGAAGAGCAACGAGCAAGCCGTCAACTAAGAGCAGCCAATAATGAATGTGTGGCACCATCCAACTGGCCAGTTGCGGCTACTTGGCATCGCTGATTACTCGCGAATTTCAAGTAATGTCGTTAATACATACCACGTGCCTTCTGCCGCGTCGTGTCATGTGTTATAATCACCCACCTAAATGGCAATACTATAAAGATGTAGTGGTACTCTTCTTTCTTGGCATTTTTTCCGATATCATCACGTGGCACCATCTTAATCTTGATTTGGCAGTGTTAGTGGTACGGAGGTAGTGATCTTCTACAGACTTTTTTTAAATAATTTGGTTTCATGAGTGAACTTCAGTCGGATCGTTCCTATTTTTACCCCCCAGAAAATTTCATTTTACCCTTGGGGGTGATTATCCCCAGCTTGGGAGGCGCTGTGTGGCGTCCTCTGTGTTATTCAGTGTTTTGGTATTTAACTAATTTGTAAATGAAAATGATAATGTTATTTCATTACAGTCAGTAATTACAAACTACTTTTTTCTCCCGGCTAAAGATTTGGTCAAGTTGCTAAAGAAATCCAAGTTACGTTGTGTTAATGTGTTGTCTGTAATCTGTGTAAGTGTCACTAAATCACAGTTCATACAACAGATTCTATATAGCTATTGATTATGATAGAAAAAGTTATCTTCAGCAAAATGATCATTAAACCCACCGATTATCAGCCGCGCACAACACTGACGTATGTTACCCGAAACAATATTCTTCGAAACTTGTGCGTAATTAATTTCGGCACCATACATCAGCAAGAAAAGTTTGTTATATAGATCTTGTTATGAGCACTGTTTTTTAAAGAACCAATCTGATTCGAATTATTTTCATTAAAATGAGTTCGGGACCACCGATGCACATTTATTTTTACACATTTTTAATAGCTTCGCCATTTATGTCTGCAGAGTTGCGTAATTTGAATTTGCCGCTGAGATAATTGTTAAGATGGCGGCAGATAATTGACAGAGACTTTCTGTTGTTAGGGCAAATTTCCTTTTAAAAGGATAAGTATTGAATTAATGCTTATTAAATTTTACTTTTATATTGTGCTCTATTTAGACTAATTTTCATGAAGCAAACCTTTGATATTTTCGTCTGAAACACAGATAAAAATGCGATACAAATCGCTATCATCAATGGCTGCGCTCCTTGCAGCGGAAAAAAATAATTAACGCAGATAATGCTTATTGGGAGAGGAAGTAAAGTTACAAATATTTATTCACACAGAACTTTATTCTCAGGTAATAATTAACAAATAATTACAATTTCTTAACAGACCTCTGTTTGATATGCGTCTTGCGTCGGCAACCTACAAAAGCCAACCAAAAAGAGGTAAAAACAAAGAAGAGGAACGCAGATCATAAAAGGTTTTTAAAATTATCATTGTCTTTATATGATACACATCGATATGTCCAATTACATCATAAAATAATATAAATAATTAATATTTATAACCGTTTTGTTTTATCTCGCTGTTTTTCTATCTCTCGGCTAGATAATGTTTATAACTGTTAGAGGTATTATTTCCTCTCGTCGCACTTTAGCTAAAATTTATCTCGTCGATGTTACAGCTGGCTTACAACAATGTCTGGGAGAAATTGATTCGTTTGCTACCAGAGGTTTGACCGTGGTCTTCCAGGAACACGCACGGGAGTTTGTGGACAATGTGTATGAAAGCACGATTCGCACATTCATCTTGTCCTACGAATAGGAGGGGCGCTAAGTATGATGCAAACCATACAGTTCAGACCTCATTGTCTCCACTGTGTGACAACCGTGAAGCGGGATATTTGAATGATCCTTGATTAAAGCTTCTTTCACATCCAAAAGATACATTTCCAATTTGAGCCCTTATCAAAAGTTTATATACAAAGTCCGCCCCACAAACCCCCAAGCAAGTAATGTGAATCACGGAATATACCCTGCATATTGTCAACAGGCGGGGCCTGCAACACTCCATCTGCATACTCCAGAAATTACCTTTACAATTCTCGATTTCGTCCCATTAGGAACAAAGTGCTGCCTTCTATATGCAATGAAGTCCTGATCTCATTCGCAAATGTAAACCATACTCAATAAGTTAATATTTGGTTCATTAACCGACAGTGCGGAACTGTGTAGAAATAACAACAACAATTTTGCGTGGCTCGCTGGCCTCCTGGAAGTCTCTCAATTGGACTCCCATTTTCGCGACTTGCCTGTCCATAACCCACCACAATCATCCAACCTGGGAAAACGGTCAAGGCTAGGAAAACACGCAGGTTGAAATATCCAAGAACGGACTGGGGTTCAATCTCTAGACGTGCTGGTTTCCAACGAAGCGCTTAGCTGCTAGACCGCCAAGACCGACAAATATTCTTTGCTCAGGCGATCTCATATAAGTTGTGGCTAGGAACAGATCACTCGAAAATTCTCTATGGGACCTGACAGCGATCCGTCGGAGTATGAGTAATCCACTGAATTCCAGGTCCATATCGGTAACGTCGATATGCAGCAGGATTTTAGAACATATATTGTGTTCGAACGTTATGAATTACCTCGAAGGAAACAGTCTATTGACACACAGTCAACATTGGTTTAGAAAGCATCGTTGCTGTGGAACACAACTAGTTCTTTATTCACTTGAAGTGCTCAGTGCTATTGACAATGGATTTCAGATCGATTCCGTATTCCTGGATATCCGAAAGGCTTTTGACACTGTACCACACAAGCGGCTCGTAGTAAAATTGCGCGCTTATGGAATATCGTCTCAGTTATGTGTTGGATTTGCGATTTCCTGTCAGAGAGGCCACAGTTCGTAGTAACTGACGGAAAGTCATCCAGTAAAAGAGAAGTGATTTCAGGCGTTCCCCAAAGTAGGTGTTACAGGCCCTTTGCTGTTCCTTATCTATATAAACGATTTGGGAGACAATATGAGGAGCCGTCTTCGATTGTTTGCAGATGCCGCAGATATTTATCGACAAATAAAGTCATGAGGCGATCAAAACAAACTACAAAACGATTTAGAAAAAATTTCTGAATGTTGCGAAAAGTGGCCGTTAACCATAAATAACGAAAAGTGTGAGGCCATACACATGAGTAATAAAAGGAACTCGTTAAACTTCGGTTACACGATAAATCAGTCTAAGAGCCGTAAATTCAACTAAATACCTAGGTATTACAATGACAAACGACTTAAATTGGAAGGAACACATAGAAAATGTTGTGGGGAAGGCTAACAAAGGCTGCGTTTTATTGGCAGGACACTTAGAAAATGTAACAGACCTACTAAGGAGACTGCCTACACTACGCTTGTCCGTCCTCTTTTAGAATACTGGTGCGCGGTGTGGTATCCTTACCAGGTAGGACTGACAGAGTACATCGAAACAGTTCAAAGAAAGGCAGCACGTTCTGTATTATCGCGAAATATGGGAGACAGTGTCACAGAAATGATATAGGATTTGGGCTCGAAATTCATTAAAAGAAAGGTGTTTTTCGTTGCGACGGAATCTTCTCACGAAATTCCAATCACCAACTTTCTCTTCCGAATGCGAAAATATTTTGTTGACACTCACCTACGTAGGGCGGAACGATCACCACGGCAAAATAAGGGAAATCAGAGCTTCTACGGAAAGATATAGGTGTTCATTCTTTCCGTGCGCTATACGAGATTGGAATAATAGACAACTGTGAAGGTAGTTCGATGAATCCTCTGCCAGGCACTTGAATGTGATTTGCAGAGTATCCATGTAGATGTAGATATAGAGTGTGCAGTGAGAGTCAAATATAATTACATGTACTGTCAGCAAAACACGGCATTCCAAGGTTAATTGAAGTGTAGAAAGTTTGAGAAGTATGCTAGTGACGCAGGCAGGGAATGTGCTTTGTTTGTCCCTCAGGTGCTGGGCTACACGCTTCTGGGAGCCGTGACGTTCATGGCCCTGGAGGGCGGGCTGTCGTCGCCGCAGCAGCCGCCGCAGCCGCCGGCGTCGCCGTCCAAGCACGCCGCGGGAGTCGACGACGACATCCGCTCGCGCACCGTCGAGAAGCTCTGGTCCATCACCGAGGACCTCAACATCCTCTACAAGGACAACTGGACGCGCCTCGCCGCGCAGGAGGTGCTCAAGTTCCAGGCAAGTCAGCCGCGCGGGCGCACCACCCTTAACCCGACATCTCAGCTCTCTCACTACAGTAGTCTCTAGAATAACAGCTGCTGAATCAAGAGTTCGAGGAACGGCAACTAATGTACAGTGTGTGTTCGAAAGTGTTTGGCCACCTGTTAGTGGCCATTAAGAGTAGGGTCTGTCCATCCTTCACTTTTATGGGGTTGAACTCTGCTGGGAACATTTCAGGGGTGTCTAATTGTCTGTGGAGAAGTAACAGCCCGAAACATCCTGATGAGCCGAAAAATAGTGCTGTTGGACGCTGATGTCTCGAGGAAAGACGACGTTCTAACTTATCCCAAAGGTGTTCCTTTGGGCTCCGGTCGGGACTCTCAGCAGACTAGTCCATCATTTTCAGAGGAGTTACTGCTCCAGATTACTGCCTCACAGATGCTGATTTATGACAGACTACTTCTTCATTCTGATACAGTCATCGTCCCCAAACATTTCTTCTACTGTAGTCACTACGCCACGCTGTAAAATGTGTTCATATCATCTCACATTTATCATTTTAATAAGTGCCATAAGAGTACGACATCCTAACTACGGAAAACATCCCCATGCTGTAACACCACTTAATCTGTACGTCACTTTTAGCACCAGAAGTTGTCGCACGTAACGTTCTCAAAGCATCTGCCAAAGCCAAGTTCTTTCCTTGGCTTGCCATATAGTATAGCGTAGTCCATCACTTAAAATCACTCCCTTCCAGTCATCCACTGCCCAGTAGCGTCACTGTTTACACCACCTAAAGCGTCCCTTCGCACTGGATGCACAAATGTGTAGCCTACTTCGAGTTGCTTGACTGTTGTATCCCATTCTTTTGAACTCCCTACGCACAATAATTGTGCTAGCTGGACTGCTAGTACCACTATGGAAGTCAGGAGTGATTCCCTCCGTTGATTTTCTGCAATGTTTCACAAACACCTTCCACAACGCTCGATGGTCCCTGTTCGTCAGTGTATATCTCCTTGCTCTTGGTTTAGCTGTTGCTGTTCCTTCACGTTTACACTCTACAAACACATCGGTTAAAGTCGATTTGAGCAGGTCTAGTAGTGCTGAAACGTCGCTGATGTATTTGTTGGTCGAGCTACATTCAGCGACTAGTCCACTGAACTCTCGTGGCCGACCCAATCTGCTGTTAATGGTTGTCTACTGAAAACACAGCACTGTCCGATTTTTTATATACTGGCTGGTCTGCCCCTCAATTAGATAAAGAGACTCGATTGTAATGTATTTCACCAGTGAGCTATCTTAACAAATGGTTCAAATGGCTCTGAGCACTATGGGACTTAACATCTCAGGTCATCTTTCCCCTAGAACTTAGACCTACTTACACCTAACTAACCTAAGAACATCAAACACATCCATGCCTGAGGCAGGATTCGAACCTGCGATCGTAGCGGTCGAGCAGTTCCAGACTGAAGTGCCTAGAACCGCTCGGCCACCAGGGCCAGCCTATCTAAACACTACTTCTGCGCGTAACGTATTACGACTTACTATGCATTCGCAACTATTAGAGGAGGTGTTTCAAGTGTCGTTCTAGAATTCGTATGAAGTACAATACTTGTCTGTGCATTGAGATTTCTTTCTGCCACTCTCTGATCATTCTGTAAATTTGGCGAAATCTGTACCGCTCGCTGCTTCAGTTCTTCTGTTCTACCACAGCTAGTGCGGATTTGACTTTCCGTTATTGAAGTGATCTTGGAGGCCAAGGCACATGCCCTGTTGGGCTACCCATCTTGGAGCCATCTGGCGTAAGCAGTAAAAGGTGCCTTTGCCCAGTCATGCGTGTAACTCACCAGGGTCCCAGAAACTGGGTCGTGGTTAGAATGTATGGCCAGTGTGATGGGGACTTAATCCAAATGTTTACATTTCAAATGTATTTGTACTAAGTACGAGAACGCTTCATTCTGAAGTTGACTGGCAATAACGCATTAACAGTTTTCTATCAAAAGGGCTCATTCGCGGAACCATGTTTACGGAAACGGTTTTTGCGTCTACTATTGTGTACTTCCACACCTGATCAACAAAAACATTGAAAACACTGCTCACCTCGCGACTGAAAGCCACGTGGTGACGCAACTGTCACTTGACGCGGTAGGGAAAGAAGATAATCGAGGGAGCGAAGAACTCGCACGCCGCAGACGGGGAAATCCACTGATACCAGTGATTCTGACAAAAGTGCAGATTGTCGTCTGGGAACAAGGATCTGATAAACGGCGAAGCTGGTCTGCTCTTCGTGTGCCCATGTCGTGAGCATCTATGCGAAGTGGTTGAAGGACGCTGAAACCAGGAGCAGGCAACAAGGTATTGGGCGTCTATGTCTCATCACAGATCTCGGAGGTCGGAAACTTCCCACTGTGTAATACAGGGCAGGAGTCGATGTATGGTAGATCTAACAGCAGAACACAGTGCCGCTGCAGGCACAAGTGTTTCGGAGCGTACTGATCAGAGCGCATTGCTGAACATGGGGTTCCGGGGCAGACGGCTTCTGCGTGTTCCCGTGTTGGCCCAAGACACTGTCAGTCACGACTGCATGGGGACGTCGAGACTGGGCTGTTTTTCAACGGAAGTTCATCGCCAGATCAGATGACATACGTGTGTTAGAAAAAGATTGTATTTATTTCCCTTAACGAGCATTCAGATGGGAAAACCTTCAATAAGATAGCAGTGAATACGAAGGTAGAGAACAGCCATGTGCAGTTTCGATCTTGGTACTAATTTTGGGATCGCATAATGAATATTGGCACTGGTCAAGCGAAGAGAATATCAGAAAGCGTTACTGGAAAGTGAACTTGGAAGAACAAACACCGTTCACAGATGCAAAGTGCATCCTAAAAATCAAACAACCAAGTGTGGTCATCAGTTACTGAAACGACTAACTCCGCAAAGTTAAAAAATACCGCACCCCTTGAACTATGCCACGGAAAAGAGTTGCTGGGCGAATCTCACCAAATAAACTTCCAGTACTCGGCAGCGTGCACGCCGGCTGTGAGCAGCAGTTAATAGCGTGCTGCCTCCATCTTCGCGTGTGCGACCCGTGAGGCTGCCAGCGAGAGCGTCGTTCGTGGAGGCAGAAGTTAGAGTGCTGTCTAAACTGAAATTCTAATTTCTCTCGGAAGTTTTGGAAAAGCTCCAAGGAGTCCACGGTAGTGATTCCGAGCTCCATCCAGTCTTTAGCCAAGTTTTGCTGAGATTGCGACCAGCGCCCCAATTTCAAGATTTCGTCACAGCGCCAGCAAGAGTAAGACTTTTTGTTTATTTTGTGGGTGGGGGCACAACCAAGTTCCAGAGAAGCCGTTGAGTCGCTCTGACATGCAGTTCTCGCAAAAAACTTCCAACTTCCACTTTCTTTAAGAAAAAACTGAAGTCCTCCGTGTAGGCACAGCGTCTTTCTTTGCACGAGCGCTTCCTAGTCGCCTGGCGCTTTACCTCCCATCGTGTTAAACATGAATAAAATATATAAGGTGGCGCTACACGAATAATTAAGCCACCTTACAACTTCCTACTGAAGGCCGCTATGGCCGAGCGGTTCTAGGCGCTTCAGTGCGGAACCGCGCGACTGATACAGTCACAGGTTAGAATCCTACCTCGGGCATGGATGTGTGTGATGTCATAAGGTTAGTTAGGTTTAAGTAGTTCTACGTTATAGGGGACTGATGACCTCAGATGTTTAGTTTTAAAAAAATGGCTGTGAGAACTATGGGACTTAACTTCTGAGGTCACCAGTTCTCTAGAACTTATAACTACTTAAACCTAACTAGCCTAAGGACATCACACACATCCATGCCCGAGGCAAGATTCGAACCTCCGACGGTAGCGGTCGCGCGGTTGCAGACTGTAGTGCCTAGAACCGCTCGGCCACCCCGGCCGGAATTTTTCTGTGAGCGAGCGGATGTATATAATTGCTAAATATGGATCTGTTCTCTTAGCATACTCTGAAAGGAACCTGAGTGGTATGCAATCTGGATCGGAGGCCTTGGCTTTTTTAAGTGATTTAAGCTGCTTTGTAACACCGAGGATATCTGTGCTGTGGGGGTGAACAGGAGACTGACGACCTTAGCTGTTTGGCCTCCTTATTCGGCATCGGCAGCAGGGAAGCGGTGTGATTCTGTTCGCTTCGCAGCTGTGGTGTTGCTGGTGATAACTGAGTGCTGGTCGCGCCCACAGGATACTCTGGTGCGGAACCTGCGCGGAGGCGGCGTGCTGCGGCCGGGGGGCGGCGGGGGCGGAGCGGCCGGGGGCGGCGCCTACGGCTACGGCTACGGCGGCCACCACCACCGCTGGTCCTTCTCCTCGTCCTTCCTCTACTCGCTCACGCTCATCACCACCATCGGTAAGTAGCGCAGCTGGCGCCACCAGCGCTCCTCCTTCCCTGTCGTTACCATTAGGGCGCATTCGCAGTGGCGCAATCAACAGTCACCAGACCAGCATCGGCCGACGGTTTGGTCACAATATGGCCTTACTTCCCATGTTAGTTTTTGGCGGGAGCAGCAAGCTTTGGTTAGGTTCGAAGCTGTTCTATCAGGGAAGTACGAATCTATTTCCTCGATTATTGGTGAAACCAGACAAGTTTTACGAATGGGTGAAATGAAGAGAGAAACGTTCTATTACTTACCCGAGATAACTAGTGGTGACATTTAAAAGCAATGTTACAAACACTCCGTCCAATTCAAATAAATTCAGAAATACGTCAGTCAATCTTCGGCGACTGTCATTCAGCGTGCCTGTGAAATACAAACATAAACTTTACAATAAGACAGGCCAGCCTCCGATTTCTCAAACAATCGAAGTCCCGTCTATAAAGGCTTCAAACGTCTGCTTACTTTACAAATGAGTTAATGCGTTAAACATTTGACATTCAGTATGCAAGCCAGAAAAAGTTTCGAAAAGATTCGAGATTACGTTGAGTTTGTTGGAAGTCGCTAAGTGGTCTCATTATGAAATACTAGATGAATAAATTCTGGGTAATTTGCACTACACTTTAAGTGCATACAATTATTAGCGCATCTCAGTGTTCGTGACGTCATATTTCCTAAACTGTCTCTCGTACAACGATATAATTTTACAGGGAAATTCACTGATATATTTAGGTACTGGTTGCAAACAATGTTGCCAATGGAGTTGGTAGTAAGGAAGTAATACATAAAAACGTCGTGCCTGACGAAGTTTCACTTGCTCCATTTGAAACAGAAGCTAGTTTTTCACACATCTAAATATCTATGACTTCATATCTCCTTAATTATATGTTGTACAATGATGTGACTTCGCAGGTATGTTCAGCGGTATGTATGGATACCGTCTTCAAACTTTGTTGCGAATACAGTAATGAGTTAAAACGTCACGTCTGATACCGAAGTTTTACTGCATCAAGCGATAAACTATTTTTTCTTTCATCATTTTGTGGATGAGGGAGGATGGGGGCGGGTGTCAACGAGAAAGTGTTTCGTAATGTTTCGAAATTATGTCTAAACTTGATGCAAGTCAGAAAGTGCTCTCATACGGCTCAATGAGCCAACTCAGAGAATTTGTGAGGCGTCAATTTCACTGCCTTAACACAAATACACAGTTTCTAACTGTAAACTTTTCTTATTGTGTTAAACTGGATGAGTAGATTATGACAGAATTTTAAATTTTTAAATTCTGTCAATAATTACGCGAAACTGTAAAAAACAAATTTTTGTTGGTCCTGCTACTGGGTTCCGGATTCTCAGGTGGTCTGAACACTAAAGCACTGAAAACTGGAAACACATAGCCTGTATCACTTGTGCAAACCATATCTAATAACTGAGTCACCATCCTACTGGCATAAAAACTCTAGTAAAAAGTAATAATAATTCGTAGACAGCTACCTCCCAGTTACGACAACCCAAAAAACCACCACTACAGATATTCTAAGCATCAAAATAAACATCCGCCATCTTTCTCACATGATCACGTAATTTTTAAGGTAATTTTTAAGCTAGGCGTGAACTTTCACATATGGTTCGCCTGCGTTGCAGATGACTTGCCTGGTTAAGTATACACAGGGTGATTCGGGTGCCCTCGAGACCTTCAAAAGCCGCATGCGAGATTTTCATAGCCTCTTTCTCGCTAGACACAAACTATTAGTCCTGCAGAAAAATGAACAGGAATTTTTTGTAGGCTATTTAATGCAGTTAAATTTTGTTCTGGGTTACGTTTTCCCTGGAGGCCACGGTTTTTGTGACATTCTAGAAAAACGCTTGTAAAAGTTGTTTTTGTTGGCTTTTCTTGAATAATTCGAAAACTACGACGTCTAGTGAAAACGTATCACAGTACAAAATTTAATTACATGAAATTTCCTACATGAAGGTCCTATTCATTTTTCTGAAGACTAATAGTCTGCGCATAATGCACGAGAGAATATGAAGTCATTGTGGATTGCAAAACACCCATAAATTGGTGCAGCTGACTTACCCTGTACACGAGGCAGAAATGGCTAGGCAGCCTCTGAATTGTAGAATTACTACCTTTCAATTAATTATTTAATTTCCAAGATGTTTCAAAATTGTGGTTTCCAACAGAATAGCGATTTCAAAATATTGATTCTCAGCCATATCCCTCTTATTTCATTTCTCATAAATGAGGTACCACAAAATGATTTTCTCTTGTCCTAAACTAGAAAATAGATTCCGCCACCCTTTCCAAACACATAACAATTTATTATTAAGTTATAATCCCGAGAATATAACACCAACAACGTCTTCTATCTACTTGCTTTCATATTTTAGACATATAGTGGGGCAAGCCTATTGTTTCTTCTGTAATGCATATATTGATTCTCTTCAAAATTTAGGGGTAAATTAACGTCCAATAGTATTTCATTAACCAATCTTTCTAAAACTTCACTACCTGGCATGTGGTAATGTTGCTGTGGATGAGTCATTAACGTTTACAACAAAATTTCATTAACGTATACAACAAAATGTAAGAACCGTAAGACGGTACCGTGTGGGAGACCATATATAATTAGTTTCCGGTTAGATAATGACTCTTAGCTTAATACTGCACTCTTTCCTTCTCACACAGTTTGTCTCTAGCCAGAAGTACATGATCTGTACCATTGTACGGTATTTCCTGTAACACCATAATACTGTACTTTACTGATAATAAAATTCTGATTCACAGAATATACCACTAGCCTGTATTTTATAGCCTAATGAATTAAGTACATTCTCGACAACCCTGCCATCTAGCAGCGCAGTGTGCCGGCCAGCCTGTGGATGGTTTTTAGGCAGTTTTCCATCTACACGGCGAAAGCTGGCTGGTTCCCCTTATTCCACCTCAGTTACATTATGTCGCAAACACCGTCTCCACGTACGCGTACACCATCATTACTATACCACGCAAACACTAAGGGTTACACTCGTCTGGTATGAGGCGTTCCCAGGGGGTCCACTGGCGGCCGAACCTCACAATAGCCCTGGGTTCGGTGTGGGGCGACGGTGAGATAGATGGACTTCTGTGGCTTGTTGCGGGGTTGTGTACCACAAAGGGCTAGGTCCCCGGTTGAATACACAATAGACACACACACACACACACACACACACACACACACACACACACACACACACACATTCTCGCTGTACGTGAAAATAGACTTTTTAACATCAGAACCCTTAGAAATCCAGACTATGACTCTGACAAAATGTTATTTGCAGTCAGATGATTAAGAAGCCGTTTTTATATTATATTTCCTAAAATTTTCTAGTGTACTGGCAAAAGTAAAACTGGACGAAAGTTTGATAGCCTTTCGTTACTTCCTTTCATATGCAGAGACCTGGTTTCCACGTATTTCAGCCAAGTAAATGTTCAGAAATGTACGATTCTGTACTTCATTGAACGTAGAAAAATAGTATCGTATGTCCAAATCGAAGAGTCTTAATTGGAATCAGTTGTCTCCTACAGTATGTACGAATATGAATTGTAATTATGTCTTAGAATAAATGTAGGCCTGTCAGGAACCAAACTTCGTTTCACTCGTAGGTTATAGGGAAAACACAGTCAGTCCAGAAAGGAGGCAGTTAACAAATCAGTTGTGTGTCACATGGTAGAAAATTCCACAAGTGTGTGGGACCCTTACTGTATAGGACTAACAAGATACAATGAACATGCAGAAAGAATGGCGGAACGAATGGTCGTAGTTTGTGTGACTCACTGCAAAGCACCACGAAAAAGTCGAAAAAAATAAATTGGCCGTCAATTTAAGACACATGCCAATTATCTCGTGAACGTCTACTCACAAAGCCTCGAGAACGAGCATTAAGTGAACCTGCGTATCTTTCCCCATGGTCGATCAAGAGAAGATTAATACCGCGCGGACAGGGGCATTTAAGCTCATTCATCCTGTGTTTCAAACGCGATTGGAAAGGAAAGAAACCATAATATTTTGTACCATGCTAAGCTCCAACTACCAGCCATTTGACAATAGTTTGCACATTATGAGCACAGATGTAAGGGCGGAATGAATGATTTTAATCAGGTAATTTCTCCTTTACAAATCTAAGTTGCCAACTCGTACATCGTGTCCTGATGTAACTCAGTCAGTTCTCTCTGGTGACTCATTCTGATAGAATGTTGACGAAGTGATCCGATAGTTGTATCTCCTCAAATGGCCTCACACACAGACCGTGTCCAGAATCCTTTCGCAGTTTAGTGCATGTGAAACGTAAGTGTCCGCAGCTCGTGGTCGTGCGGCAGCGTTCTCGTTTCCCACGCCCGGGTTCCCGTGTTCGATTCCAGGCGGGGTCAGGGATTTTCTCTGCCTCGTGATGACTGGGTGTTGTGTAATGTCCTTAGGTTAGTCAGATTTGAGTGGTTCTAAGTTCTAGGGGATTGATGACCATAGATGTTAAGTCCCATAGTGCTCAGAGCCATTTGAACCACTTTTTTTTTTAACTTAAGTCAGGTGCCACAGAGTCTGGCCAATTCGGCCAAACCCGAAATAATATTTTATATTTATACGTGACATTCCTTTTATTTAGTCGTTAATAAACTGTTTATGTTGTCTAAAGCAGTTAAGAACTAATGTTAAATATAGTAACATTATGACGTATATCATTTTAACCAGAATGTCACTTTACTTGCTCACTAGGCGACTGACAACAGTCGAAAGACAGAAAGGTGCAGCATCTGCAACATTTTCATTAAAACCCTTCTAGGGGCACAGCAGCGTCATTATAACAATTTCAATTAATAAGGTAACTGACGTCGAGTCTGCCCCGAGGGAGGCCGCTGAAAATACACTTCTGGAAATGGAAGAAAGAACACATTGACACCGGTGTGTCAGACCCACCATACTTGCTCCGGACACTGCGAGAGGGCTGTACAAGCAATGATCACACGCACGGCACAGCGGACACACCAGGAACCGCGGTGTTGGCCGTCGAATGGCGCTAGCTGCGCAGCATTTGTGCACCGCCGCCGTCAGTGTCAGCCAGTTTGCCGTGGCATACGGAGCTCCATCGCAGTCTTTAACACTGGTAGCATGCCGCGACAGCGTGGACGTGAACCGTATGTGCAGTTGACGGACTTTGAGCGAGGGCGTATAGTGGACATGCGGGAGGCCGGGTGGACGTACCGCCGAATTGCTCAACACGTGGGGCGTGAGGTCTCCACAGTACATCGATGTTGTCGCCAGTGGTCGGCGGAAGGTGCACGTGCCCGTCGACCTGGGACCGGACCGCAACGACGCACGGATGCACGCCAAGACCGTAGGATCCTACGCAGTGCCGTAGGGGACCGCACCGCCACTTCCCAGCAAATTAGGGACACTGTTGCTCCTGGGGTATCGGCGAGGACCATTCGCAACCGTCTCCATGAAGCTGGGCTACGGTCCCGCACACCGTTAGGCCGTCTCCCGCTCACGCCCCAACATCGTGCAGCCAGCCTCCAGTGGTGTCGCGACAGGCGTGAATGGAGGGACGAATGGAGACGTGTCGTCTTCAGCGATGAGAGTCGCTTGTGCCTTGGTGCCAATGATGGTCGTATGCGTGTTTGGCGCCGTGCAGGTGAGCGCCACAATCAGGACTGCATACGACCGAGGCACACAGGGCCAACACCCGGCATCATGGTGTGGGGAGCGATCTCCTACACTGGCCGTACACCTCTGGTGATCGTCGAGGGGACACTGAATAGTGCACGGTACATCCAAACCGTCATCGAACCCATCGTTCTACCATTCCTAGACCGGCAAGGGAACTTGCAGTTCCAACAGGACAATGCACGTCCGCATGTATCCCGTGCCAACCAACGTGCTCTCGAAGGTGTAAGTCAACTACCCTGGCCAGCAAGATCTCCGGATCTGTCCCCCATTGAGCATGTTTGGGACTGGATGAAGCGTCGTCTCACGCGGTCTGCACGTCCAGCACGAACGCTGATCCAACTGAGGCGCCAGGTGGAAATGGCATGGCAAGCCGTTCCACAGGACTACATCCAGCATCTCTACGATCGTCTCCATGGGAGAATAGCAGCCTGCATTGCTGCGAAAGGTGGATATACACTGTACTAGTGCCGACATTGTGCATGCTCTGTTGCCTGTGTCTATGTGCCTGTGGCTCTGTCAGTGTGATCATGTGATGTATCTGACCCCAGGAATGTGTCAATAAAGTTTCCCCTTCCTGGGACAATGAATTCACGGTGTTCTTATTTCAATTTCCAGGAGTGTACTACCGAACCATAGGTCGTTTTAGTATTTTGTATGATGATACGGTAGAACACCCAGCACGAATTTAACAGAAATGATTCTGATCGAGGAAGTCTGCATACTTATATCTCAAACATAACAGCGTTAAAAGCTCAGGTCATATCTCAGCGATAACTAGAGCCAGACAGTCGACATACTAACTGCAAAGGAGAAGAGTATGAAGTCTAATTTACGGTCAACAAGCGGCTCAAAGCCGATGGTGGTCATGAATCGACTCGCAGCAGCTTGTTAATTCTATTCACAGTGCATGGGTAGTAATTATCATTAGAGCACTGTATTAAATGTTATGCTGTACATATTTATTCTAACTGAGCAAAAACTCAACAATCGCAAATAATTACAAGACACTAGCTTTTGATTTACGCCCATTCATGGTGTAGACTGGACTACAGATGTATTGGGCGACGAATGCGGCTGCACGTTTTGCCTCAGTGGCCTAAGTGTGTGGAATATACCCGTAATTCACACACAGCTCCGATGTAAAGCGTGTGTACTTTGTGAAGGCTGGTTGCAGAGAAAATCCTGAAGTGATTTTTTAGAAAATGTGAAACAGATAAGTACGAAAAATTTTCTATATTTCAATCATAAGTAAAACACAAATGTAAAAACTGAGAGAACATCATCATTGATATTACGAGTCACGTTGTATGCTGTGCGACACTGACAATAGTCATAAAAATGAAAATATCAGCCCGGATGGAGGAAAAAAAAAGTGAGTGTAAGGTCTTTCTCTGCTTACAATTTTTCTTTTCCAAGGAGTTACCCTATATACAGTTGTGCGATGTGCTGCAAATGGTAGCTTAAGTCATGAACATTTTAACGAATACGCTTCGACACGTGTTCAGTTTATTGCCGGCAATATGTATAGGCTAGACTCAATTTCCCTCCATGTCTTTGCCAACATCTCTTCCATCACCGTTCGACAGCATCTCGTATTTTTACAGCAAGAGTTTGCACTTTGGGAACTGGTGAGATGAACACTTTATCCTTGACTCAATCAACAAAACATAAAGAGGTGTATCGTATAGGGAACGTGGTGGTACGTCTCTACTGATCCACCCGCAGGGAAAGGTTTCATCCAAGAACTAGCCATCACTAAACCCCAGAGTGGCTTTTCACATCCTTGTTCAAACAATAACAATGGTTGAAATTCCAGTAACAGAGGTGCAACATGCTTTTGTAAATGTGTAGCCTTAAAAACTTCATGACTTAGACTGCCATTTGCAACAAACGGCATAGCATTATACAGCGTAATTCCTTAAAAACAGATTTTTGAAATCATGGGAAGACTTCATGCTCACCCTACATATTCTCCCGCTGTTCTACCATTTGTTTATTCTAGACAGAGCACGAAAGGATTATTATAATAAAATAGTGAAACACACTAACATTATTATCAGTCCTTTGACTTCCCCTGTCGGTTTCCAGTCAATGACACCGTTTGTGACAAATTACTAGTGGTACTAGGAACAGTTTGCATGTAAATGAACTGCCGTTTTACAGTAGAAAAAGAGTTAATTCATGTCCTACTGATAACACAGCTCTTCAACAAAATGATACATGGAGAGTCAATACCCAACGAGATGAAGCTGGGTCACATTAATACAATATTTAAGAAAGGGGATCGCAAAATTTGTTCAAACTATCGAGGAATTTGTGTTACAAACATATTAATGAGAATTTTTGGCGAAAGTAATCAAAAACAAACTGGAAAAAGATTTTAGAACCCAAGAAGAACAATGTGGATTCACGGCTGGGAGATCATGTGTAGACCATATTTTCACATTACGACAGATTTTGGAGAAACATAGGGAAAAATCAGAAAATATAGGATTAATTTTCATAGATCTAGAAAAAGCGTATGATACTGTTGCAAGAAAATTACTTTGGAGAGCACTACGTATGGCAAACATAAACTCTTCCTTGATTAAAATAATACAACAGATGTATAAAGATAACATTTGCCAAGTGAAAGTTGGTAATAAACTTTCACAGTAATTTAGAACAAGCAAAGGCCTTTTACAGGGCTGTCCCATGTCACCATCATTATTTAAAATCTATATAGATATTAGCCTTAGAAAATGGTCTCGTAAATGTAACAGTATGGGATTAGAAATAAGAGATGGAGTTTACCTACATCATTTATTATTTGCTGATGATCAATTAGTGGTAGCACAAGATGGGGAGGTTGCTAACTATATGTGCAATCAAGTAGCAGTAGCACACAAAACTTGGGGTTTGAAGATTAATTACCAAAAAACAGAATACTTGACTAATGAGTCAGTTGAGCTATACATTGAAGGAATGAAAATCAAAAAGATAAACACTTTCTGTTATTTGGGATCCATTTTAGAAATCGAGGGAGAATCAGAAATCAATAAAAGAATTAGTAGCGGACGGAGGGTCATTGGGAAGCTTAACTCAGTCTTATGGAGCAGGAATGTAATGAGCAGAACTAAAACATTAGTATACAAATCCATATTAGAGAGTGTGGTTCTGTATGGAACGGAGACCTGGACAATTAACATGAAGCACATTAAAAAATTACAAGCTCTAGAGATGGACTTTTGGAGAAGATCGGCAAGAATCTCCAGGATAGAAAAGATAAGGAACACCGAAGTAATAAGGAGAATGGAAATAAAAGAAAGAATATATGACATAATGGATAGGAAGAAATTACAGTGGTACGGGTATGTACGACGGATGGGGAAAACCAGAATACCAAAATTAATGTTGGAGTGGGAACCGGAGGGGAGAAGAAGAAGACGCCCTATGACCACCTGGATCCAAAATGTACAGCACACAATGAGGAGAATGGGTGCAGAGGAAGAAGACACACAAGATCGAAACACCTGGAGAAATATTTTGAGAATATAGTTTAAGAACGGTTATTGTTTATATTGTAGTTTCCAAGTAAATTATTATGTTGGAGATAAACGTCTGTAACGAGGAAAAGCTCAAAATAATAAATAAAAAGTTTTAATCCTTAATTAATTAAACTTTTCGAACACTGCACACGCCTGAAGCAACCACCCACTAAATATACTGCCACCGTATGCATTAGTTTTTATCCATCATTCAGTGACCAAGTGATCTGGCGTGCTGTTTGAGAGTTCGCCCCTTCCTGGTTCTTGTCAGTCAAATTTCGGCGTGTAGGGAGAGGGTTAGAGGGGTTTGGAATATTTGTGAGAATACGTAGTTATTTTTTACACGTTTCATTTCTTTCCATAATGGACAAAGCGTGCTATGTGATACCTCGCCCCTTTACAGAGGTATATCTTCAGACAGAAACTGGTGAATCGGAAATGATACAAGGATTTTCCCATGAAGAACACTTGGGATGGGATTTCCAAGTCCAGAATTTGTCTTACAGCGGAAACTCCTATAAAGCCTTGACTGGAAACAGAAGACTGAAATTTTTTTCTGTTTTTTCTCGGCACAGTATTTTCCATTGTCCAAACGTGTGTGTGTGTGTGTGTGTGTGTGTGTGTGTGTGTGTGTGTGTGTGTGTGTGTGTGTGACTGTTTGTTTGCTTGTACATTTCGATTTGTCACTCTATAGAGTATAAATGTTGGCAATATCCTCACGATTTTCTAAAGTCTGCTTTAAAGGAAGAGTCTTACTTCTATGTGATAAACAGGTCTATAACGGCGCTCGTAACTTGTTTGATGTTCCTTCGAATGTGCGCGATTGAACTTCCGCATACCTGCCAGCTGTCTTTTATCTCATATTAATGACATCTTAAAAAAACTAATTTTAGCAACTATGCAAGTTCGGTTCGGTTGGTTTTGGGGGAAGAGACGAAACACTGAGGTCATCGGTCTCATCGGATTAGGGAAGGACGGAGAAGGAAGTCGGCCGAGCCCTTTCAAAGGAACAATCCCGGCATTAGCCTGGACCGATTTAGGGAAATCACTGAAAACCTAAATGAGGATGGCCGGACGCGGGATTGAGCCGTCTTCCTCCCGATTGCGAGTCCAGTGTGCTAGCCACTGCGCCACCTCGCTCGGTACGCAGGTTCAAAGCACACGTGCGATGAGCTGCGAAACTGTGAATAACAAACGTTAGCAGCGGGTTTTACAGCCAGGGAATAATTACATTCTACAAAAATCTGTACACGGGATACTTACATTGTCGTATTAACATTGCCAGTTCTATTATAGAATTGTTCCTATTAAGCAGCAGATACTCCCGTCACTGCAACTTTATTTGAATAAAAATAATTACAAGATTAACAAACGCAAAAGCAACTGTTTAGGCTTCTGGTACCTAAAAAACTTCTCGTCTTGTAACTACAACGTATTTTACTGATTTGTTTGTGGGAAACGGAGACTTGCGTATCGATATCATATTGCTTCGGCGAATTTCGTAAGCTAAACATGCCACGTAAGCAAACGTCACTTTCCACAGTTAGCAATATTACAGCTGGCAACACCACAGTCTGTTAAGCCAAAATTCGTCAATAATTTTAAGACTTCTCTAGCAGTATACCGCAAAACTGCATTAGAGAAGACAACCATTAATTTCCTCTTCCTGTCGCTTGTCCAATTATATTCCGCTGTTTCATCAAAAATATTAAAACATTTATATCAAAGATTGTTGTATGCATCATTTTGATTTTTTACTTAAGATTTTAAAAAAATACATGAATTGTTAAACACATTCTATCTATATAAACAGGAAAGCCACACCGGACACGACAAAATAATGCGTAACGCTAGTGTAGCCCACTAACATGAGTGAAACAATGAAATCAGATACCGGACACAAAGCACAGCAGACAGTCAGAGCGAACGCCGTGGGTAAGTTCGACATGCACAACGTACTCCGTCCGAGGTCAGCCCTTTTGCTTCGTCGCCAGGTCAGGAGGTGACCTTTGGGTGTAACGATGCGAGCGGCAATGCCGGCAGCCGAGGGGCGTGAAGCAGCCTACAGCAAATGCTCCCCTCGGCATAACCGCGGACCTTCGCATTCTCCGTGCTGTCGCGTGAAAAGTGTATTCGCTGTTACAACAGCAGCTGTACTCGGTATAACGTCTTTTCCTATTAGCGTTGTAAATTATTTTACACTTCTCGTCGTTAGTAACTTTATATAGGATGGGGCCCCTCCACGCCCGCACCAACGTGGTGACCAAACCAAAAGTTCTACTGTCACCTCCGTATAACACGTTAGTTTTAGAATCAGGAGTCACAGGATGCAGGCTCTGATGTTATCCATGAGTCTGGGTAAGATTACTCATTTACATGGTCCATCAGGAGATAGAAGTGGTCGAAAACGATCGAAGGGTAGCGGTTGTAAGGGCAGAGGGAAAAAAGTGCCAAGGCAAGCGCCAAGGGAAAAAAACCTCTGCGACAGTAGGACGGGTAGTAATGGCAGTAGCGGACTGCTAGCTGCGACAGCGCATGCAAGGTGTGGTTATGTTAGTGCGAGGTATCGTGCATCGTTACCGTTGTCGTTGCTGGCGCTCGTTCCAGGATCTGCTGCTGCTGCGTCCCTGAAACATTTCATTGTCGTCATATATTAGTGGGCGATCGGTCATAGATCAGCTCACAGTGTGGGGGGGGGGGGGGGGGGGGGTGTGGCTGGTTTGCGTGCTGTGTGCAGTACGGTTTCCCTGCGATTGCCGGTATTTCGGCGGGTTAAACATCTGGGGTTGCCAGTAGTAGCTGAGTTGCAGGGGCTCGCCAGTACTGTCATGTTAGCGTGCTATGGACCATAGATGTTCAGTTTCGTGCTAATAGTGTTTTTGGTCTATTATGTTTCCATGTAGGGTTGTGGTCGTAGTTACCCAGAGAAAGGATAAACGGGTTACGCGAGTGTCTCGTGTTTCTGTATAGTCGTGTGGAGAGTTTTTGGAATACCTGCAAGATGGTATCTAACCGATATTCCCGGTGAAGGTCCGCGGTGCGCGTGTTGCGCGGAGCGTTGCTTATTATTCTGAGTACTTTGTTCTGTATGAGCTGCAGACGGCGCACACGTGTGGGCGCAGCGTATCCCCAAACGGGAGCAGCATACGTCATCAGAGGTCTGATAAGTGGGGTGTACATGGACCTGGACACCCTCCTATTCAGTGTGCTACGTCTGTTAAGCATAGGGTAGAGTTGTTTGAGCCTCGCGTTTGCTTTGTTGGTCACGTGTTGGATGTGGTCCCCCCAGAGTAGTTTCCGGTCCAGCCAGACACCGAGGTATTTGACCTTCTCTCGGAAACGTATTGGGCGTGCGTGTAGTGTTATTTGATTGCAGTGTTGATGTTTGCGCAGTAGTTTCGGTATTCTGGTGAACAGAACGGCTTCGCACTTGTCGACGTTTACTCTAACACGCCACTTCACCAACCAAGGCTCTGCCGTTCTGAGTGCGGTCTGTAGTCGTGAGTTAATGTTAGACGGCTTCCAATCTTGCGCTAGGATGGCAGTGTCATCCGCGTAGATTGCCATCGTCGTGTTATGTGTATCTGGGAGGTCGTTAATGTAGAGGTTAAACAGTAAGGGCCCTAGGATGCTTCCTTGGGGTACCCCTGCCTGTATACCATGTCGTGTTGATAGTTTGCCCTGCACGTCAGTGTTGAAACTCCTGTCCGTGAGATATGAGTGTATGAGACGTACGAGCCCGTCGGGGAACCCTGCGTCGTTTAGTTTGCGTATGAGGCCGTTGTGCCATAGACGATCGAAAGCCTTCTCGATGTCCAGGAACACCGCACCAGTTGCTTTGTTCATGTTGTATCCGTGTGTGATGTATTCGACGACGCGGAGGAGTTGTTGTGTTGTCGAGTGGTGATTCCTGAAGCCGAATTGCTCCGGCCTCAGGGTGTCATTTGTAATGCAGTGCCTAGTGAGTCGTTTTAGTATTACCTTCTCAACAATCTTGCTGAGCGCGCTCAGCAGGCTGATGGGTCGGTAATTTTGTGGGAGGGAGTGGTCTTTCCCCGGCTTCCTGAACATCAGGACCTTGGCCGTCTTCCAAAAGGCGGGGGGAAGTGTTGGTGTTTGAGTATGGTATTAGTGATGTGCGTGAGATATTCTATTGCTTTATCCGTGAACTCCTGGAGGACACGGTTTTGAATGCCATCGTGACCAGGGGCCTTCCTAGCAGTGGTATGCATGATGGCCCATTTCACTTCAGCTGTGCTAGCCTGGCGGATGTTGTTGCGCGCTGGTTGGGCCAGGATGCGAGTGACCTCCTGGTCTGTTGCAAGTGTGAACGCTGGATCTGACGGGTCCATGTTCGGTGTGAATGACGCTGCAAGTGTGAGGGCCATCAGTTCAGCTTTTTCTTCCGCAGAATATGCCGGTCCGTCGGGCCCTTGTAGCGTGGGTGTGTACAGTTTCTCCCTGGTGAAGTGTCGGGCCATCTGCCACACGCCAGGTTGTTCGGTGTGCTGGGGTCCACTCCCTTTACCACGTACTGCTGTGTCCGCTCTTCAGCCGTTCTGTACGTGTAGTGCTCGATCCCCTGTTCTTTGAGGAAGAACAGGAGATCTTTGTATTCTGCGTTAGTAGCCACTTACAGTGAGGCCCTATCCCCAGAGTATTTAGTGTGGAGCGTGCAAGGTGTGTGCCTCGCTTCGAATGTAGTGTTGAGGACGCTAAGGTCCCCATAGTTCTGTATCACGACTGGGGGAAAACCAGTCTTTTGTTGTGCGGGCTGTAGCTGCGGTTTGTGTACTTGTGTTATCACTGACCGCAGGTCGGTTCATGTTGGTTTCAGTGTTTGTGTTCCTAGCCGGAAGTGTCGGTTTTGGTGTAGGCAGCAACGCCTTTCGGCTGCCTAGCGCGTTTGGTTGCTCGCTTGTGCCTGTTGCGTTTCTGCCTATGTGTGGTGGGCGCTCCACCTGCCAGGGCCCAGTGTACTGCTGTTCTGTGTCCTCGTCCGCCGCCGCTGATTCCGCCACTGGAGTCAGCAGCGACAGTGGGACGGTCGTGCAGGAGTCACCAGTAGCAGGCGAGTTCAGCGTGATGTGCAATGTAGTCCGTTTCGGCGTGTCGTTTGCGCCGCAAAGGTCGGTTATCAGCCGACGTTGGTCCAGCAGTTCCTGCGCTTGCGCAGCGATCTGCCGATCCTTGTCGGCCAATACCTCCCCCACGGCGGCAAGCGGGACGCTGGCGTCGACGGGGACAGTCGACCCGAGCGCCTCTTTCGCTGCAGCCTTGCTCCTTGCTGCGGGTTATGGCGGGAGAAGCACCGGCGGAATCTGCCACCTTGGTGTTCTGGGAGGGAGGAGAAAGGGGAACGACAATTTTGCTCTTTCTGAAAAGAAAGAGCCCTAACTGTTTGACCCTACGGAAGTGGGGGGAGTGCCCTACGGCCTAGCGTGCGCCGTTAGTGCAGTGGCGCGGCACCTAAAGGGGGTGCGGAAGAAGAGAAGCGGCCTACAGTACGCAGGGTGATCCGACGTGAACGGGCCCCTGGCACTGATTAACCCTACAAAGAACGATATAGCCTCGCTGGGGAGTTTGTAACAAACGTTACGGGGTTGCTGTGAGTCTAGGACTCTTCACGACAATTCTGCTTTCCGCAACTACGCGGTTTCTCGACGAAAGGGAGCAAGCTCAACCCTCCGCCGATCCACCGGGCGCTACTGTCGCACTTCGGAAGAAGACTCTCTGTAGAGCAGAGCGGTCAGCGAGGCCTAAGCCCCAATAGCTACCGATGCACCGGCCATCACCGGCTAAGAGCTCCTTCCGCCACGACGGCCAGAGCGTCGTTAGTAACTGGACGTATCCATCGTTGCCTGGGAACACCGTTCGAATCAGCTCTAGACATTCTACACTATCTTTCTGAAACCTCTGTCTCGCAGTTAGGAGTAATGTCCAATCAACATCGGCCCTAATTCCAAGGGTGATGTAAAACGTTCACGACCACAGTAATATTTATTCTTTATATTCGGACACAGCCTGCATGTGTTTACTGTATGAGGCTATTAGTAGACCGTACGTTTGAACGTTTATCACACTAATGGTGTTCGAAATGTACTGACAGCAGAAAAAACGTTTGAAAGATTTCTGTTTGCTTAGTATGTTAAATACTACGAAACCAATATTAAAAATAAAGAACACGGAATTTTGCCGACGCAACCAGTCGAAGAAGTAACTAAAAGAGCGGAGTATCTTTGTGCTTATGTGACGAACGATCTAACAGCATCTTTGGTCATGTGTTCCTCTTTAGTTTCTGAGATCTCTCTCTTTTTTCCCGGGTATTTTGTTCCTTGATTTCCACTTTTGATTATAGCAATAAAAGGTATAATTCTTACATCAGTTGTGGATTACAGGTCTCACAAGTAGTTACCACGATGTGATTGTCATTTGTGACTTAAAACCTGCTTGCTTTGTCAGTCGTCCAAAGTCGGAACCACATCTACAAGCCTCTCGGCCCCTTCCGAGAATCAGTACGCCATTTCGTTCCATTTCTCTCACGTACTTATAGACCCTGCAGGGCCACTTCCCTCGACGCAAGCATTCAAATACCGTCTCACGGCTACTGATAGGTTTGGTTGCTGCGTCGAACCCATGCCTATCACAGCCATTCCGACAGAGACGTCGGCATGAGTCTTTTTGGTTACATCGATTTCAAGGTTTGGGCGCCCAGCACATGCGACGTCAGATCAAGGTCGATAATTTGAGTCTTCTTTGTTCAACGTACTTGCCGCTTTATGTAGATTCGCTCGTCCAAGGTCCATCACCTACGCAAATGTATATGATCCCACTTCTGGTTACCAATAGTAAATGTATACAGGGTTTGGGAAAGGGGGTAGGAGGTTGTTACATGTGTCTCGTGGCGGCAGTGTGCAGGAGGTCAATCGGTCAGGATTTGAGAGTGGGCGTCCAGGGCTGTCGTTGAATAACAAAACAGGAAATTACGTACAATAAAGATGATGTATTTAAATGTACGGTGTACCAGCGGCGCGCCTAGGGTCGGAAGTTACCAGGTTTAGGTCAGTCTAGGAGGCCGAGCAACTAACTGAAATGGACAACGGAAGAGGAAGCGGTTCATGGTTCAAATGGCTCTGAGCACTATGGGACTTAACATCGGAGGTCATCACTCCCCTAGAACTTAGAACTACTTAAACCCAACTAACCTAAGGACATCACACACACCCATGGCCGAGGCAGTATTGGAACCTGCGACCGTAGCAGTCGCGCAGTTCCAGACTGAAGCGCCTAGAACCACTCGGCTGCCACTGCCGGCAAACAGGTTCATGTTAACTTACGTTGGTGGCCGGGTGTGAAAAACAGGACAGAGCCAGAGGCTCTGCCTTCCAAAAAGACGTCTGATTTCCAAAAAGAGGTCTGGATGACAAGAGAGAGAAGCAACTCTGTCCTGATCGGTATCCCGCACACGCTATTGGCTAAAACCAATGGCATGAATTCGCTAGCAGTATGAGCAGAGGGCTCAAGGCGTCTCTTGTCAGCAGCTTTAACTGACTCGGTTTTGAAAGACAAGCCACTTGTATCACATAGGCATGGCGTAAATTACTCGGGGAGAACACTTGCAAAGATTTGACTGGGCCTTTGAAATAAATTTTTTAAACCAGTTCCCTAAATTATTTCTTGACTTGCTGCCACCATGTACAGCTACAATTCGGCATGCAATGGCGTGATGGGACGCTGGCACAGGACACTCCTTTCAGCATTAATGAGTCACAAGTTTTCCTGTTTGAGAGCATGGCCACTTGTATTGCTCAAGCTGCGGGCTGCATTCTAAACCGACCTTGGAGCTTCAGAAGCACAAATGCTATACGGCGTAACCTTGGCACTTCCGTCGGACTTCTTCTATACGCATTACTAAATCCAACTAGAAGATCCTTGCTCATTGGTGCTTTAAATGTCGGAACTGCATTACAAATAACCGACCTTCCCCATACGAATCCACCCGTTTTCGTTCATAAAGATGTCACTCAATGCACCCAAGTTGTGTTCCGTGAGGATCTCGTTAGAGCACCCTCGCGACCACATTACACCGGTTTCTATCCAGGTTTTGAAAGAGACACTCACACAATGACTTTCTTCATTAACGTCAAGTCAAACAAGGTATCCACTGAACAGGTAAAACCAGCATACATGCTTCCGTGAATTACAACGGGCAGCGCCAGCCTCTCCACCGGCCGAAGCTTGCACCAGACATTCTCCTACTGATCACGCCTTCTAGCGCTGGCTCCACCCACCGCCCTGTCGTCATTATCAACGTAGTCAGCCGCTCGTCGACAGGCAGTTGTCCTCACAAGGACCACTCTCAAACTGGCACCGGTGTCGCCCCGCGCGAAAGCAGACAGGATAATTTTGCTCAAGTTTCCTTTCATTCCAGCAGATCCGCTATACGGGAGGGGGGCTGTATTGCGACACAACCAGTCGAATACGTAACTGAAAGTGTGGAATGTCTTTGTGCTTGTAAGACTGGCCATTAAAATTGCTACACCAAGAAGAAATGCAGATGATAAACGGGTATTCATTGGACAAAAATATTATACTAGAACTGACATGTGATTGCATTTTCACGCAATTTGGGTGCAGAGGTCCTGAGAAATCAGTACCCAGAACAACCACCTCTGGCCGTAATAACGGCCTTGATACGCCTGGGCATTCAGTCAAACAGACCTTAGATGGCGTGTACAGGTGCAGCTGCCCATGCAGCTTCAACACGATACCACAGTAGTGACTGGCGTATAGGGGCGAGCCAGTTGAGCGGCCACCATTGACCAGACGTTTTCAATTGGTGAGAGATCTGGGGAATGTGCTGGCCAGGGCAGCAGTCGAATATTTTCTGTGCCCAGAAAGGCCCGTACAGGACCTGCAACATGCGCTCGTGCATTATCCCGCAGAAATGTAGGGTTTCACAGGGATCGAATTGAGGGCAGAGCCACGGGTCGTAACACATCTAAAATGTAACGTCCACTGTTCAAAGTGCCCTCAATGCGAACAACAGGTGACCGAGACGTGTAACCAATGGCATCCCATACCATCACGCCGGGTGATACGCCAGTATGGCGATGACGAATACACGCTTCTAATGTGCGTTCACCGCGATGTCGCCAAACACGGATGCGACCATCATGATGCTATAAACAGAACCTGGATACATCCGAAAAAATGCCGTTTTGCCATTCGTGCACCCAGGTTTGACGTTGGCTACACCATTGCAGGCGCTCGTGTCTGTCATACAGTGTCAAGGGTAACCGCAGCCATGGTCTCCGACCTGGTAGTCCATGCTGCTGCAAACGTCGTCAACTGTTCGTGTAGATGGTTGTTGTCTTGCAAACGTCCCCATCTGTTGACTCAGGGGCCAAAACGAGGCTGCACGATCCGTTCGTTACAGCCATGCGTATAAGATGCCTGTCATCTCGACTGCTAATGATACGAGGCCGTTGGGATCCAGCACGGCGTCCGTATTACCCTCCTGAACCCACCGATTCCATATTCTGCTAACAGTCACTGGATCTTGACGAACGCGAGCAGCAATATCGCGATACGGTAAACCGCAATCGCGACAGGCTACAATCCGACCTTTATCAAAGGCGGAAACGTGATGGTCCGCATTTCTCCTCCTTATGCGTGGCATCACAACAACGTTTCACTAGGCAACGCCGGTCAACTGCTGTTCGTGTATGAGAAATCGGTTGGAAACTTTATTAATGTCAGCACGTTGTAGGTGTTGCCACCGGCGCCAACCTTGTGTGAATGCTCTGAAAAGCTAATCATTTGTATATCACAGCATCTTCTTCCTGTCGGTTACATTTCGTGTCTGTGGCACGTCATCTTCGTGGCGTAGCAATTTTAATGGCCAGTAGTGTAACTAAATGTTTGTTATGTGTTACTCCTTGTTTTGTGAGATCTCCCGGGTATTTTGTTAGTTGGGTTTCGCTTTATGTTGAAGAAACAAAGCAATATTTACACCGTCTGGATTTAATTATGGATTGTAGTTTCCGCAGAATAAACTTTTAAATAATTTTCCTTACAGCTGAACATGTCACAGGAAATATATTTTTTTCTAACAAAGCAGGAGCAGTTTTTCTCCTTCGTAACTTACTGTCCAAGATTATGCTACGTACTTTTTGTATAAAAACTTTGTACTGCGTATTATTCTGTAAAAGTCATTTCAGCTTGCCTTTTTTTATTTAAAGAAACGCTTTCCACATTAATTTTCTCTCAATTTCCTGGGTCTCTAAGTCGGTGGTTTCTGCAGTCGTCGGCTACGCTCTGTCTCATTACACCGTTCAAAGAATGCGCCTCCTCCGTCTTGTAGAAGCATCTCACTATTCTCTATTCTTACGCGATTACGGTTTAAAAGAAAAACATCTTTACAATCTTATTTATAGTTTTATTACATACATCCACACTAACTGCTATTACGTTGTCGATGAGACTAGAAACAGAAAAGTACAAAGAGAAAATGAGGTAGCAGCTACATGTCTCATTACAAAGAATGACTTGTCAGTTGCGAAGTGAAAGATTGCTCCATCTGCGACGTCACCGTTTTGTGAACAACAACAACAGCATCTATTGCGGAAAGTTCACGAACTTCTCAGAATGTATGAGACTTGTGATCATTAAAGTTACAAAAGTCGTACCTCACTGTTACTATAAGTCGTGCATACATTTCAGTGAAACATATTTCATCGCTCCTAATGCACCATTGTTTCTGAACAATCACATAGTGAGTATTATATAGTAACTTGATGATAACACTTCAGCACTTTCCCGCCCGTCTTACACGCCTAGGGGATCTACGCTATCACATTTCCTATGTTTTTCCAAATCCTGAGTGATATATGCACCGATTTTGATTGAAATTGCTCCTCTCTTCCACATATAATTCTTTACCTACCACTCCACTTGCCGCTCGTGTCTTTACTGCCACGTATGGATTAGGACTATCGGCAATAAGCTCAGCACCGCCAAATAGTAAGGATTTGTTTTTGATATTCGTCATCTCGGATTAATTTAAGTTCAGTCCTAATCAAATGAAGACGCCTTCATCATCATAATTCATCCCCATTACGATCGGAGGAAGGTAATGGCAAACAACCTCTGCTAGGACCTTGCTTAGTAAAGAGGCGCGGGTCTCCCGCATCGTCCCCTACGCTCTGTCAAGGCATATGGGACTTCATCATCATCATCACCTAATCGAATGGTTCAAATTGCTCTTATCACTATGGAACTTAACTTCTGAGGTCATCAGTCCCCTATAATTAAGAACTACTTAAACCTAACTAACCTAAGGACATCACACACATCCAATCCCGAGGCAGGATTCGAACTTTCGACCGCAGCAGTCGCGCGGTTCCAGACTGAAGCGCCTAGAAACGCTCGGCCACAATCGCAATCCGAAAAATACTTTCGGAGTGGAATGTCATCGGAACTGTCACAAGTCTGCGAAGCAACCAAAAAAAATGGGGTTTAGACACTAATGCATTTTTCTTTTTATTATGTTCACTTGCCATCTCCTTCCCACCCCAATCGGTTCCATGGGTGCCTTACACGCACACTAATTTTTTTTTTGTCCTAATGCTGTTTGTTTCTAGGTGTCCGACAAGTCTGCTCACATGTCACCCTCTTCTGTCGATTATCTCCACTCTCATCCCCAGGGGCTCCAAGGGTGTCTTAGCCCCATAGACTGCATGTGTTAAACTGGTTTAAACTGCTCCAAGCATTAAAGAGTAATGCTTAGCAGTGTCACCCTTTCTTAATGCCACCCCTCGTGATTAAATTTCGCCAATGAGTGATCAAAACCCAGAATTATTTATTCGGCACTAAAATAGTTCTCAACTTTTCAAACCTATGCTAATTGTTGCTATGGTCGTCTTACCCGGGCAGTATGTTTTTATAGGTAGTATGTTTACACCAAGCTGGATTTAATTTGTTCCATTCTGTCCAGAGCTACGCTTGTCACCACTGATTCACAAATTGGAATGCTAAAGGCATCACAGAAGAAATACTTCAGCTGATCGATAACAGAAAGAGGTACAAAAATTCAGCATATAGAAAACTCGAAAACATCTTCGCCGAAATTAAAATCAAGGGCATCAATATTAAGAGTGCGATGTAGAAACCCCTGTTAAACGCAGAGTCGCAAGGGGATAAGTAGAAAGAGCACATTGGACACTGCTACTATGAGGACATGTCTGTTGGTGTTGTAGAAAAAGTGACAGTCGATGTGGAAAATTGTGGGAATGTATGTTTGGAGACAGCACTGTATGGCAGACAATCATTGACTGAGGGAAAACCAGAAAAGAAGAGATCGGATGGCTTGAAATGTGGTTCTATAGAAAAATGTTCCAAATTAGTCGGATTGATAAGATATGGAATGAGGAGGTTCTCCGCAGAATCGCCGAAGGAAGAGACATAGGTAATTCCCAACAAGGTGATAGGACATTTACCAAGACATTGGTGTATAAACTGCCTGGTACTAGAGGGGGCTATAAAGGATACAGACTGCAGTACAAACAGAAATTGGAGCATAGTCACCAAAAATTGAGGACGTAGGGTACAAACGCTACTCAGAGATATAGAGGTTGGCAACAGAGATGAATTCGCGGAGGTCGGGCCGCATGAAACCAGCCAAAAGACTCATGACTCAAAGAAGGTGCCTTAACGCTCTTGATAATTGCCCCCTGGTATTGAGAATTGTGTGTCAAACAGAGCTGCTTTCCGCCAAAAGTACGATTCGGACGTTTTGGTACAATACATTAACGGCTTAGTAAATGGTAGAATTACCGTTATTGTTGGTAGGGAAAGAAACATAAATGAATGTGTCAGAGACTGGGGGCCTACAACTTCTCTTTGTTAATTATTTGTTTGTTTGTTTTCCACATAATTAGAACCGCGCATCGTTCAGTGTTGGTGCACAGTGTATTGTATATCCTTACAAAATGTACATGTACCATATAACAAATAAAAATTAATTGATCACGTAACTTCTGTGTTTTTATCCAATCAAAGCAATTACTTTTCATGCAAGTGCAGTTTACATCCAAAAACATACAAGGGCCATTCGGAAAGTAAGGTCCGATGGGTCACAAGATGTAAACCGCTGTGAAAATCAAAATTGTTTTACTTACAACAGTTATCCACACCTTCCAGCTACTTCTCTACATAGTCACCGCTTCGACTTATACATTTGTCATAGCGCTGTACCAACTTTCCAACATCCTCATCGTAGAAGGCAGCTGCCTGTGCTTTCCGCCAATTCTCTAGGCTTGTCTGCAGCTCGTTGTCTGTGCCAAAATGTTTTCTTCATAGCCCGTGGTTTATGTTAGCAGAGATGAAACTCAGGGTGAGCAAATTACGGGCTGTATTATGGGTGATAAAACGCTCCCCAATCGAAATCAACCGCAGGAGCATCTCCATTGCTGCTGCGAAGTGCGGCCGAGAACTGTCATCAAGAAGAAAACGCATGACTGTTATGTGGGCTGCATGACATCAGGCGAAATCCTCACCAGGCCCTCACACACTGTTTTCTACTCATCTTTACGTGGTCATTGTGGTCTCAGAACTGAAAAGAGCGACACGAGGTGATCGACGGCAATACCAGAGACTTGCCCAACACATCTGTGCAAAGCTTCATCAGATGTTCGCTGCGGTTTCATTTCACGCCCGATCGGACCTCACTTTCGAATGGGCCCTGTAAAAGGATCTAAATTATTATTGTTCGATGGAGTGTGGAATTTGTTTATGATTAACAGAAATATGTGTTATGTAACTCGACGAAGTATTGAAGCGATGTCTGACAGTTTTATTTTCGATTTTTTAAAATTTTACCTTATTTATGACGAAATTGCTTTTTCTAGCGCTATACGATTAATCTGAATAGCCTGTTTTTACTTTTACTACAACATCTCTCTGTTTCACATTACAAATCAATCATTTTCGAATAAATCCTGAATCAAATACTGACGGTTTCAACATTGCTATAAATACTGTTTATTTTTAAGTAAGAAACTAGTATAACGATATACTAGTATAACTAGTATAACTATGTAGAACAAAAATGTTTCATGTGTTACTTTGCTCTGTACATATCTTCACTCAGATTCTTGACGCTTCACTGCTTCTAGTTTCTACGCAAATCTAGTAGGACACAGATCGCGTACGCAAAGAAAGCGATCGAAATGAGGTAACGCCCGATAGGTAGCAACACGCCTAACGTTCAGGTAATGCGATTACACTCGTAACTGACCAAAGCTACTAGGTACAGAACTGTAGTCTACAATTAGTTGTCTACGGTAGCATACGGTAATTTTACAACTCTAGTGTGGGTCCCGGCGGAGGTTCGAGTCCTTCCTCGAGCATGGGTGTGTGTGTTTGTCGTTAGGATAATTTAGGTTAAGTAGTGTGTAAGCTTAGGGACCGATGACCTTAGCAGTTAATTCTAACATACTACGCATTGCACCATACGGTGCATGGCGGAGGGTACCTCGTACCATAACTAGCGTCTTCTCTCGCTGTTCCATTCCCAAACAGAAAGAGGGAAAAATGACTGCCTATATGCCTCGGTACGAGCCCTAATTTCTCTTATCTTATCTTTGTGCTCTTTCCACGAAATATAAGTTGGCGGCAGTAAAATTGTACTGCAGTCAGCATCAAATGCTGGTTCTCTAAATTTCCTCATTAGCGATTCACGAAAAGAACGCCTCCTTTCCTCCAGAGACTCATACCCGAGTTCCTGAAGCATTTCAGTAACACTCGCGTGATGATGAAACCTACCAGTACCGAGCGAGGTGGCGCAGTGGTTAGCACACTGGACTCGCATTCGGGAGGACGACGGTTCAATCCCGTCTCCAACCATCCTGATTTAGGTTTTCCGTGATTTCCCTAAATCGTTTCAGGCAAATGCCGGGATGGTTCCTTTGAAAGGGCACGGCCGATTTCCTTCCCAATCCTTCCCTCACCCGAGCTAGTGCTCCGTCTCTAATGACCTCGATGTCGACGGGACGTTAAACACCAACCACTTACCTACCTACCTACCAGTAACAAATCTAGCAGCCGGCCTCTGAATTGCTTCTATGTCCTCCCTCAATCCGACCTGATAGAGATGCCGAACGCTCGAGCAGCTCTCAAGAGTAGGTCGTATTAGTGTTGTATAAGCGGTCCCCTTTACAGATGAACCACATCTTCCCAAAATTCTACCAGTGAACCGAAGACGACTATCCACCTTCTCCAGAACTGCTATTACATGCTTGTTTCATAGGCTTTCACACACATTTGAACATTTTTTTGAACTCTAGTGTGAAGTAACTGTGCGAAAGTTTCCTGTTGTACGATGGGGAACGCATGCCCGCGCACACACAGTAAAAACAAATGCAAACGCCTCTATTCTTCAAAAGTGGAAGTTTAACGAGGATGCGTTTCATAAAACCATATGTACCAATTCTTTCTTACGGACAACTGTGTTTTGTGATGGGGCGTAGGCTGTGCGAGTGCCGCTTTAACCTGTTTGTTTCTCCCCGAGTTGAACGTCGCCGAAGAGGCACGCAGAAGAGCGGCGCTGCGCAGTGTTACGGCCTCTCCGGCGACGAAATTCTCGCCAGGGCAGCACTTTGTGCAGAAGCGGGCCGCGGGTATATATCCTATCCCGCCTGCGACATTTCAGCGGCCGTCACAGAGGGACGTGTTTACGAGAGCGCAGGAGGCTGAGACGCGCCGCCGCCGTAAACAAATCTCCGCCCCCGCGGCCGGCCGTCACCTCCGCCACAGGCACACCGGGGCGGTTCACTCAGGGGTCTCGTCCTCGTCCTTGTCCCGCCGCGCCGCCCATCGAAAGGAATGTGAGAAACGGCTGGAGAGGGGAGGGGCGGGGCCTCCCTCGCCGTTACCTTTCATCAGCCACACCCATATCCCAGGAGAACCGGGATTCATCTCTGCACCAGGAACACAATCCGCATGCTTCCTCTTGAGTATCGAGGAGGGATGAAATTTTGCAAAACCCAAGCTCGTCCAGCGATTCATTGCTACATTTAAAGATAAAATGAGGCTTTCCTCCTCTTCTGTTACATAACCCACCCCTTAACCCAGTTATGGCCACTAAAATTATCTTTTCGAAGCACAAAATTAGTGAATGTAGCTCTCGCTAATATGGTCGTCAGTAGTCCGGCTTCTCAGTAATCCGGCACACTTCCAGCTTCTAGTCGTTCAATGAAATGAGGCCTACAGTAGAGAAATTTCTTCTGCGACTATGTTGTTATTTAATTGTATTGATCAACATTGGCTCAAAATGATTCAAATGGCTCTGAGCACTATGGGACTTAACATCTGAGGTCATCAGTCCTCTAGAACTTAGAACTACTCAAACCTAACTAACCTAAGGACATCACACACATCCATGCCGAGGCAGAATTCGAAACTGCGACCGTAGCAGTTATGCTAGACCGTTATGCTAGACCTCAAGCAGAAACTAGAAATTTGATATAAACGTGCGTGGAATGGCCGGTTTAGCAATAATCTAGTGTATTCTTCTCTAAAAGAAAAGAAAACGCTTCTACATAAGATTTCTTTCCTTGTGACTCAGGAAAGGCAAGATTACCCGCCTTCAGTTGTTCATTACTTTGTAAACATGATCATAACTCTATTTCGGCATTGAAGTTTTTTCCTCGGCGATATTAATTTAAGGAAGGGATTCACGTATTAGCACCGTTTACTTGTGACAAATGTAAATTTGTGGTCGACTGGGACTCGAACCCGAATGTCCCGATACTACTGAGTGCTTACCTTAACCACTTTTTTCCCTACTGAAAGATGTATCTACATTCTTCGTATATAACTTATCGTAAACGTAGTGTACTCGGCATTGAAGCTGAGATCGTACCGAAAAAACTAAAATACGTGTCCAAAGTGGGGCTCGAACCCACGATCCTAAGATTTAGTCTCTTGCTCTAACGATTTTTTTCTTTTTATAAGGATTGCGTCTGCAGGCAGAGTGGTCAGGGGTCTCTCTCAAGGCCTGGCCAAGGTGAAGCATTCCCACCGAAGGGCAAATGGGGAGGTAATGAGTGGGGGGGGGGGGGGGGGGGGAAGTTTCGGAGGAGATTTAGAGAGTCATCCGCTACCAAACCCTCCCTAAGTAGGACAGGCGCGGCCGCTGCCGCTGAGTGAAACGTCGGAGACATTAGCAGTTTGTCCGAAGAGGTTGGGAAATCTGGCTATGTGTACCTCTTGCGGGAGAGCGATGTCGATATCCACAGCATTAAGCATGTCCTGCAACGTGGAGAACTTATTTCGCGATCTTATAGTTGCGAGATTGATTGCTCCTAGGCGAAAAGGGTGGTGCCTCCTCTCCATCTCAGGTGGTGTCGTCAAGGACGACGATAGAACTGGTCGCCTAAATGTCGCAGACTCACTGCCACGTGTGTGGTCTCTGGAGCGGTAATGATATCCCTAATTTCCTCTCTCTCTTCTGTCCCAGGGACGTAACTTGCCACCTGTTGTTGTGTACAAGTTCCAAACGTCGGATCCCGTAACTCTTTACAACGGGCAGCCGATGTAGGGTCAGCTTCCCTTGGTGTCTTAGCCACTAGGTCGACAGGAGACGCAGAGACTGATGAAGGTGTCAGATCGGCCCGCACCCACGTCGGTCGCGTCCTCTATGCCCTTGGCAACGTCGTCATTTTGTGTTCCGCCGTTCGGAGGAGGCAACTGACAGAAGGTGCACCCCGTCACTTTTGATGTTTGCGAAGTAATCGTAGCTTAATAACATGAATTTCCGTGACCTGGTGTGAGTGCTGGTCGTTCGTCGTCGCTCCCGCAGTAAGGAAGGCCGATATCGGCGCGATCCTGTTGTCGACCATCTCTTGTTGAGGTTCGGTGGGGGTGACGGCGTGACGTGATCATGTCCTTGTTACCAGCTACTGGTGATCGGTGGTTTCTTCGTCCATGAAGATGTCTTCTCCACTTTGACGCAAGTGAGGGGGAGGATCGCCGATGAGGTCTGCGTCAGTTGACGTTACATACACTCCGACTTGGCATGGCCTTCCTGCTCCCCGTCAGAACACGTGCATAGTTGGCCATCATACATCACTATCGCAAGGCAACCGCCGATGACCAGGTAGGACGCTACATGTTTTGTCAGTTATATATTTTCATTTGGAAGACACCATTGTACACCTTACAGGTCTCAAACGTGTGCCATTTCTCTGACAAATGGTTGATCACATTTCTGTTTGGTCGGAACGCCGCATTTACGTCGTTCGGCACCTCAAATGGGAGTTCAAAAACTCAAAAACGCTGCGAAGCTCACGCCCGCTTAGTCCACTATAACCGACCCGATGTGACCATCGGAGTCTTTCAACTTGTCTGAGTTCGCAAATTTGTTCACCACAGCTGTGCACACATCGCCATTAATCATCTCGACGTAACATTAAGGATTGGATGCCCACGATGTCCAGGGGATTCAGACGCAGATCGTCTCTTAGGAATCGCTCATATGCTCGTCGTCTGACGTGATTTGTCAATACTTTGTATCGGCGTTTTAGCCCTGCCAGACGTGACTGTATTATTAATGGCGACAGAGTCAGTGCTGTTGCAGTAACTGTTTTTATCAGAGTTTTCCTTCAGACATGCTTGCATGTCTGGAGGACATTGTTTTGTAATAAATGCAGTCACTGAATTGACACTGACACTATCACCATTAACGATGGGTCAAATGGCTCTAAGCACTATGGGACTTAACATCTGAGGTCATTAGTCCCCTAGACTTGGAACGACTTAAACCTAACCATCCTAAGGACATCACACACATCCATGCCCGAGGCAGGATTCGAACCTGCTACCGTAGCAGACGCGTGTTTCTGGACTGAAGCGCCTAGAAACGCTCGGCCAGTGTGGCCGGCCTATTAACGATGTTAACTTAGTTTTCCGTGACTGAGGACCAAATGACTATATTGAAACCACTGTGGATGACGGCAGTTCACATTAATGGCCTTGAAATGTATTTCATTTAACACAAAAAGGACATGGGTTTATCGTTTCTCTTGTTATGGAATGATAACGTCTGTCTTCAGTGCTCCATGTGGGAGAGGTTCTCCACTACTATGGCAGGCGTGGAGTTAGGAATGCAAGAATAACTTGTTCCTACGGGGGGATTTAAAGAAAAATGTAAACATTTGTTTAAAAAATCATTACAGCCGTATTTAAATCTGAAATTCTGCATGTGCAAAGCAAAAGAGCTCTGTTGTAACGGAAAAATATAATTAACTATGCAGGATTAATATTTTTGCCAGAAATTTAAATTTTTAATTTTATATTGTCTTTTTTATAAAAAGCCATAACTCAAATTCTAATCATGCAATTAATCTAAAAATTTTACTGTGGTGTCCTGAGAAGGTTATAAGACCACTGGACTACAGTTATTAGTTTATGGTACCAATTGTATCATTAACAGAGCTTTTAATTTTGCACATCCAAAATAAAATTTTTCTTCTGTGTACAACTATCTAAAAATCAGAATGTAATTGCTGGATCACGATTTTTTTTCAGGGAGACAGCAACATGTTGCGAACAGTTTCAGAAACTTTCGTAGCATTGGCGCATATAGTTTTGAGAAAAGGCGTCTAATAACGTAAAAAATCTAAATTAGAGAAAATGATGTTCAAAGATTTTCTTCTGATACTCCTACATGTAATAAGCTTACCTCAATTTTAAAATCATCCATACTGATACTCCTCATCCTCCAGGTTTCTCCTTTCTCTGAATGTGCCTGGCCTGCATTTGAAGGTAAGAGACTGATCTGTTAGCTTCCATTTGCATTTTGTGTCTTTCCGTGAAGACACTTCCTCAATAAATCAGGGTTTTCAAGAAACCTGAATGTGTGCTTAATTACATTCATAACAGGTTCTGGTAATGAGTGTTCATGTGACTACGTCTCGTTTCTCTTGTTGAAGTTACACCAATCGTTTTTCGGACACAGATTGTGCATTGGTGTTTGGTCAGTGGATAGTTTGTGGGAAAAAATCGCCCACACAGCACGCCTCATTGCTTCTAAATTATATGTGTTTTTCCTGATAGCTCTCCCATAAAATAACTGAAGAGAATCAATTTCTTTCAGAGTAAGCCTGCCGTTTCCTCCAAGTGGTTTTCCGTCCTCAAGTACTCGACCTTTCTTCTCTTTCAGCAAGCCACAAAGCATACCAACAACACTCTTTTGGATGTGGCCAACACATGCCTACTTTTCTGTTGTATTGTACGGACTTTTATCTGTTGCAGCTTTGGACGAAGAAGAGTCCCCATCACCGAGGTATTTAGTATATCTAATACCATACTGGTCCTCAGATCTGGAAAACATCAATTGCAGCAGCCTCCATGCCCCCACTTGAGCCACTATAATCTTTAGAGCATGCTACTGCATGCTTTTCTTGCCACAGTTTCTCACTGTCTTCATTGTTGGACATTTTCATTGTTGCACACTGGTGGCAGTATTTGGACATAATTTCTAGATCTCAAAATGTACCTGAGTCAATACGAATAACAGATGCAACTCCATACAGATATGTGTGACCCCTTTTGATGCACGTCCCATCTACAGACACATACAAGTCAGTAACGTTTGTAGGAGATTCACTGTCACGAATATCTACCCCATTATCTATTTCTTTTTGGTTTATTTCCACCAATTCCTCCACTGCTTTCTTCATAGAAATTCTGGCAGCATTGCATACAGTATCACACACTTCCTTATTTATTTTTTCAAACCTTGCACAGGGTGGAGGTATGTTCAGAAATCCACACAATAAGTTACATTCTTCCCTGACCTGTCAAAGGCATCTCAGAGCATTTCCTAAACTAAAATTACTTTCGTAGGTACCAGTGTCAGTGTTTTTGGAGGAGGAAAATGAAAATTCATAGCCACAGGAACTACAAATTAATTTAAATTCACAACTTGTTCCCACTCTTCTTTCTTCAACAACAATCATGCATTCTGTATTTTTACAACTACCACATGAACATGAAAACTATATAGCCTGGCAGAGAAGCTCTAAATCAAGAGGTCTGAATCCAGTGGTCTTCTGTCCCAAGTTTCGATACTGAAGCTGAGATCTTATGTTCTTCATTTCGAGCTGCTTCCTCTTTTTTGTTGGTAGACCGATTTCCATGAAACCTCCTTTTCCTAAACATTTTCCACCACCTATTATGCATAAATCTTGACTTCCACAAAAGGTTTGCGAATTCAACCATCCACCTACTAATATGTGTTAGTATTGTCAAAACGTAAATAAACCAAATGCAAGAAAGTTTTCAGGCAAAGATATAGATGTCAGCCAGAGATGTAGTTGTCAGCCAAAGACATCAAAAGAAAATAGCCTTCACACTAACAAAAATTCCGCTGAAGCAAGCAGTTTCCCAAATGTCGGAAAAGGTGGGAGTGGCCGCCAGTGCAGAGCTAACCAGTTTAACAATTAAAAGGCATTTCTAAAGTTGTTATCAAGATAAAATTCACACGCAAACTGTGTACATCAAGAAAATAATATTTTTGAAAAATCGATTTTTTGGACCAACATCCATTACATCCCCCTTAATTTGTCAGCCGATGACTCCATCATGAATAGGGAGATCACTCCAAGAGTGCACGAGGACTCACAGACAGTGCGCGACGCGGAACAATAGCTCGTGGTGACTGCGCACAATGTGTCAGAATCCCGAAAAGGTGGCCATAAATGAAAAAGTTCGGAATTAGGAAGTTTCGTTTAATAGGTTGAATAGAGCTATGTTGGGACTATTGAATTCCGGTCTTAGAAGCAGCCAGCTCTCTCTTCGTAAGGGTTAATTTCAGGTCCAACGCGACATTCCTTTATGATCTGTGCGCCAGCACAACCGAGCTGAGAAAGTACTGTGCCTTTCGGACGAAATATTTTTATTCTGCGAATTTTTTAAATTGAGCCTATTCCAGAAAATATGTAGTTAATTACAAACGCTTATTTCATTTTATGAATGCGTGGTATCTGTACCTTCTAAAGAAATACCATGCAGATACCGCTGCTCTGGAACACTCTATGTAAATAGAAGTGGGGATGATTGCTGTCATCTGCAGCGGGGCATTAAGCGGAATCAGCCGCGACGGTACATATTTTCGCTCGTCATCGCTGATTCCGCTTAATGCCCCGCTGCAGCTAACAACAATGATCCCCACTTCCATTTAATCGTTAATTAACAATTGGTTTTTGTTAATTAACTTCTAACCGTAATGCAAGAAAACAAGTTTTAAAACGCGTTTTAAATAAGGGAGAAGTCTTAAGTCTCTTCTTTTTAATTCTGTTTTTAAGTATATACTGTTATCTCCACTATACAGCCTTAAAATCCAGCTAATTCCGGCTGTCAGCCATTTTTTAAGCGACAGTTACAAAATGCCGTTATTTACGCAGAGAAAATAGAGTTATAAATTTTGCACAAAGATGAATGAAACATATAATGCCATAATGTCAAAGAGCACTCATGATACAATATGCCATAGCCTGTTGATCCAAGTACAGGACGTAATTGCGTCTACAATTTTACCAGTTGGTCCGTTGTCGGATGATGCACAGGAATCAACAAACAAGTTAATAAGACAATGTCGCTTAAGCTTGAATGTCTTCAGCCGCGCGGAGTGGCCGAGCAGTTTGAGGCGCCATGTCACGGACTGCGTAGCCCCTCTCACTGGAGGTTCCAGTCCTCCTTCGGGCATGAGTGTGTGTGTTGTTCTTAGCATAAGTTAGTTTAAGCAGTGTGTAACACTAGGGACAGATGACGTCAGCAGTTTGGTCCCTTAGATATTCACACAGATTTCAACATTTGAAAGCCTTCACGTGTGAACTTCTGACAACAACCAATCCCTATATTTCTCCTTTGCGGAAACTGTCTCCAAGAAAAGTGGAAACTTCGTCGTCGGAAGCTGCTGCCCTCTTGGTACATGCTGCGAAGGATTACGAGAAATCAGATGCTGCTGCTGATGAAGCGGATACAATTGTCTGTGAAGAATGAAATGAAGAACAAGAAGTACAAGAGGAAGAAGGTTAAGAAGACCCATAAAAACTTGCAGTTTTTGTTACTAATACATTTATGTAATAAAGACAGTAATGGGACCGGTTTTGTAATAAGGTCTATTATTAAAATTGCAAAAGTTCTCCGAAAACTTTTTCGGACACTTCATTAATTTTTTTAGATCCTTTTCGCCATATTTAATGCATCATTTTCAATTTTGATGTATAAATCGTTATCACAAGGGCCATAAATCCCATTAAACCCATATTTGGCTATACTAGAGCAGGTTTTGAGATTCTGGTCGGTCGTGGCGGCATCATTATTGACCCAGAAGTGTATCAGCTTAGCGGCGAAGCGAGGCCATGCAAGCAGAAACGTGCAGGCGCCCCGAGTTGAACTCACGACTCGTGGAGGCTGGCAGGAGTATCGGGCGATGGCAGCCACTGCGCGTCCTCAAAAAATCACTTCTCTCTGAGGGTGAAGCCTAGCCGTACATTCGGCAGACGACTGACCAGTATACTGCGCTGGTAGTGTGCAGAGGGGCGAATAATTTCGCTGGCTAAGCCAGAATTGTAGCAGTTGCGAGGCTCCAGTCACGTACTCTGGTGTAGAAAATCTGTGTCGTGCTACATTATGTGGCAACACGGCACACCATCCACAGCGGAACAATGATCTGCTGGTTTTCTGGCGGCCACATAGCTTGCTCTAATACACTGAAGAGCCAGAAAGACAGGTACACCTGCCTAATATCGTGTAGGGCCTCCACGAGCACGCAGAAGTGACGCAACACGACGTGCCGTGGACTCGACTAATGTCTGAAGTGGTGCTCTGTACATAAATCCGTAAGAATAGGAGGAATCTCTTCTGAACAGCATGTTGCAAGGCGTCCCAGTTATTCTCAGCAATGTTCAAATCTCGGGAGTTTGGTCGGCATCGGAAGTGTTTAAACTCAGAACTGTGTTCCTGGAGATGTGGGGTGTCACATTGTCCTGCTGGAAGTACCCAAGTCTGTCGGAATGTACGATGGACGAGAATAGATGCAGGTGATGAGACACGATGCTTATGTACGTGTCACCTGCCAGAGTCGTATCTATAAGTATCACGAGTGCAATATAACTCTAACTGCAAACGCCCCACATCATTACAGAGCCTCCACCAGTTTGAACCCTCCCCTGCTGACATGCAGGGCCCGTGGATTCATCTGGTTGTCTCCATACCCGTACACGTCCATCCGCCCGATACAATTTGAAACATTTTTCGTCCGAACAGGCAACTTGTTTCCAATCATCAACAGTCCAATGTCGGTGTTGATCGGCCCAGGAGTAATACTTTGTGTCGTTCAGTCATCAAGGGTACACGAGTGAGTCTTGGGCTCCGAAAGCCGATATCGATGATGTTTCGTTGAATGGTTCGCACGCTGACACTTGTTGATGGCCCAGCATTGAAATCTGCAGCAATTTGCGGAGTAGTTGCACTTCTGTTACTATGAACGATTGCCTTCAACCGTTGTTGGTCCCGTTCTTGCAATATCTTTTTGCGGGCGCAACGATGTCGGAGATTTGATGTTTTATCGGATTCCAGATATTTACAGTACGGGAAAATTCCAACTTCATCGCTGTCTCGTAGATGCTGAGTCCCATCGCTCGTGCGCCGACTCTAACACCATGTTCAAACTCGCTTAAAATCTTGATAACCGGCTATTGTAGCAGCAGTAACCGATCTAACAACTCCGCCAGACACTTGTCTTATATAGATGTTGCCGACCGCAGCGCCGTATTCTGCCTGTTTACATGTCTCTGTATCTGAATACGCATGCCTATACAAGTTTCTTTGGCGCTTCAGTGTACTATTACAGCATCCAGGAGCAACACTTTGACTACCGCTGATGCGCATGCACACACTCTGATCAAAAGTATAGGGAATCGCCTAAACGATATGGAAATGACCGCTGGATGCCAGAAGGGCAGGACCTGCCAGTAAGAAAAGCGGCGGGCAGTATTTTATTACCTGTAGAGAGGTGACAACAGCAGAATGGTAGGGTCAGAAGTGGTCAGTAACTTCGAACGTCACTGGTTGTCATCTGCCTAACGAATTCATCGCGGAGTTTTAAACCTTCCTAAATCCGCCCAAGGCGATTGTTGGTGATGTGATTGTGAAGTGCAAACCCGAAGGAACGACTACACACACTTAAACCAAGCTCAGGCAGACCTCATATTCTGACAGGCAGGGACTGTCGATCATTGCTGACAGTGTTGTACAAAATCGCATTTAGTAAGTGTAAGGAAACACTTGTGATTTCCAGAGTGCAACCATCAGTCCAGCTAGGACAGTTACTGTGCGCAGGGAATTAAACGGAATTGCCTACAAAGGTCGAGACGTTCCTTGTGAGCCACACGTTCTGTAGTTAATGATACGCGATACCAGAGGTGGTAAATGTAAATGCCGTGTGGCTAGGGCCTCCCGTCGGGTAGACCGTTCGCCTTTCGAGTTGACGCCACTTCAGTGAATTGCGTGTCGATGGGAATGAAATGATGATGATAAGGACAGCACAAAACCCAGTCCCTGAGTGGAGAAAATCTCCGACCCAGCCGGGAACCGAACCCGGGCCGTTAGGTACGACATTCCGTCGCGCTGACCACTCAGATACCAGACGCGGACGCCAGAGGTGGTGTAAACAGTGAACAGTGGATTACTGGAAACGAGTGATTTAGTGTGATGAATCGTGCTATTCTCTGTGGCAATCGGGTGGAAGGCTTTTGGTTTCGAGCACGCCTCGAGAACGTTACCTGCCGTCGTATGTAGTGTCAACAATGCAGTACAGCAGCGGTGGTGTTAAGGTGTTTCTCGTGGTGATAGTGAGGTCCCATTATAGCGCTTAAGTAAACGCTAAATGCGGAAGCGTATGAACACATTTTACACCATTCTGTATTACATTCAGTAGAGGAACAGTTCGGAGATAATGGTTGGTTGTATGAGCATGACAATGCACCCTGTCATAAAACAGCATCTGTGAGCAATCGTTTGTGGCCAGTAGCATTCCCGAAGTTGAGTGACCTACCCTGAGGCCTGCCATGGACTAAGTGGAACACCTTTGGGTTGAGTTATAACGTCGGCTTCGCTCCAGACCCCAGCGTCGATCATTACCTTCTCTGGTTTCCGCTGTTGTGGAAAGCTAAGTGCTCTCGTTCTCTGGAACTGGACGCATAAGTCTGCGTAATTTTCGGACCGTGAGTTACGCTGCCTCAAGACATATGCACAGTTCTTAACTATTTGTAATGAGTACAGTATGTCAACATTTTAAATTTTTAAATTCAGTCAATAATTATATGAAATTGTAATTTTTGTTGTCCCTCTAAGTTGTCAGAAATGCAAATCTAGAACTTGCAGCAGCTGACTGCTTTAGACTCCATCCAAACAGGCCTTCGAAGGCGCAACGGTACCGACCGGCCGCCGTGTCATCCTCAGAAGACTGGCGTCACTGGATGCGGTTATGGAATGGCCTGTCGTCATCACACCGCTCTCACGCCGTATGTCAGTTTACGAGCCCGGGGCCGCTACTTCTCAGTCAGGTAGCTCCTCAGTATGCGTCACAAGGGCTGAGTGCACCCCGCTTGCCAACAGCACTCGGCAGACCGGATGGTCACCTATCCAGTCCGACAGCGCTTAACTTCGGAGATCTGACAGGAACCGATGTTACCACTGCGGCAAAGCCATTGGCTTGCTGACTGCTTTAGGCGTTTAGTAATACAGACAGCATTTTCAGTGATTGTACCATAACTCATTCCCCTTCTTCATTTCGTTTCACTGCTATTCAGTGACACAGGAAAACCTTATGTAGTATTTCAATAGCTTCTGACCGAACAACCAACAACGCTCAAAACATATAGCAAATCGTGGAAAAGGCTAGTTGACGAACGGATCTTAACGCAGAGTATACACAGCTGAGCATGCAGACAAACTCTTCTGTGTATTTCATAGTGAGATTACAAGAATATGTACTGCACGTGTGTTAAGCAGTAGTCGTTTGCACTTGTAACTGATGACATGATTAATACGAGTGTCACTTTTTAAGGTTTTAGAACCGATCATGGAGGCGCGATCGAGGTGTGACATTACTGTTGCATTAATTTTTGTCACTTGTTACTGCTGAAACAATGGCAGCTCAGAAACTTGTTTAGCGGACTGCTAATAGTCAGCGGCGTTTTAACTAACAGTTAATGTGTGAAGGATTTCGTTGGACGCTCTTAAGGACCTAATTCAATAAAAAAAAACATAAATGGATTGGTTCCACAACCTGAGAAAGGACTGTTCACAACTGGCTTACAGACTTTTGTTCTTGTTGTGCTTCCGTACGAGATGAATTTCGTGGAGATCAACCAAACTCGCTTCTTGTTCCAAAAAGCACGGATTCGGTGCCTAATGCAACTGAAGGACATAGGCATACCAGCTACCGTGACACAGAGGGATCATTAGCCATAGTGAAAACTGGAGTTCATTCTTCACTACAAGAAGGTTTAGCTCTGAAGAAGATGTCTTTTTGATGGGCTCAAATGTCTCTGAGCACTATGGGACTTAACATCTGAGGTCATCAGTCCCCTAGAACTTAGAACTACTTAAACCTAACTAACCTAAGGACATCACACACATCCATGTCCGAGGCAGGATTCGAACCCGCGACCGTAGCAGTCGCGCGGTCCGGAATGAAGCGCCTAGAACAGTTCGGATACCGCGGCCGGATGTTTTTGATGTATTCTATACAATTTTATCGACTCTCAAAAACAGGCTGCTGTTAGGAGCTGCTCGAAAATCTATACAGACGAAGTGCAAAATCCTTATACGATATCATACACTAGTCCAGTCAAATAGCAGACTTACCTTGCAATGGGTGGGGTAGAAGATTTCATTTTTTCAACTCGTTCATATGATCGGAAAGATTAGAAAACTGAGTTTTGCTAACAAAATTTCGCTTGGGAAAACTTTCTGCAGTCCAAAAACTTGGAAAATTTCTGTCTCTTTTCAGTTTTTTCAAAATTTCTCAGCTTTCTTGCTCCTGTCGGTTTAACGTCTATTTTCTTTTATAAAGAGCACAAAATTCTCTACAAATTTGATTGTTGCCATTTTTTCTACTCCTAATATCTAACACGCTTAAGCGCCTCAAAAAATACCAATTTTTCAAATTTTGAGCATAGTGGCAAGGTACCTTATTTTTGAACACTACTTTTTCAGTTTCTGTTTGTGTAGTATAAAAACATTATACATCATGTTATATGTTAGAATTTACCACCTCACTACCAGGTATTCAATTTCTCTGTATGCAACATGAGGATTGCTGGGCACCCAACTATTGTGATTCTTACATCACTACCTGAAGTTCACTATGGGCCCCCTCAGCCCTGGTATTTGTAAAACTATAAATATAAAAATACATCATTAAGAGACATAGACACACACACACACACACACACAAAAGCGCGCGCGCGCGCACACACACACACAAAATAAATTGTCTCAGGCAACTGAACTATTATTAGCTGCAATAGGCAACCTAATTAAGTAGGTAATTATTCTTGTGTATAAAAGCCACACAGTTCATATTAAAAATAAGTAGCTTTATTAGAATTAAAATGCATTGAGAGTTACTAAAAATTTGACAGTTCTGGGTGTGTAATACTTTTAAAATCGCACTTTAGCGCACTTGAGACAGATATGAGCATCACTTCCAACGTTTTGATGGGCCAGGTTCCTCAGTCTCACCAGAAATACCTTGAGTTACGGATTCAGGGTCTTTACATAGAGTTGATCCCAGATTTATTTAAACAGCGAGTCAGTCTCAGCAAGTTCGTTGATTTCGTCAGCGGTTTCCTCAACATCCTCCATAACATCTTCTTCACTGTCTTCATATAATAATTTTGGCACGTTTTCACGGTTGACCCCAATACATTTCTTGCAAATTGAAGAACATTGCAAACCCGCTTTTCTGCAGGAGCACGCTCCGCCACAGTTCAGCTTGCATGAGCATGAAACAATGTGAAGAAGTGCTTCAGGTACTGGATCTTGGCTCATTATAACGGGTATTGGACCGTGGTCACTGTGATTCCAGCCCCATTTCTCAGAAGGTTTCCAGTTTCCCATCCAACTTTGGACTTGTTGGTAAGTCCGCAACGAATGATGTTGTGCAGTATCTTGTGTAGGTGGCAACCGTGCAAGATTCAGTTTGCCTTTTGTGGCAGACGTGGCGAATAGCTGGTACCGCAGATGGTCTAGTGTGTGGGAACTGCTGACACCTGCACTATACAATGCGATAGTAACCTGTTTTCCTGCTGTTATTATTTCTTCTCGGGTAGCATGTGGTTTATTGAAAGTGCAAAGAGCTGAGGTAAGGTGTTCATTTTTCGCAACAATTTTGCAGCACTTAATTTTTCCTTGACGAAAAAAAGCGATGTTATATCACATCCGCTAAAGGCGTGAGTGAGCAGAATATATTCACTGTCAAACTTGTAAGATGCAGTGGAAAATCACTTGTCTTCTGCATTTCTTCTTTCTGGCTTTAAGAAAAATAAGTTTTCAATGCCTTGCCCCAAACCGTTCATGAGCACAAGCAGGTCAACATCTTCTCCTACAATGACAACACTTCCAAAATCTTTGGTTCTTGAAATGGCAGATGTTACAATCATAACGTCAGCATCTTATTGTGCCTGGTGCCCTTCAATGATACATTCCAGAAATTCCTTTTTAGGAAGTGTGATCAAACGCATTTTGTTTCGTTCGTTGTACAAGAACTTGTCCTGAGGGGCTTGGTTTACCATCTCTGATTTAACCACAACGTCAACCGAAGAATGTTTTTTGGACCTACGAATCCTCTCAGCACTCTATTTGTCCCCCTCACATGGATACCCATCAAATACAATAGCAAATTGAGATCCAAAATGACGTTGCAGGTAAGAAACATAGCTTTGGGCTATTGACTTGAAGCAAATATTTCATATCACTTTGTGGATAAGGTACCCTCCATCAATGACAAAAAATTTACTCGGTCCACCTGACTTCACATCTTCCACTGGGACGAAGGCATTGTAGAATGAAGATTTTGTTTCTTTTCGCATGCCTTTTTCTGATAATAGGGACATTGGGTAAGGAGCAAGCTCATATTTCAGAAAGGCTTTTAACTCTTCTTCACTTTGTTTCATTAAACAAATCCTTTGGAAAAGAGTTAAAGGATCAACAGGAGTAATTTTAGAGCTCCCAGCTTTTATAGAAATGCACGCAGAAATGAGAGTCACAACTTTATCTTTTTTACGGAACTTTACATCGTGGAAATTGTCACCAAATCTTCTTTTCATGCCTTTTTCCCCCTCTTCGTGACACATATGACAATTAACATCCTCCGTTCCGACAACACCACTGCTGATAGGGTGCACTGAAAAACAATCATGCAGCTTACTCAAGTCTATGCCATCTCGTTCGATGCCACAACTTCTTGCATCTACATGCTGTTCTGATGTTACTGCGCTCACTTCGCAATACGACTCAATTTCTTCACAAATGTTCTGCATGTGAATCATACCCAATGTCCATCTGGTTAATACACTATCCGTAATTCCTCGGCCAGAAGTAAGTCCTCCAGAACTCTTCATGGTTCTTATCAATGTTTGTTCTATAGTCATGTCAGAAGGAACCCCTGACCAATGCTCTTATGATCGACGAATTGTAAAATGTCCTTTCGTTGTAGACTTCTCATATTCTGATAAATCCATTTTTTCCTCGCCCGACATATCCTGTAAGTAGAGGTTTTGTCCGCTAAAGAACAATTGTTACATACTTTTTCTTATAACTGATCATTAACGTCAATCAACTGTAGAAAATGTACGGCACCTGCATGCACTCGTATTACATATTGTAACACAAACTTCACGCAATCCGACGTGAATGTGTTCGTAGTTACTGAATACGTTGCTGTTCGTCCTGGCCCTGCAGCAGAGTGAGATGGTAAATTCCAAAGAATAACAAGATGAGTGATAAGTTTGTACTACACAAATAGAAACGGAAATAACAGTGTTCAAAAATTAGGTAATTTGCCACTTTGCACGAAATTTGAAAAATTGGTATTTTTTGACACGCTGTAGCGCCTTAGATACTGGGAGAAGAAAAAATGGCAACAATCAAATTTGTAGAGAATTTTGTGCTTTTTTAAAAAGAAACTAGACGTCAAAGCGGTAGGAGCAAATGAAACTGAGATATTTTGAAAAAACTGAAAAACGTCCGAAATTTTGGAAATTTTTTGAGTGCAGAAAGTTTTCCCAAAAGAAATTTTGTTGGCAAAACTTGGTTTTCTAACCTTTCCAACAATATGAACGAGTTAAAAAAGTAAAATCTTCTACCCCACCTTTTGCAAGTTACAGGCTTTTTTTCTGACAGTTTCACTGGACTACACTACCTGACGACAAACCTGAGGCACACAGAAGGGTGGACGAAATGGAGTGACACCTCATGGCTTGAGAGAGTATGTGGTGTTATTTCAATGATTACAGAATCAAGTCAGATTTACAAACAACTTGGGAGTGCGATTCCACTTATCAGTATGATCCTGAAGGCAAGTATTGAGTCGGTTGGGAAGGGTGTCACAAGGCCGTTATATCTTCTGCTGTGGCAGACTGGCTCACAATGGTTGTAACAAACTGGCCCTTGATATCCTGGACGCTGGCACTGCCCCTTTGTACGTTGTGTGTGTGATACTACCGCCATCTGCATAAGTGCATAACGCTATCCCTTGATTTTGATCACCTCAGTGTAAGTTTACAGAAGATAACACATTTGTGCGGAAACATGTGCATACGGCAAATAGGAGAGGTGAATGTTTCTGAATTTTACAAAAGGCAAGCTCGTAAAAATCGAATATTATTATCTTTCTCGTTAGACTACACGCAGTTTTTTCTTGTGCCTATTCACTGTTACCAGAGATACGGTAGCTTTATGCTGCAAGCCGCGGTGTCACTGCTGGAACCAAACAAATACAGTGTTGAACGAATACGCTATTTGTAAAGGTCTCACTTTTGTTTTTACGGAGTATTTCTCACGGGCAGTTTACTTCACGCGCATTTTATTTTGAAATGTCTTTATTCTCATGGCATCCCGTGTTTTGTCAAAAACAAAAGGCATATATTCACAAACGTGAAAAAAAAACTACAGTTCCGCTGTTCTGTTGCTTGCCGACGGTGCGGACGGGATAAGTGAACGCACGCTTGACTATTAACTTCACTCGTGCCGGAGAAACGTGAAATTTTCTTCATCTCGCCGGACTCTCGCAGTGCTGACGGTAGCGTTGTCCCAACGCTCGCTTGCTCTCCCCTTTTTTTCCTCTTTTTTTCGCTACTGACCCAGGTGAAACAATTACAGCTGCGAATTTGAATATGAGACGCATATCTGACAAATTCAATTTGGGCGGGCCCGGAGCAGGCAAGCGACGGCCGTCAGGTGACATTTCAAAATTTGAACAGACTCCCTTTATTCACTCGGCAAAACGGCATCACATATCCGTCTGTCGTCATAAGCGTAAGTGGATTAGAAAGCAAGTCATTTGTGGACCTTTGCGCTTTTGCATATACAGCGCAAAAATATTTACCCACAGACACAGAACACCGTCGAGGGAACAGGAGAGACCTTTTTGCTATGCAGAAACGAATATAGTGGATATTCATGGCGTGGGGCCACACAAAAAGCACGTTTTCACTTCGTTAACTCAAAAAATGTTTTAAATAAATTCAATTGTATTTTAATTAACGTTGGTCTAGTTGTATGCATCACAGCAGAGCCCGTTATTTGCAATGTGTCACATATGGTTCGCTTGGTAAAAAGCACGTACACTTCGGTACACGCAAATTAAAACAGAGCGCTACGGGCATAATGATATAAGTATAATATAACCAGAAAAACAGAAGGAGTTTACTCCTTATCCTGTTGAGCGTACTCATTACTCGTTTGTAAACAAGCTGTTACGTACATTAGAGTGATCTACACGCCCATTTGTAGCAAAGTGTTCCAGTATTTCCGTTAAGCGCACAAGAGGCATATATGTTATTTCGTTATAATTTTTATGAACTATATTTTTAATTAAAATGTTAGTGACACTTGTGACCACCATCACGTACTGTAAAAAAATGGCTCTGAGCACTATGGGACTTAACATCTGAGGTCATCAGTCCCCTAGAACTTAGAACTACCTAAACCTAACTAACCTAAGGACATCACACACGTCCATGCCCGAGGCAGGATTCGAACCTGCGACCGTAGCAGCCGCGCGGTTCCGGACTATAGCGCCTAGAACCGCATCGCCACCGCGGCCGGCTCACGTACTGTAGTCTCTATAAATTCGCACTGGCGTCTACATAGTCTGTCTAAAGCGAAACATACGTCTGTATTTCATTATGCCTCCAAAATTCACTGTCTTGTACATTCTTCAAAAAATGTTCAAATGTGAGTGAAATCTTATGGGACTTAAATGCTAAGGTATCAGTCCCTAAGCTTACACACTACTTAACCTAAATTATCCTAAGGACAAACACACACACCCATGCCCGAGGGAGGACACGAACATCCGCCAAGACCAGCCGCACAGTCCATGACTACAGCGCCCAAGACCGCTCGGCTAATCCCGCGCGGCTTGTACATTCTGAATGATGTTTTAAGTAGTATTTTTTTAATTAATAACATTTTCAGAAGCGGCGAGCACTCTCAGGAGCTGTAACTGAAGCCTCGTATTTATGCCAATCTATGCGGGCAGCGCGCAGGTGTGAAGGCGCCAGATTAGGTGGCCAAAAGCGAAGATTTGCTGCTCTGTAGCGGGAAAGATAACCACGCCTTTTATACGACGATGAGCGAAGGATTCAGCACACGCTCAGTGGCTGTCTGAGATTATGATGATGTTCGGTGTTGTTTTGCGTGGTCATCAGCGCCCAGTCCATATCTGCTATTGTACTCTGGCATCAACACCCTCTGCCGGAAGCCGCTTGCCAAAATACGCGTCGGCATTAGCATGTTATCATCCTTGTCGGTGACATCCGAATATTCAAGTCGCCACAGAATCGTCATCCCTTGGATGACTAAAAGTCTCCCTTCGACGTCACTGTGCGTAAAACGTTGCCAGCGCTGGCTCCACTGCTGTGCTAAGTTGGAAACCCGTATCTCAATTTGCAAGATTTTCTGAATAGCTACTTTCCACCTAGACAATGCTCGGCCACTGCAGATTTCTCTTACTGGTCCAGATGTGTGTGTCGTCGATGTTTGACGCATCTGCCTTGCACGGTACAATAAGTCTGTCCGACCTATGACATCCCACAGCTACATGGAATCGTATAAACACTAGGCTTTCTCAAACCAAGATTTTCGTCCAGAGAGCCTAAAAGATTTGTGCGCTTCGATGGTCCACGAAAAAATCATTTAATTGCATGTGTATTCAGTACTCTTCCTATTAAATAAATAATAAACGCTGCCGGCGTCATGCAAGACTACCAAATCTCCTTGGTCTTCACTTTCTTCTAGCTCTTCACATTGTCTAACATGCGCTGGATGTAACGCACGGTTAATCTCCCACTTGGAATATCCAGTTTGTCGTAATGCAGTATTATTGTGGTGTAGCTTAGTGAATAAACTGTCTGAGTCCGTTAGGACTCGTGCTATGTGGACCAACGTCCTAAGCATGCTACCTCGTTGTGAAAGATGGTGGCAGCTGGTGGCCTCCAATTATAGGTCCCTATGTGTTGGCTTACGGTACCCAATGTACCCAAAGTGCCATCCTTTTTTCTTCAAACCACCACGTCTAGAAACGGTAGTTCACTGTTTTTCGTTATCTCCTAGCGTCCCTGAGCACGTGCAGGATTCTTTGCTTGACAGAGCTAATCATGTCCAGAAAGGCTGGTGTCCTTAGTGTTAGCGAGATGCTAAGACCTATCTACAAGATCAAAACTTTTGTCCGTTAGAGTGGACACGGTCCTTCTACCACGTGCTTAACGTTGGTCCTTAGAGTACGAGTGTTAATAAATCCACGTATTTCATCCAACGACTTGAGCCATCTCCGTACTATATTCCTTAATACTTGATATTTCGAATGGTCTTATACCCGACCAGGTCAAACAATGTGAAGCGCTAGAAGAAACTTAAAAACAAATAGAAATGGTCGATTTATCAGACATCGGCGCTGTTTCTTCAAATGGTTCAAATGGCTCTAAGCACTATGGGGTTTAACATCTGAGGTGATCAGTCCCCTAGACGTAGAACTACTTAAACCTACTAATCTAAGGACATCACACACATCTATGCCCGAGGCAGCATTCGAACCTGCGACCGTAGCAGCAGAGCGATTCCGGACTGAAGCGGCTAGAACCGCTCGGCCACAGCGGCCGTCTGGTGTTTCTTCGAAACTAGGAAGATCACTGAAGAAATGTAAATTTAAATGCGTCTTCCAGCCGCCGACGAAACTCAGAGATATTCTAGGCGTAGAGAAGGACAATCTTGGTTTGAGTATCCTCAGTGTAGCTGCAGGAAGTCTTTGACTGATCAAATTTATTGCACCGTGGAAAACACATGCGTCGACCATCGACGACACAAATGTCAGGAACAGTAAGAGAAATCCGCAGTCGCTGAACATTGACCCGGTGTGGGTGGTTATATGGAATACAGAATTACCAAAACTCTTTCTTCTTCGTGCAGGGAAAGCGTATTTAATAGAGTGGTGGACTACCGCAGCTCAACAGAACTTGTGAACTAAGATACGAATTTCCAACTTACGACAGCAGGGGATACTGCGCTCGCAATTTTAAAGTCATTCAAGGGATGACGCTTCGGTGGTGACTGGAGCACGCGGATGTCAATGGCAAGGATGGTGACAAGGAAACAAGGACACACATTTCGTCATGCCACTCCCGGCAGAGAGCGTTGGCGCGGTCGACACGAGCGCACAGTAGCTACAGCAGCTTTTGCGCATGCGCTAAATACTTGACCCATCGTCCGACAGGGGGCGTTGCTGTCCTTCCCGCAAACTACCAGGCAAATTTCGCTTTTGGTCTCCGTACATGCCGTTATCAGTTCTGCACGTTTCCTTCTTAGACTACCATAAACAGGCTTCAGTCGTAGATGTGGTTGTAAAACTATCGTCGGCTACTGTAGACTGCCATAAGTAAGCGTAGACTGCGGTCGTTTTCTTGGCAGCCTTGATCAGTTAATATACTTATATGGATATGTTGTCTGTTATTTCAGGCATGTCCGAAAGAACAGACACCATTGATGACCTGCAGCCGTCTAGAAGCAAATTAGAATTATATTAATACCTTCAGCTGCTGACGGGTGTTGATATATACCAACGCCCGTCAGCAGCTGAAGGTATTTATATAATTCTAATTTTGATCAGTTAAGGTGGTGCCTGCATTGCCTGTACGATAGGTGTGTCGCATAGCTACCGGGCGATATCTTATATAGATTGCTTTGGTTATGTATTCGAACAGTGTATTACTAAATTCGCCTATAAACTGGAAGTGGTGGACCATCTACGAGGGTTGGAACTTTAATAGTGGCAACTATTTATTTACAGCTCGTTCAAAATAGATATGTGTTCAAAGTTTTATTGGCCTTCAAAGTAGTCACCAGCATTGTGTATAACCCGTTGCCAGGGATGTGGAAGTCGTAGAATACTCTTAGCAGTGCCAGTTGTGTTGACAGTTCGTGCAGCGCGGTCTATTGCCCGACGAATTTGTAACAGTTCTGAAGCGAATACCTTGAAATGCTTCCTCCAGTTTACAAATCGAGTGAACTTACGAGGCCTTAAGTCAGGGGAGTGCAGTACGTGGTATAGCACTTAGCAGCCCCATGAGTCAACCAAGTCAGTAGCAGCTTGCACTGTACGTGGTGCTTGAGCATTGTCCTGCAAAATGATGGCCGGGTCCTGCAGAAAGTGTCATCACTTCAGTCTCTGTGCTGTCCATTTTTGGAACACAACCTACGACCAGCTTAGAGGCAGAAGTGATGACACTTTCTGCAGCACCTGACCATCATTTTGCAGGACAATGCTCAAGCACGTGCAGTGCAAGCTGTTACTGAATTGTTTGACTGATGGGGCACTCCCTTGACTTACGTCCACATATTCAACTCGATTTCTAAATTGAAGGAAACACTTCATGGCATTCGTTTCAAAACTGCTACAAATTTGCCGGGCAACAGACTGCACCGCTCGAACTGTCAACACAACTGGCACTGCTACGACTTCCACATCGCTGGAAACGGGTTATACACAATGCTGGTGACTACCTTGAACGTCAGTAAAACTTTGAACACGTATCTATTGTGAACGAGCTGTAAATAAATAGTTGCCACTATTGAAGTTCCAACCCTCGTAGAAACCGAGTGAGAACACGTAAGGGGGCGCGTAACCAACGGAACATTTGTGTTGGACGTAGTTATTGTGCCTGTTACTTAAAAGTAAACAGTAGTTATAGCGAAATTGAAATTTTCTATGTTTCATTCAGATTGTTTTACGAAAATTGTTATTTATAACGTGATGTAAACAGTGAAAATAAAGTAAGAGTACAAGCTGTGATCAAAAACAATGCTATTGTGTCTGTACAACAAAATTTGTTGATGCGAATCACAGTATCTATTAAAATTCTTCAAAGTAGTCGCCTTGAGCAGCGACACACTTCTCCCAGCGTTTTCCCCATGTCTGGTACGCTCCTTGCAAGGCGGTGATTGGAATTTACTTCACAGCACACGTCGTCGCCTTTTGAATGTCGTCAGTGGTATCAAAATGTCGCCCCTTCATCTTCGGTTTGATGCTCGGAAACAGAAAGAGGACTGACGGTGCCACATCGGGATCGTAAGGTGGCTGCGGCAGCGTTGCCAGGTTTCCCTTCGCTATAAATTCCAAAATCATCAGAGCAGTGTGGCACGGCGCTTTGTCCTGATGCAGCGTCCACACTGTAAGTGGACATGGGCCTCGTGCGGGAGACGCGATCTGCTACTCTTTTCAACATTCCGAGATAATAGGTTGCGTTCACAGTCGTTCCTTGCGCTAAGAACTCCGACAAACTCAAGCCTTTCGCGTCGAAGAAGGTGATGAGCACGGTTTTAATTTTCGATTTGCTCATTCTTGCTTTCTTGGGCTTCGGAGTCGTGGCAATGTGCCACTCTGAGCTTTGGTGCTTCGTCTCTGGATCTCACTAAGAAACTCATGTCTCGTCACCGATGTCTTCTCAGCTTTTCCACAAGTTCTGTCGCGATCTCCAAACGGTTGCGCTTCTGGACGTCACTCAGCACTTTTCTAAACAATTTGGCACACAATTTGTGCATTTTCAAATAATCGGTAAGGATGTTAAACACAGTCACATTTGACGTGTTATGCTCATCCGCTAGCCACCGACCACTCACACGTGTGTCGGCATTCAGCAACCTACGCAAACTGGTCGCGTTATCGGACGTTGAACTTGTTCATGGCCATCCAGAGCGGGCTTCATTAAAAAAATGGTTCAAATGGCTCTGAGCACTATGGGACTTACCTTCTGAGGTCATCAGTCCCCTAGAACTTAGAACTACTTAAACCTAACTAACCTAAGGACATCACACACATCCATGCCCGAGGCAGGATTCGAACCTGCGACCGTAGCGGTCTCGCGGTTCCAGACTGCAGCGCCTAGGGGCTTCATCACTAACCTCTTCGCGGCCATAGTTAAATTATTTTAGCCACCGGGCAGACTCCCTGCAGGCTTCTTGAATCATTTTGAAGTTTCAGTCAGAGGTTCTACATCTACATGGACACTCTGCGAATCACATCTAAGTGCCTGGCAGAAGGTTCATCGAACCATCTTCAAAATTCTCTATTATTCCAATCTCATATCGCGCGCCGAAATAATGAACACCTACAACTCTTCCTACGAGCTCTCATTTCCCTTATTTTATCATGGTGATCGTTCTTCCCCATGTAGGTCGGTGTCAACAAAATATTTTCGCATTCAGAGGAGTAAGTTGGTGATTGGAATTTCGTGAGAAGATTCCGCCGCATAGAAAAACGCCTTTCTTTTAGTGAGATCCAGCCCAAATCCTGTATCATTTCTGTAACACTCTCTCCCATTTTTCGCGATAATACAAAACGTGCTGCCTTCCTTTGAACTTTTTCGATGTACTCCGCCAGTCCTATCTGGTAAGGATCCAACACCGCGCAGCAGTATTCTAAAAGAGGACGGACAAGCGTAGTGTAGGCAGTCTCCTTAGCAGGTGTGTTACATTTTCTAAATGTCCTGCCAATAAAACGCAGTCTTTGGTTAGCCTTCTCCACAACATTTACTATGTATTCCTTCCAATTTAAGTTGTTAGTATTCTTAATATCTAGTTATTTCGTTGAAAGTACGACTTTTAGATTAGACTGATTTATCGTGTAACCGAAGTTTAACGAGTTCCTTTTAGCACTCATGTGGATGACCTCACACTTTTCGTTATTTAGGTTAAATGCCACTTTTCGCACCATTCAGATATCTTTTCTAAATCGTTTTGCAGTTTGGTTTGGTCTTCTGAAGACTTTATTAGTCTATAAACGACAGCGTTATCTGCAAACAGCCTGCGCAGGTTCGAATCCTGCCTCGGGCATGAATGTGTGTGATGTCCTTAGGTTAGTTTGGTTTAAGTAATGCTAAGGGGACTGATGACCTCAGATGTTAAGTCTCATAGTTCTTAGAGCCATTTGAACCAATTTGAAGACGGCTGCACAGATTGTCTCCGAAATCGTTAATGTAGATAAGAAACAGCAAAGGGTCTATAACACTACCTTGGCGAACGCCAGAAAACACTTCTGTTTTACTCGATGACTTTCCGTCAATTACTACGAACTCTGACCTCTCTGACAGGGAATCACAAATCCAGTCACATAACTGAGACGATATTCCATAAGCACGCAATTTCACTACGAACCGCTTGCGTGGTACAGTGTCAAAAGCCTTCCGGAAATTCAGAAATACGCAATCGATCTGAAATCCCTTGTCAATAGCACTGAACACTTCATGTGAATATAGAGCAAGTTGTGTTTCACAGGAACGGTGTTTTCGAACCTATATTGACTGTGTGTCAATAAACCGTTTTCGTCGAGGTAATTCATAATGTTCGAACATGATATATGTTCCAAAATCCCACGGCATATCGACGGTAATGATATGGGCCTGTGTTTTAGTGGATTACTCCTACAAACTTTCTTGAATGTTGGTGTGACCTGTGCAACTTTCCTGTCTTTGGGTACGGATCTTCATCGAGCGAACGGTTGTATATGATTGTTAAGTATGGAGCTAATGCATCAGCATGCTCCTAAAGGAACCTAATTGGTGTACAGTCTGGACCAGAAGACTTGCTTTTCTTAAGTGAATAAGTGATTTAAGTTGCTTCACTACTCCGCGGATATTTACTTGTACGTTACTCACGTTGTAGTTGTTTGAGTTTTCAACAAAACTTTATTGAATAGTTTTGTTCCAGAGTTAACTGTATCTTGCGCGGCGAGACAAGCACTGAACGAGGCTTTGCGCAAACAACGATGCTCATGATCCCACAACTCACAGTAGACTGTGGAAGGCAGGGCTCGACACTTAATACCCCCTCCACCATTCCTCAACGTCGAGGTAGCGCTCAGGCCAATAGGAGCATCGCATAACAACCAGTTGCATTACTTTTTTATATCACCTTGCATAAAGATTTCTTATATAGTTCTAGAAAATGCAGTTTCTTAAAAAAATAAAATTAAAAAATTCGTCACAAAATAAAAATATCAAACATCTCTTCAACACTTCGTCGAACTAACATAAAATATGTTTCTGTTATTCATAAACAACTTTTGCCTTTATCAGTAATAATAGCAAACTCTTGTCTTTGATCATGATGAAAAACGTTCTATGGAATACGAAATAACAGAAATAATTATACGAAGTTTTTATGTTTGTGCATATAATCAATACTTGCCTCAAAAGTAATTGCCTTGGTTAAATAAAAGTGGAGAAATTACACGATCAGTTAACTTTTATTGCCTGTAAAATGCAATTTATATTCTTTAAGGATGTAAAATACACACAGTACTAACACTGAATTATGTCAGGTTCTAATTGTGTCCAAAACAAAGAAACAAAGCGAAGTAGTTGGTTCCCAGTTTCTCTCTCACACATCCATATATGTTTCTTTCCCTACCAATGCTACCAAGATTACCGGTATCCTATCACCTACTACGTCATTTACGTAGTGTACCAAAACTACCGGACCGTAGTTTTGGTAGAGCACAGAGCACAATTGTAATCATAGTTCAGCAGTAATTACCTCGCCCCTGAAGATGAAAATTTGTTGCGCAGATGAAATGTTGTAGCGATTTCACGACGTCTTTTGACATCTTGCCCAGGAACCATTGTTACAAAACATTTAAGCATTTTATTCAACTAGGTGCTGCGCGCGAACCTTGGAATTACTCCTGACCCCGCCACCGGTGTTGCCCTCTGTCGGTGTGCTACTAAGCTGGCCGGTCAGAATATCCGCCATGCTGTACGTTGTGCGGGTTGCTATTTGCTCCTGTTGCACTCGTCGCCAAAGCAGGAAACATTTGGTCATGATTGCCGAGGTATCGGCACGCAACCAATCGCCAACCACTGCGATGACAAAATCTGGCGCGGAGCTGAAGCATCATGGAATGACACACATTTCATCCACTCTGAGTTCGACTCGATGCTAGCGATTGACATTTAAAAAAATTCAAGAGACGTCTGACGCGGCGCATAAACCCGAAGGTTTTACCTACAGTGACAATGTTGTTGGGTTGTTTTTGGGGATGGAGACCAGACAGCGAGGTCATCGGTCGCATTGGATTAGGCAAAGAAGGGGAAGGAAGTCGGCTGTGGCCTTTCAAAGGAACCATACCGGCATATGCCTGGTCCAATGTCTAACACGGTGACAATAGCCTCGAAAGCCTGCAGACCTACATTTTTAAAAATACATTGATATTTTTTTCCGATGCAGTGTATTTCATTGTAGTATCGATGCATTTTCCATTAAGTATAATACCAAGGAGGTAGAGGGGCGGGTACTTTATGCCCCCACAAAAACATAAAGAAACAAATTTCGTTAAGGGTTCTTAAAGTATATTAACAACATACCCTTTAAACAGGTACTTATGTACAAGTAGAGTCCAGAACCTGAAAATATTTTTCAGCACACTCTTCGCAGCACCAACACAAGGATAAAAAATCTGAAAATACGAATATGACTTTTGTTGCGAAAAGTAACGTTCACTAATAACTGTAAGATTTGAGTTTTTTTGGTTTAGTTTTAATGAAAAATATTACACAACTGCAGAATCTAGTATAAGAAATCATTAGCAACAATAACAATTTCTTCAAAATTTGAAAATATAAAGTGCATGACTACAGTACAGTGTTTTCAAAAGGTTGGCATAAAGTAGCCCCACTCCCTTTGGTGATGCCAGGGTTACTGACGATGTATCAAAAAATATATTGATGTTTCCAATTCCTCTATTTAGAAAGGATTATTTGGATGTTGTCAAGGGCTGCTAAGTTGTATGTTGCCCGTATTTTAGACAGTTAATCGTTTCCGCCTGATAGTCCAACAGTCTTTTATTGGGACTACATCACCGCAGGGTCAACTAAATTCTCAGGCGAAGTGGAGTGAAGTGACCACGCTGGGAAAAGTGACTATTGCCGATTTTTTGCCCCGAACAGTTTCGCTGCCTACTGAGAAGAAGCCATCACTCTTGTCAGTGAATATGACACAGGAATCTTGTTCCACCAGCCTTTTGTAATGTTTTTCTGATTTCAGTCGTCTCGTATAAGGTAAGTCATTTATATGATACTCGTTACCAAACATATATGCAGATAATACTTTTTCATCGTATAAATTTTTAAACAACTTTTTTTGTCTGTGAACCAATAATGTCGACATTTTGTACGATCGGGAAAGGTGACCACACTACTCTTCGTAAATAGTGGCCAAAGTGTCCACTCCAGTAACAGTTAGTTACTTCCTATACCACGCATAATACAGGGTGTTTAAAAAAAGAATGACCTGATTTTGGACAGTAATAATTAGGAAACATGGGAGGTGCGGGCAAGGAAACTTATGTTATTCGAATGGACATGGCCTAGAGTTACAGAAAGTCGCAGTTAGATGTCAGTCAATGCCTCTTCTCAGTTTGCAGTCAGTTAGAAGTAACATGGCGTCCGCTAAACACAAGGCGTTTTGTGTGCTGCAGTTTGCAAGGAGTTCAGTGATTTCGGTCCAGCGTGCTTTTCGTCTGCGTTTTGGCATTGATCCTCCTGCACCCAAAAACATTCATCGTTGATATCTTGTGCAAAGATAAGAGTCCAGATGGACGTCGCACTTCTGATAACATGGTGGAAAGAATCCGACAAACGTTTGAGTGGAATCCACGAAAGTTTACTCGCCGCACAGGCAGTGATCTTTCAATGCCTCATACGACTGTCTGGCGAGCGCTAAGGCGTTGTTTGATCTATGAACCATAATGACTACAAATAGTGCAAGCTCTTAGGTTGGTGATAAAAAACGGGCTGATTTTTACAATGGTTAATTTCCAGTGTTAAAGCTACATTTCATGTTAACGGTAAAGTGGACTGTAATAACGTGCACTTAAGGGGATCCCAAAAAGACAGTTACGTAAAGTGAATGTTTTTTGTGCTATTTGTCGTGAAAAACTTCCTTTTCGAGGATAACACACTGACTGGAATCAACTATCACCAAATGCGCACAGGGCCCCGAGACACTGCCCTGTATTCTTGGCCTGCAAGATCGCCAGACATGTTATGACCTCATGTGACTTTAATCTTCGTTGATCCATTATGGATCGTGGGACGATGGCTGGCATGAACTTATTAATGCAATAATTTATCAACAGCCGTATATATTGTAGAAATTTATTCTATGTTATTAATTTATATGGGCTACCAGTTTCGGCATTATATTGATGCCATCTTCAGGCCCCACTCCTCGTAGTCGTAAAATCGCTATACACAGAAGGAGCCATATAACAGTCTGCGTCGCCTGGCCACCAAGAGCTGTTGCAGGACGAAGTGACTCACGGATCCAGTAATATGGCTCCTTCCGTGTACAGCGATATTACGACTACGACGAGTGGGGCCTGAAGATGGGCATCAATATAATGTCGAAACTGGTAGCACATATAAGTTCATAAAATAAAATAAATTTCTACAATACATACGGCTGTTGGTAAATTATTGCATCAAGAAGTTCATGTGATTTTTTCTTGTGGGGATATGTGAAGGAGCCGTCCGGAGGGGCCGTGCGGTTCTAGGCGCTACACTCTGGAACCGAGCGACCGCTGCGGTCGCAGGTTCGAATCCTGCCTCGGGCATGGATGTGTGTGATGTCCTTAGGTTTGTTAGGTTTAATTAGTTCTAAGTTCTAGGCGACTGATGACCTCAGAAGTTAAGTCGCATAGTGCTCAGAGACATTTGATATGTGAAGGAAAGTGTGTTAAACTCCACTGTACACGACGTAGAAGAAGTGAATAACAGACAAACAGCCGCAATACGTTCTATAAAAACATAAACAGTGTGTGAAGTTTATAACGAGTTTAGTTATCGTCTGGGTGTCGATCGTTCTACGGCTGGAGGGACACGTAGAGCATTTGCAATATCGTAGGTAAAACTTTAAGACTTTTTGAATATTTTGCAATTCCATCCATTCCTCTAGAATGTTTTTATCAATAAATATGGAGTCTTGAAGGTTCAAATGTGTGTGAATTCCTAAGGGACCTGTCCGCACCTCGTGGTCGTTCAGTAGCGTTCTCGCTTCCCACGCCCGGGTTCGCGGGTTCGATTTCCGGCAGGGTCAGGGATTTTCTCTGCCTCGTGATGACTGGGTGTTGTGTGATGTCCTTAGGTTAGTTAGGTTTAAGTAGTTCTAAGTTCTAGGGGACTGATGACCATAGCTGTTAAGTCCCATAGTGCTCAGAGCCATTTGAACCCTTTGAATCCTAAGGGAGCAAACCGCTGAGGTCATCGGTCCCTAGATATACACACTACATAAACTAAGTTAAACTAACATATACTAAGAACAACACACACACCCATGCCCGAGGGAAGACTCGAACCTCCGGCGGAAGGGGCCGTTCAATCCGTGTCATGGTGCCTCTAACCACGTGGTCACTCCCCGCATGGCCATTCTTTTTGAAACATCGTGTACTCCAGAGCAGGTCGACTCTGAAATCTTTTATACAAAGCTCTCCTCAGTAATTTTATCTCAATGTGACGATTTTGAATTAATCAAACTACATTAATTGAAACTGTCTCTGATCTGTTTTCCATAATACAAAAATGCGGTTGAAAAAGTATCTGCTCCACCCGCTTGGTATTGTTTCAGATGCTAGCAGAGTTGTAGAACTACTATAGGCACTTAAAAATAAGGAGTATTTACACCAAAATTGAAATTACCAATATTTAATTCACGTTTTATTGGAAAATTTATGATGTTTAACTTGAAAAGTATGGGTGACGTAGTAAAAATAAAAGAAAAAATACAAAATCATCATAAACGTTGGAGAACGAAATTTCCTCAAGAGCAAGGTAAAATTTTTAAAAATCGCAAAATAAAAACGTATCAAACATCGTTTCAATACTTCATCGAGCTGTATAAAACATGTTACTGTTATTCACAATTAACTTTTGAACTTATCAGTAATAGCAGGAAATTATTGCCTTTGATCATGATGAAGAACGTTGCATTCAGTACAAGAAACAGCAATAATAATATACAGTTTTTATGTTTATGTACGTAAACTGTACTTCCATCAGAAGTAATTGCTTTGGTTGGATAAAAGCACTGAAGTTACGCTATCAACTAATTTTTATTACTTATAAGACGCAATAAGATACAGAATACATAATAGAACAACAATGGACAACGTGCGGCTCTAATTATGCGCAAAACAAGCAAACAAACAAAAAACGAAGAGAAGTCGTCGGCTCCCATTTTCTCTATCACACTTTCATTTGTGTTATTTTCGCCTACCAATGCTGCCAGTAGTACCGATAATCCCACCATTTACTACGTCATTTACGTTTTGAACCAAAACGACAGAACGGTGGTTCTGGTACAGCGCAACTCTTGATGCAAGGGTATCAAGATGCCTAGAATGTACATCCGAAAGAACAACCAACACTGGTTGCTGTTGCGTCGGCTGTGACCACATTTTCATAGTTCCTACACATTATTTAAGTTTATATAGCGTGATAGCTTATAATATGTAGTTTCTAAATGTGTAAGCGGCAAACTTCTGTCAAAAATCATGTTTTGGTGAAAATTCAAATTGCCTGAGGGTGGCCACTCTGCCCAATCTCTATTCATGAACTGCAGAAATTTAATTATTGTACGCATACGGAGACGCGGAAATAATTGCCTACGAGTTTTGTGGTATAGAGTTGGACATAGTGAATCCGGTAATTTCAACAATACGATTGCACGTAATAGAAACAGCCGACATTTCTGCAAACTGTCGCCGACCCGGTGACGCAACACTTTAACGAAAATAGCTTACAGTGGGAGTACCCGAAAGGTGCTGGGCTACCCAGACTTTGCGGGGTGTGAGCTGATTCCTTCACAGCGGTCGAGTGCTTACAGTTAATGCCGGCCTTACGGCGGTAGTCGCCTTACGTCTCCTCACGGAGACCGCAGCCTCCGTAGTGTTCGGGGACTACGGCGCGCAACAGCCCACTCGACGCACAAAGACAAACACGCGACTGCGACAGTAATCTCCTGCGGCGGGCGTGTAAATTTGCCGCGAAATATTCATGAGTCTTAATAAAGCTGTAAGTCGATATCGTGCGGTTTCGCCGCCGCCGACACAAAGACCGCCCCCGTGCTGCCTCCGCTTTATTCCGGAAGCAATTACCGTAGCCGTGTTCCGCGCCCCGCCGGCTTATCAGCTATACCTCGCGCACAGTTATTCCTTTTTGAGTTGCGCAGCGTGCTTCGCCGGCGTAGTACTTCGTTATCTCCTGCGCCGAAGGCGTCTACTTAACGCTGGATGATAGAAACACCGAAGTAAAGCGTCTGAGTAGGGTGTCGTAGTTATCAGCCTCTTATACAGACTGATTAGCTCCGAGGCTGTGTGTTGTGTAGAGAAGCCGGTATGGACGAAATTCTCTGGACGCGATACGAGCGACTTTAGATTAGTACGTTTATTTAATGAATATTGGTACTGGTGTACAGTGCGGAAAACTTGGAGGATGACACAATATATGTCAATTTTTTAAAAAGTTGTAAGAAACGACTGTCCAAATTGTAGAGGAATTAGACCACTAAATTCAGCATGTAATATATTTGCAAAAAGACACACATATAATAAGTTTGGCATCACCTCGGTTCCGAGACTTCCGGAAACTGTACAGAAAATTGAAACAGAGATCAACATAAACATCATTTCCGCTCTTTTAATTGCTCATGAAAACCACACATTGAATGTTATACCACCGTACAGCGAGACCTTCAGAGGTGGTGGTCCAGACTGCTATACACACCGGTACCTCTATTACCTAGCAGCACGTCCTATGCATGCCTGTATTCGTCGTAGCATACTATCCACAAGTTGGTCCAGATTGTCCCACTCCTCAATGACGATTCGGCGTAGATCCCTCAAGGCCTTTTCAATCTATCCCAGGCCTGTTCGATAGAGTTCATGTCTGGGGAACATGCTGGCCACTCTAGTCGAGCGATGTCGTTATCCTGAAGGAAGTCATTCACAAGATGTGCACTATAGGGCCGCAAATTGTCGTCCATGGAGACGGATGCTTCTCCAATATCTGCCGATATGGTTGCACTATCGGTCAGAGGATGGCACTCACGTATTGTACAGCCGTTACAGCGCCTTCCATGACCACCAACGGCCTACGTCGGCCCCACATAATGCGACCCCAAAACAGCAGGGAACCTCCACCTAGCTGTACTCGCTGGACATTGTGTCTAAGGCGTTTATCCTGACTGGGTTGCATCCAAACAGGTCTCCAACGATTGTCTGGTTGAAGGCATATGCGACACTCATCGGTGAAGAGAACGTGATGCCAATCCTGAGCGGTCCATTCGGCATGTTGTTGAGCCCATCTGTACCGGGCTGCATGGTAAAATGGCGTCATTGGCCGGGAGGCCCCTTACGGAGCAGGTTGGGCCGCCTTGGTGCAGGTGTAATTGCCTTCGACACCACACTGGGCGACCTGCGCGCCAGATGGGGATGAAATGATGATGAACACTACACCCAGTCAGAGTGGGGAAAATTCCCGACCCAGCCGGGAATCGAACTCGGACCCGTTGGAAGGCCATCCGTCACGCTGACCACTCAGCTATCAGGGTCGACCTGGGCTGCATGGTGTCATGGTTGCAAAGATGGACCTCGCTATGGACATCGGGAGCGAAGTTGGGCATCATGCAACTAACACGACGTCCTGCGGCTGCACGAAAAGCATTATTCACCATGGTGGCGTTGCTGTCACGATTCCTCCGAGCCATAATCCGTAGGTTGCGGCCACCCAGTGCAGTAGTAGCCCTTGGGCGGCTGAATGAGGCATGTCATCGACAGTTCCTGTCTCTCTGTATCTCCCCCATGTCCGAACAACATCGTTTTGGTTCACTCCAAGACCCTTGAACACTTCCCTTGTTGAGAGCCCTTTCTGACACAAAGTAACAATGTGGACGAGATCTAACCGCGATTGACCCTCTAGGCATGGTTGAACTACAGACAACACGAGCCGTGTACCTCCTTCCTGGTGGAATGACTGGAACCGATCGGCTGTTGGACGCCCTCCTTCTAACAGGCGCTGCTCATGCATGGTTGTTGATATCTTTGGACGGGTTTACTGACATCTCTGAACAGTCAGAGGTACTGTGTCTGTGATACAATACCCACAATCAACGTCTATCTTCAGGAGTTCTGGGAATTGAGGTGATGCAAAACTTTTTTTAATGTGTGTAATTAATAGTCATACAGAACCACTACAAACGTGATCCTATTAGATCCACACAGTGCTGAAAGACTGTCCATGCAGTGGTAATACACTGGTGTGTAAAACTTAAGGAAGGAAGTAACTCTCGCTTGATGTGTCATTACCAAGTAACACAGCTTGATGAAACCATCATACGTGGAAAGCATTGTTACAATATAGAACAGAAGTTAACAAAAAGAAGTACGAAATGAGGTGAACAGGAATGACACTTTTATTCATAATTACATTGAAGCCACCCCGATTTATGATGGCCGGCTGGGTATTACAAATGGCGGTACATGGTTCTTAATAGGGCGTGTGATCCTTAAGGGTGGTAATGCATATTCTGTAACGTCCTCCCATGATGGCCACAAGACTTTAAAAGAGTTGTCGTGGGAAGGGCGTTCCATTCAAACCCCAGTGTGGTTGACAATTGCGTTGGCGCATGCAGATTTGATGCAGTATCCCTCCCCGCTGCATCCCACATGTGCTCGATGAGATTTAAGTCGGGGAAACTGGCAGGGCAGCCCGTTCGCCAAATATCCTCTTATTACAAGCTCTATTCCACCGGCGCCGTTGGGTGCGGTCGCGCATTGTCATAGATAAACAAGAAGTAGAATCAAATGTCTCTGAAAAGACGCGCATGGAGAACGAGTAAAGTGTTACAAGAACGTTGACCAGCGAGAGTACTGTGTTCAAAGATTTGGAGGTCACGTCGACCACACCATAACACCTGGACCGCCAGAACAATCATTTTCGACAACGCTGGACCTCTCCTCATAGTCTGTGCCTCGCGGTCGGCCGCTGGCAGACCGCTGTCCAGATCAGGACGGCGGAAGGTCAAAAACTGTCCCGCCAAAAATATTTTGAAAGTATGAATTAGGTACTCAAATTATTTAAAACTTATTTTTCTTTTGATAACAAATAGTTTGAGCGCCAAACTTATAATTTTGTCTTGTACTATACAGTTAATTGCAGAATAATTAGAATTATTAATGGTCTGTCAAAGGTAAATACGTAATTGCTGTGCTGTACAGCGGAGGGAGTGCGCTGAAGAGCGGGGACGGAAGGCCGGTCAGCGCTGTGTGTGTTGTGTCGATCAACGTAGAAGCTCTGTACACACGAGTACAACACGAGAACCATATTTAATGAGCAAGGAAATTTTATAAATCGATTTCAGACTCTGGCAACCTCTGAAATCTCTATTACATCGGAGAAGGCACATTCATTTAAATACCATTTTTTGTGCTCGTAGCCTGCCAGAATGGTCGAGCGGTTCTGGGCGCTGCAGTCTGGAACCGCGCGACCGCTACGGTCGCAGGTTCGAATCCTGTCTTGGGCATGGATGTGTGTGATGTCCTTAGGTTAGTTAGGTTTACGTAGTTCTAAGTTCTAGGGGACTGATGACTTCAGCAGTTAAGACCCATAGTGCTCAGAGCCATTTTTTGTGCTCGTAACTGGAACGATAGCTTAAAGCCACTTCATGAGACGGAGAATTCACTCGGATATGGCGATCTTAGACAAAGTCACGGCTCCTTTGCAGGGCGGCTCCTTCAGTTCGCAGCAGCACTCACTTTGACACGGAAGTAGCTCCGTTGTGGTGCGTCGGCACGTGCTGTGTGCCGGGCGCAGATATTTTAGGAAAAGAGAATGTAATTAAAGTACGCAAATTTTATCAGTGCTTTGTCAGTACTTGTTTACGATCTCGTACAGAGCGTTTCGCCACTGTCGAGGTTTATAACATTTATTTTGCATCGATATGGACCCTAGAAAGCGTGAAGTGAAGTTGATAGTGAAAATAGGAAGCTTTTCGCTGAGTGGTCTGGAAAAAAAATTGTTTTACGCTTCTAATAGCCCTGGAGCTGTTCCAGTTTGCCTCGTATGCTACAGAACTGCCGCTCTTGTAACAAGTGTCAGTTTAAAGCGGCACTAAGAAAGAATACATCAGCACTTCGATAAAAATTTTCCTCTGCTTAGTGAATTTCGCCAAGAAAAGTTACAGGCTTATCAAGCTTTTTTTTTTTAAAAAAAAAAAAAGATAAACAGCGCTGTCTTCCTAGTTCCCTCTATGGGCGAGTAAGAAAAATCTGAAGAAGCAGGGATGCATCTTTCTGGGACGCTTAAGAAAGACCAGAAACCATTTTCATATTCTTAAACAGTAAAAAAATGTATATTGGAAGTGGCTGTGGCACATTTTGAAGAGAAAAAGGATGTTGCTGCCGCAATTCAAGGTATTCCATTATTGCAAGAAGTAATACAACAAGGACCGAAATTTTGGCTGCTGACAATACTAGTAGTTTGCTGGAACTTCTACAGAAGGACCCTGCTACGCCATAGGACCAGATGGATTATGCGACGTTGTTGATCTACATCTACATCTACATCTACATGACTACTCTGCAATTCACATTTAAGTGCTTGGCAGAGGGTTCATCGAACCACAATCATACTATCTCTCTACTATTCCACTCCCGAACAGCGAGCGGGAAAAACGAACACCTAAACCTTTCTGTTCGAGCTCTGATTTCTCTTATTTTATTTTGATGATCATTCCTACCTATGTAGGTTGGGCTCAACAAAATATTTTCGCATTCGGAAGAGAAAGTTGGTGACTGAAATTTCGTAACAAGGTCTCGCCGCGACGAAAAACGTCTATGCTGTAATGACTTCCATCCCAACTCGTGTATCATATCTGCCACACTCTCTCCCCTATAACGTGATAATACAACACGAGCTGCCCTTTTTTGCACCCTTTCGATGTCCTCCGTCAATCCCACCTGGTAAGGATCCCACACCGAGCAGCAATATTCTAACAGAGGACGAACGAGTGTAGTGTAAGCTGTCTCTTTAGTGGACTTGTTGCATCTTCTAAGTGTCCTGCCAATGAAACGCAACCTTTGGCTCGCCTTCCCGACAATATTATCTATGTGGTCCTTCCAACTGAAGTTGTTCGTAATTTTAACACCCAGGTACTTAGTTGAATTGACAGCCTTGACAATTGTACTATTTATCGAGTAATCGAATTCCAACGGATTTCTTTTGGAACTCATGTGGATCATCTCACACTTTTCGTTATTTAGCGTCAACTGCCACCTGACACACCATACAGCAATCTTTTCTAAATCGCTTTGCAACTGATACTGGTCTTCGGATGACCTTACTAGACGGTAAATTACAGCATCATCTGCGAACAGTCTAAGAGAACTGCTCAGATTGTCACCCAGGTCATTTATATAGATCAGGAACAGTAGAGGTCCCAGGACGCTTCCCTGGGGAACACCTGATATCACTTCAGTTTTACTCGATGATTTGCCGTCTATTACTACGAACTGCGACCTTCCTGACAGGAAATCAAGAATCCAGTCGCACAACTGAGACGATACCCCATAGCTCCACAGCTTGATTAGAAGTCGCTTGTGTCCATTTTCGTGCGATTTTTGGATGTTGAAAGTAAAGAATTTAAGGAAGAATTGCTAACACTGTTACCATTGAGAGGCAAGACTCGCGAAAAAGATTTATTCAAGAGTTTTGATGACTTCATGACAAAATTAAACATTCGTTATGATAAAGTGGTGTCTCTTTCAACTGAGACGGCCCCAGCGACCATCCGCAAAGAGAACGGACTAATAAAGAGAAACAAAGATAAGAACACTGGGCTGCTACCTTATCAATGCATAATTCACCAGATAATCCATTGTGGAACACTTAGCGTGAATCAGATAGAAGTAAGGAACAAGCTGAAAAAGGTGATTAATTTTATGAGGCTTCGTTCAGCTCTTCTAGCACATACAGTTCAAAGATTTTCTTTCTGAGTGTGATTCGATGCATTCTGACTTGCTGCAATACAACATTGTTCTTTGACTAAGTAAAGGTCAAGTGATTGAACGTTTTTGGTAAATAAAAGAAGTAACATCCTTCTTAGAAAACTTGGATTCACAAGAAGCATGAAACCGTTAGGAGTTCCTAGCAAACGAACTCAATACGCTAGCTGTGGCTTTCTTGAAAGACATTCTGAAACATTTAAATGCGCTCAACATAGAGTTACAGTGAAATGGGAAATTAATATGCGATCCGACACAAAGTGTGTCTTCTTTCTGTCGCAAGCTTGATATCTTTGTAAAAGACATTACAAGTCAAAAATGTTTTCAGTTTCCAACAATTTTTGAATATAAAAGTAATTCCTAATTAGGTATTTTAATATTCTCAAATTTTATATCAGATCTTAAGAAATTTACATAATGATCCAAGACTTTTCACAGATAGAGAAGCTGTTGCGATTTTTAATATCGCCTTTGAATTTTCTCTAGGGGCGTAATGGATGCATGTGGCTGCGAATCTGTTCTACCTTCCAAAGTATTTACTCCAAATAGAGATAATGGACTTGCAGAAAGACATATCCTTGCAAATATATAAAACTGCATCCGCTGAAGAATTTTGGAGTAAACATGTCCCAGAAAAATATGGAAATGGCAATGAATTAGCCATATACCCGTCTGCCACGTTTGGCTCCACATATTTGTGAAATTTCATTTTCAAAAATGAATTTTTTGAAGAACAAGTATCGCTCAAGATTTACGGCGTCCCACCTTGAAGACACTATTCGAAAAAGTTGCTCCCGACGTAAATCTAACTTTTAAAAAAGTGGCTCAAGGCGGCAGACGCAATATCTCCCTGCGATTTTTAATGCAAATTTGTCTATCTGTTGTATTTCATAGTTTTTGTGAGTGAAAACAAAAATAAAAATAGTGAAGAATGTAAGTCTCCTTCTCGATTTTCAGTATAAATATGCCTCTCTATTGTTCCCAGAATGCGATTTTCACTCTGCAGCGGAGTGTGCGCTGATATGAAACTTCCTGGCAGATTAAAACTGTGTGCCGGACCGAGACTCGAACTCGGGACCTTTGCCTTTCGCGGGCAAGTGCTCTACCAAATGAGCTACCCAAGGACGACTCAAACCCCGTCCTCACAGCTTTCTTATTACTCTGTGAGTGAAAATTAAAATAGAGTTGGTAAGGAACATGAGACGTTTCTTCTGGATCGCGATGAAAACTTTCAAAAGTTTCCGGACCCCATCTGAAATTACTTGTCGACCCCTGGTCAATGGAAAGATGTGGGAACACTTAATGCAGGCAGCTACTAGAGCAAATTACAATTCCTCGAGATGACGGCGCACAATCTGTCAGTCCTCTAGGACACGTCGTCGTTCTCAATTGTGATTGGTTGGAACATACTGTACTTATAGCTTCATAAATTTTCGCCAATAACACACTAATTTCTCCCCTTTATCAACCATCGATTCCAAAATCACTTTCAGCATTTTTGCAAACTTACACTGCCCGCCAAAAAAAGTGAATCACTTAGAATACATGGCTGGATGCCAATGTAGCTTTGTGCACGTACAAATCACCGGCGGGTATCTAAATGATTAGTTTGAGTTCTCTGCAGCAGGTGGAACGGCCATCAGAGTGCATTTGCGTTGCCACCGGTTCTGGTAGAGTTTGTGACTGGTGATGATGTTTGGTTTGTGGGGCACTCAGCTGCGATGTTACCAGCGCACGTACAACGTCCCAATTTTCGCCCAATGAAATCGAACCACTGTCACGAATGATGGTGATGAAATGATGAGGGGCCAGCCGGTGTGGCCGAGCGGTTCTAGGCGCTTCAGTCTGGAGCCGCGCGACCGCTACGGTCGCAGGTTCGAATCCTGTCTCGACCAAGGATGTGTGTGATGTCCTTTAAGTAGTTCTATGTTTAGAGGACTGACGCCCTCAGAATGTTGAGTCCCATTTGGCTCAGAGCCATTGAACTATTTGAGCAATACCCGCAGTTACTTGGTGCTATCTGTCATGTAAGGAAAGACAGACGCACTGAGCAGTTTTCAACTGAATGAACCTCATAAATATTACTGATTTTTTTATCTGTCGTTGGGAACTGCGACGGCACTGCCGTTTAAGTGAAGCACGTTTCCTTCTCCCTCATCACACTCAGACAGTGTGGTTTGGCGGTGGGGGAAGTGTGCAGCCAGGTTAATCGTTATGGCATTCGTGTCAGAGCATGGATCACGAGCCCAGTTTTTGGCCATCCCTAGTTTAAACAGGAACATTTGCAATGTGCCGGACGCAAACTTTGACGGCTGGTGAGGTTGTTTATTTATTCACATTAGTATTAAAAACTTAATATTATCACGTGTTTGTATTATAACTTAGAGAACGTTCATTTGATTTACAAACTATGTATTACCTGTTTATTTTACAACTGTCGATCGCTGAACGCGGAACTAAACCTCGTTTACGTGCAGACATGACCGAAGGCGCCCGACAATACTAAACAATACCCGAATGACTCAGGCCGCTCGGCGCTGTTCAATCAAGTCATACCACTACTGTAGTATGCTACACCTGATGCGTATTCTTGGCGTCTGCTGAAATGTATAGTTATCGAGGACATACAGGGTGGTCCATTGATAGTGACCGGGCCAAAATATCTCACGAAATAAGGATCAAACGAAAAAACTACAAAGAACGAAACTTGTCAACTTGAAGGGGGAGACCAGATGGCGCTATGGTTGGCCCGCTAGATGGCGCTGCCACAGGTCAAGCGAATATCAACTGCGTTTTTTTTTTAAATAGGAAACCCCATTTTTTACTACATATCGTGTAATATGAATGTTTAGTTGAACCACTTTTTTTCGCTATGTGATAGATGGCGCTGTAATAGTCACAAATGTATAAGTACGTGGTATCAGGTAACATTCCACTATTGCGGACGGTATTTGCTTCGTGATACATTGCCCGTGTTAAAATGGACCGTTTACCAATTGCAGAAAAGGTCGATATCGTATTAAGATCAAAATGCCCAACGGGCGTGTGCTATGTATGCTGCTCGGTATCCTGGACGACATCAGCCAAGTGTCGTGACCATTCGCCAGATAGTTAAGTTATTTAAGGAAACAGGAAGGGTGCAGCCATATGTGAAACGTCAACCACGAACTGCAAGACATGATGATGCCCAAGTAGGTGTTTTAGCTGCTGTCGCGGCTAATCCGCACATCAGTAGCAGACAAATTGCGCGAGAATCGGGCATATCAAAAAGGCAGGTGTTGAGAATGGTACATCAATATCGACTGCATCCATACCATATTTCTATGCACCAGGAATTGCATGGCGACGACTCTGAACGTCTTGTACAGTTCTGCCACTGGGCAGAAGAGAAATTACAGGACGGTGACAGATTTTTTGCACGCGTTCTATTTAGCGACGAAGCGTCATTCACCAACATCGGTAACGTAAACCGGCATAGTATGCACTATAGGGCAACGGAAAATCCACGCTGTGACAAGTGGAACATCAGGGACAATGGCTGGTTATTGTATGGTGCGGCATTATGGGAGGAAGGATAATTGGCCCCCATTTTATCGATGGCAATTTAAATGGTGCAATGTATGGGTGATTTCCTATGTAATGTTCTACCGATATTACTGCAAGATGTTTCACTGCGTGACAGAATGGCGATACACTTCCAACATGACGGATGTCCTGCACATACCTCGCGTGCGGTTGAAAGGGTATTGAATGGCATATTTCATGACAGGTGGATTGGTCGTCGAAGCACGTTCACCGGATCTGACGTCCCCGGATTTCTTTGTGTGGGGAAAGTTGCTATCGTGATCCACTGATAACGCCTGACAACATGCGTCAGCGCATTGTAAATGCATGTGCAAACATTACAGAAGGCGAACTACTCGCTGTTGAGAGGAATGTCGTTACACGTATTTCCAAATGCATTGAGGTTGACGGACAACATTTTGAGCATTTATTACATTAATGTGGTATTTACAGGTATTCACGCTGTAACAGCATGCGTTCTCAGAAATGTTAAGTTCACAATGGTACATGTATCACATTGGAACATCATCATCATCGTCATCATCATCATCATCATTTAAGACTGATTATGCCTTTCAGCGTTCAGTCTGGAGCATAGGCCCCTTATAAAATTCCTCCATGATCCTCTATTCAGTGCTAACATTGGTGTCTCTTCTGATGTTAAACCTATTACTTCAAAATCATTCTTAACCGAATCCAGGTACCTTCTTCTTGGTCTTCCCCGACTCCTCCTACCCTCTACTGCTGAACCCATGAGTCTCTTGGGTAACCTTGTTTCTCCCATGCGTGTAACATGACCCCACCATCTAAGCCTGTTCGCCCTGACTGCTACATCTATAGAGTTCATTCCCAGTTTTTCTTTGATTTCCTCATTGTGTACACCCTCCTGCCATTGTTCCCATCTACTAGTATCTGCAATCATCGTAGCTACTTTCATATCCGTAACCTCAACCTTGTTGATAAGGTAACCTGAATCCACCCAGCTTTCGCTCCCATACAACAACGTTGGTCGAAAGACTGAACGGTGCACAGATAACTGAGTCTTGGTACTGACTTCCTTCTTGCAGAAGAGAGTAGATCGTAGCTGAGCGCTCACTGCATTGACTTTGCTACACGTTGCTTCCATTTCTTTCACTATGTTGCCATCCTGTGAGAATATGCATCCTAAGTACTTGAAACCGTCCACCTGTTCTAACTTTGTTCATCCTATTTGGCACTCAATCCGTTTATATTTCTTTCCCATTGACATTACTTTCGTTTTGGAGATGCTAATCTTCATACCATAGTCCTTACATTTCTGATATAGCACTGAAATATTACTTTGCAAACTTTCAATCGAATCTGTCATCACAACTAAGTCATTCGCATATGCAAGACCGCTTATTTTGTGTTCACATATCTTAATCTGACCCAGCCAGTCTATTGTTTTCAACATATGATCCATAAATAATATGAACAACAGTGGAGACAGGTTGCAGCCTTGTCTTACCCCTCAAAATACTCTGAAGCATGAACTCATTGGAACAAGCGAAATAAAATGTTAAACTTACCTACGTTCTGTATTTTAATTTCAAAAACCTACCTGTTACCAATTGTTCGTCTGAAATTGTGATCGATATGTTTGTGACATTTGAGCGCCGTCTATCACAAAGCGAAAAAAGTAGTCAAAGTGAAACATTCATATTTCGTTACGTACTACACGAATATGTAATAAAAATGGGGTTCCTATTTAAAAACCCGCAGTTGATATCCGTTTGACCTATGGCAGCGCCATCTAGCGGGCCACCCGTAGCGCCATCTGGTTTCCTCCTTCAAGCTAGACAAGTTTCGTTCTTTATAGTTTTTTCGTTTGACGCTTATTTCGTGAGATATTTGGCCCGGTCACGATCAATGGACCTCCGTGTATACATTATCGGAGAGTACGCTCAGATGAAAATGTGTCAATAGCTAACGTAATGCAGTTCTGTTTATAAATACGTAAAAGCTTTGCAATTCTTCAGGCTTTCCCGGCGATTTGTTGACATTTTGAGAAAGCGGGACTTCTGCCGGATGTTCGCGTCACAGGACATCGGCCTCACACTCCGCACTAAACGCAACACTGCTCCCGGCCACGACTGCATTACCTACCGCCACCTCAAACACTGCTCTCCCCCCATCCTTTCAATCCTTCCCGCCCTCTACAATATTATCCTTGCCACTGGCTTCTATCCCGACCTGTGGAAAACCTCCCGTATCCTGATGTTCTCCAAACCCACCAAGCCTCCATCTGATGCCTCTTCCTATCGTCCTATCTGTCTCACATCGGTGTTCAGCAAGCTCTTGGAATCCATCCTTTCCCGGCGCATCTATCACCACCAGCCAAAACCCCCTCCTCCCCAACACCCAATGTGGCTTTCGACCTTCCTTCTCTGCTGATGACCAACTCCTCCGCCTCACTCACCTCCTTTCCCTTCAGCTTAACTCCCGTCGATGCGCCATTTTTGTCTCCCTTGACCTCTAAAAGGCCTACGTCCGTGTCTGGCAGCCCGGTCACCTGTTTAAACTCCAAACCTAAGCCCTTCCTATTACTTACATCCGTCCGATAGCCTCCTTCCTCTCCCACCGCCTCTCCTATGTTTCCATCCATAATGCCACTTCCCCCACCTTCTACCCCTCTGACGGTGTGCCACAGGGCTCTGTCCCATCCCCTCTCCTCTACCTCCTGTACACGGCAGATATGCCCCAACCTCCCCTCCCCCAGTACACCTCTTGCAATATGCTCATGACACCGCATTCCTCGACCTCGCTCCTACCCTCCAACGGTCCCAACGCCTTCTCCAGAATCACCTTGACCTTTTTGCTGCATGGTGTAACCAGTGGCTCCTGACAATCAATCCTTCCAAGACCCAGGCAATCATCGTAGGTCGCACCACTCGCTCCTTCCGGCTCCTGGACTTCTCCCTTACTGTCTGCGCCTGTCCTGTCCGCCTCACCCCCACCCTCACCTACCTTGGCCTCACCATTGACCGTCACCTCACCTGGATCCCTCATATCTGCTCCATCCAATACAAAGCCCACCACCGCCTCCGACTCCTCAATCTCCTCTCTGGCCTGACATGGCTGTTGCACCCCTCTACCATCCTCCACACCTACAAATCCTTAATCCGTCCCATCCTCTGCTATGCCAGTCCTGCATGGATATCTGCCCCCCCCCCCCCCCCAAATTCTGTAAGTCCCTCCAGATCCTTGAGCGTCATGCAGTCTGCCTCGCCTTCCATATATGCCTCCTGTCCCCCACGCGGATCCTCTATGATCTCATCCCTTTCCCCCATCTGCTCCTATTCCTCGAACATATCCGTATCCTCTACACCTCCCACCGCCTTGAATCCCCTCACCCCCTGGTTGCTCCTCTCCTCTCCCATCCCCGCCCCCTACCACATCTTCACTGTTGTATCCCCCCTAGCCTCCATCTCTACACCCTACATCTCCTTTCCCAAGGTGGCTTTCATCAACTCCTCCCGGATGATGCCCTCTCTTCCTCCATTTATCCCTCCTATCAACTGTGATCCTCACTACTCCCCTCTTTTCCTCTGTCCTTTTCCTGGGCTCCCTCTCCCCCCTTCCTTCCTCTTTTTTCCCCACCTCCCCTCTCGCTGCCCCGTTCTGTCCCCCGAGTCCTTTTGCATTTCCCTCCTCTGCCTCTTCTTATTCCCTCTCACGTCTGCCCTGCCCCTCTGCCCCGTTATGAGTACTCTTCCTCCTTAGTTCCCCCCTTTCGTTTTCTCCTCTCCTCCCTCCTTATTTTTTCCTCTCCTCCAGGTCGCGCCCACCATCTGCCTTTGGCTTGGGAGTGTCGTATTTGTGCCACCGTTTTTCGTGCAGTGTTTTACAGCGTGTGTTTTCCAGTGAGTGTTCCGTGGTGTCTTTAGGGACGTGTAGTGAACAGCCATCTTACTGTCTCTGGGTGTAATTATTTTTTTTATCTCTTGCGAACAGAAACCAGACTGTAGCCATGTTTTTTTTAATTGTGTGTCTACTATGTTACTTGTCCAATTCCAGTGTATTTTATCGACATTGCCAACCTCTTTTGCTTTCTGTTTTAATTCTCCGCATTTTTCGCCGTTTTACACTTTAAGTCGTCATTTTATCGCCGGTTGTTCCCTGTTTCTTTCTTCTTCATTTTCTTACCAAAAAGTCTGTAGGCTGTAGAGCAGCGTACTAAGCTGCTGCCAGCCCACCCCCCTTGGGGGGGAATTGAAAATCAATAAAGAAAAAAAAATATGTTCCCGTCGTTCTCGCACGACAAGAACGACGCGAACGTCCGGCAGAAGTGGAAGTGAAGAGTGTCCTTTGTCCACAGGTCATGAGCGTCTTGCCAACTGATTCTCTGCACCAGAAAACGCCATTGGCTGACTGATCTTAAGGTTTAAACGACTTACATAAAACACGCTTTCGCGTTTCCTGAAGAGCCGCCTTTGTGTTTCCCAGTCAAAACATAAAGTCTGATATGTGAGTACTGTATGTACCACTCTATAGTTGGGCCTCTGTATGGCTTGGTGAGTGTGTGGTGATGCCGTAGGTGGAAACGCCGAGGACTATTTAACAATGAAACTTCTATTATATCCTCAGTTCTATACGAGACAGGCATGCCTCTCCTCGTGAGGTCTGGACGGTGAAGCTGTAAACTTCCTCCTGTACAAATAACATATACCAGACTAATCATTCTCTCCGTTGTAGAGTAATTTCTTTCTGAGGCGTCCAATTGTCTTGCTGTAATGGCAATAAGATGTCCTCGAACATCGACCGTTTGGCTCAAAATGGCCGGCCGCTTTGGTGCAGCGGTTCTAAGCGCTTCAGTCCGGAACCACGCAGCTGCTACAGTCGCAGGTTCGAATCCTGCTTCGGGCATGGTTGTGTGTAATGTCCTTTGGTTAGTTAGGTTTAAGTAGTTCTAACTCTAGGGGACTGAAGACCCCAGAGGTTAAGTCCCATAGTGCTTAGAGCCATTTTTTGGCTCAAAATGCGGCCAAGGGCGTAATTTGTCATATCACATGACAATACGAATTTTTTCTGGAAGTCTGGGAACACCAAAACTGGACTGGCTGCCAGCACCTTCTTTAACTCGTCAAATGCTCCCTGACCAAACAATCGTTTTACCCCTTTCTTCGACAATTGCATAAGCGATCTTGCAATACCCACAAATCCCTTCACAAACCTCCTATAATAATTTGTGAAACTGTGGAAAGATTGTTACTCCCCAAATAGTTTGTAGTACTGAAAAATCTTTCACTGCTTGTATCAACTTCTGATCAGTCTCTACACCATCCTTACTTATGATATGGCCCAAAAAAATGGTTCAAATGGCTCTGAGCACTATGGGACTCACTGCTGTGGTCATCAGTCCCCCAGAACTTAGAACTACTCAAACCTAACTAACCTAAGGACATCACACACATCCATGCCCGAGGCAGGATTCCAACCTGCGACCGTAGCAGTCGCACGGTTCCGGACTGGGCGCCTAGAACCGCGAGACCACCGCGGCCGGGGACATGGCCCAAATAGTTAACTTCCTCCAGTGCAAAATGACATTTTTCAGCGTCGAGTGTGAGACGTGCTACCCGTAATCTGCTGAATATTTCTTTCAGAAGTTGTCTATGTTCGCTGCATATCTCTTGAATGAATGATTCTGTCATCTACATATACTAAGCACTTGCATCGTTTCAGTCCTCTTAGAGCTCCGTCCAACAACCGTTTAAATGTCACCGGCGCGTTTTTCAACCCAAAACGCATCCTCCTATAATGGTAGTGTCCTCTAAATGTTGAAAAAAATCGTTTTGGTCTAACTGCAGGAGCCACATGTAACAGATGGTATCTGCTCTGTAAGTCCAGTGTCGAGAAATGTACTTGCTTTTGTCTAGGTTATCCGTAGACTCCGTGATATTCAGAACAGGGTAAGCATCTGTTGTAGTCTTGCTATTCAAATAGCGATAATCGCAACGAAACCGATTCTTCTACGAACGGTTCACAGACATCTTACGCATGATTACAATTCCTGCTCCCCCCAATGCACTATGCAGTATTACTTTCTTCTATTATTCCATGAGCTAACTGTTGATCTATGAACTCTTCTAAAACTGGTTCCAACGAAAGTGGTATTCTGTATTGTCTCCGCTATAACAGTGCTTTATTTCTTGTTGGAATCCTGTGTTGTGTTACTTTAGTGCCAGGCAATGGTCCTTTCAGAAAAAAATAGATCCTGGAATGCTAGCAACAGGTCCTCCAACTATGCTCCTTCTTCTCCTTTCAAATTTTTCATCTTCTCATGAAATGCTGTCCAGTGGCCCTTATAGCTCACACCTCCTGTGTGGCAGTCTTCCTCATCCGGAATCTCCAGAGTAGCTATAACGTTCCCTTGCATGTCTGGCGCGCAATAATTATCCGCGTTGCGTGATACCACTTTTCCTCTGTCCGTTTCCTGTACGTGTACAATACTGCAGTATGCATTTCACCAAACAACTCCTTATGCCTAGTGCTTCACTACTCTCCAATGGTTCTACTATACGTATCACACCTACTGGTTACTTCGGTTCCCCATTCACCTATAGCGACTTTCCGGCGCCTTTCGACACATAATCATATGAACCAAGCCTTAATGCTATTGCTCATGGTTCAAAAGGACCATCTTGTACACTGCACACTCATCACGGCATATTAACATCGACAACAGTTTCCCTTAGTCGGAATGTCTTCCCTCTCAGTTAAACTATACGTCGTGGAAGGTCAATTATCGCATGATTTGATGGAGAAAATCTAACCCCTCGTTTACATGTGACACCGCTTTCATACGCTGCCTAAGCTTGGTTCTCCCAATCGAAAAATTCACCACTGGTGACCCATTGGTCGTATATCATCATCCCCTACTCAACGTAAATCACACCATGGTTCCACTGCCTCCTATACACTAATTCTTTCTAGGCTACCGACACATATGCTGCTGTGTCCAACAAAACTTTAAACTCTCTTCCATCCGAAACACCCATTATGGCACATTCTGTCTCTGCATTCGTTCTGACTGAACTTATAACTAACGGTAACTCCTGTCGGTGACCTTTGGGCTCCCTTCTAAGTTTGAAGGACCCTTCCTATTTCCTGGACTACCTCTACTAGTATCCCTATAACCTTACAATTGACCGACATCTCCTATACTACAATTTCCACCAAATTGTTGGCGACCCCTGTTACTACAGTTGTGCTGTGAGTTCCGTTCAAAAATGGCTCTGAGCACTATGGGACTTAACATCTTAGGTCATCAGTCCCCTAGAGCTTAGAACTTGTTAAACCTAACTAACCTAAGGACATCACAAACATCCATGCCCGAGGCAGGATTCGAACCTGCGACCGTAGCAGTCGCGCGGTTCCGGACTGCGCGCCTAGAACCGCGAGACCACCGCGGCCGGCTGTGAGTTCCGTAATTGGTAACATTGTCTTTGTACATGTCCCATTCTACCGCAACTAAAACACTTAAAATTCTATGTAAATACCTGTTTCCTCCCTCTTACCCATGATGACCTAGCGATTTCTTCGTAGTCCAAAGTTAACCTAACCCGTGCGGTTCTAGGCGCTACAGTCTGGAACCGCGCGACCGCTACGGTCGCAGGTTCGAATCCTGCCTCGGTCATGGATGTGTGTCATGTCCTTAGGTTAGTTAGGTTTAAGTAGTTCTAAGTTCTAGGGGACTGATGACCTCAGATGTTAAGTCCCATAGTGCCCAGAGCCATTTGAACCATTTTGAACCGTGCACTATTACGCTTCCTGTATCGTTATTCCAACCCCTGTCTCAACTGGTGTCTGCATTTCGAAATGTTTCTGTGCACTTTACGAATAATTTTGCTTCTCCTGATAAACGTAACTTTACGATCTACAAGGACACTTTATCTGACCAACTCCCTACGTCAGCTGATGACTTGAGATCCTCTAATAATGCCAACACGTCCTCACGTCCAACAGATAAAGAAGAAACTAGATTCGCCGCAGTCGGATCTACTCCTGAAGTTTGCCACTTCAACACTTCTGTCTCGTGAATTTTTCTTCTAGTTCATTATATATAATCACATTTTCCGCTCTCAGATGAACCACCTAATCCATTAATTACTACACAGGTTCTTCGCTGTTGGCACCAAATATCTTTGATTCTACCTCTGTGTCCACCACCCACAATAAAAATTACATTACACAACAGTCAATCCCGAAGTGGTCCATCGAACTACTTCTTCTCTCTAATCTTATCTCTCTACATTGCCTAGTCACGTGTCCATAACGGTTACTAGTAAAGTGGTTCCGTTAGTGATTCAACACAAGGTGCAGGATGCCCGAGTAAGTTACACAAAGTCAACGTACCGGTATTCACAATTCATCTTTACCCATACTCCTAAATTGCAACAGATCCACGTGTTCCTCTGGTTTCGTTGCGAGGTGCCGGAGTGGACAAGAGTTTGTACCTCTTTAATTCTGACGAATTTTGCATGAGAACGAGACATGCACTCGACCCCCTCCTTATGTCTCAGCTAATTTATTATGCGCACAACGGTAACGGAAGGAAATTATGGTGGGCCCTGTTAGTTGGTAAAACTAGGAGTGCACACTTAAAATAATTTAATAAAAATCGTAATCTACTCAAAAAAAGAGAACTTTATCATAATAAACAACAGAAAATGGGATTCTACCTATATCTACGAAATGATATGAGGATTAAATATTACAATGAGATTTATTATACATCAGGATATAAATGCACATGATTATCGACACAAACAGTAGGTTGAAGGACAGGGTATACTGAAATATTATGGGAGTAAGAGTTGGCTCGAGAACAAGGGCTCCTACTCTCTGTGTTGCAATAGATTGATGATAATGACTGGAGGTCCTAAAGAATCAAATATTAATCTCCAGCCTATGTAGCACTTTCGCAATTAGTAGTGAGAGCTCAGATGGGATCACATGGAGAAACAAGCTAGGTGGACTTGTAGCAAAGCGAGCGCGCGTGCTGCTGAGGGATTCAGTATAAAACTGATAAGGACCTACAATGCCGGAGCCGCAAAATACTGTACCAGTACTGAAATCTGCAGCACGTCGTCGGTAGACAGCGTCCTGATGATGTAGGCGCCGACTTCTGCCATGCAGCAACTCTGTGTCAGCCCCTGGCCGCAAAGGCTGTCCGAGAATTCTAAGTTCCTCCGAAAAAGAGCGACCAAGTCGCAAGACTGTCCGACTACGACGAAGATCAGATCCCGAATCCCAGCCCGCGCAATGCAAGAGTGAAGCCAACTCCCTACTCTCCTCGAAAAACTGCGAATCAGCATTCAGTGCTGATTCCAAAATTCCCCCTCACTGTCTCAGAACATCACTCGCGCCAATAGTGACCGTTCCCTCCAGTTTCGAGCACGGCTTTATGACGTCAACAGGCCTCAGTTTAAGTTGACCAATCATGCCTCTGCTATTCATCTGAGGGCACTGAACTTGCCGTTTGGCTGGCTACGGAAACAACCCGCCTAGACCACCGGCCATCCGGCGTCAGACAGTCGCGCCCAGCAGGGCACAGTCCACAAGTACTCTCAGGATCATGAGAACAGTGCAGTCAGTCGGTGCTAGGAATCTGCGTTCCGGACGCGCCGGAATGGTAAACACACAAACTTAGGCGTCACTCAGACGTCTCGCAGATCGTTTCGCCCTGCATACAACAGGCGAAACTCGACCGACGTCAGTCGTTCCGCCAGACGCTTAAGCCTATTGTACGAACCCCACAGACATCTACATCTACATGACTACTCTGCAATTCACATTTAAGTGCTTGGCAGAGGGTTCATCGAACCACAATCATACTATCTCTCTACTATTCCACTCCCGAACAGCGAGCGGGATAAACGAACACCTAAACCTTTCTGTTCGAGCTCTGATTTCTCTTATTTTATTTTGATGATCATTCCTACCTATGTAGGTTGGGCTCAACAAAATATTTTCGCATTCGGAAGAGAAAGTTGGTGACTGAAATTTCGTAAAAAGGTCTCGCCGCGACGAAAAACGTCTATGCTGTAATGACTTCCATCCCAACTCGTGTATCATATCTGCCACACTCTCTCCCCTATTTCGTGATAATACAAAACGAGCTGCCCTTTTTTGCACCCTTTCGATGTCCTCCTTCAATCCCACCTGGTAAGGATCCCACACCGCGCAGCAATATTCTAACAGAGGACGCACGAGTGTAGTGTAAGCTGTCTCTTTAGTGGACTTGTTGCATCTTCTAAGTGTCCTGCCAATGAAACGCAACCTTTGGCTCGCCTTCCCGACAATATTATCTATGTGGTCCTTCCAACTGAAGTTGTTCGTAATTTTAACACCTAGGTACTTAGTTGAATTGACAGCCTTGAGAATTGTACTATTTATCGAGTAATCGAATTCCAACGGATTTCTTTTGGAACTCATGTGGATCATCTCACACTTTTCGTTATTTAGCGTCAACTGCCACCTGACACACCATACAGCAATCTTTTCTAAATCGCTTTGCAGCTGATACTGGTCTTCGGATGACCTTACTAGACGGTAAATTACAGCATCATCTGCGAACATTCTAAGAGAACTGCTCAGATTGTCACCCAGGTCATTTATATAGATCAGGAACAGTAGAGGTCCCAGGACGCTTCCCTGGGGAACACCTGATATCAGGGAAGTGCAGCCCCCATCCGGAAATGCCGTGTGCCGCGTCCTCCGATGCTTGCCTCGAACAGACCACCCATGGAACTAAACAAACATGCACGAGAATCAAGTGAAAAGTCGTTTTTGAGCTCTCCGTACAAATACTCTCATTACAATAATTATTCCGTCTGTTACTATCGTGCAATGATCTAGAACATTAATAAAATTGATGAAAATGAGAGGAGACATGCCAAAGAGGGCGTGGTATCTCTCATCGTGCACGCCCTCTGAACTTCGACCCCACATAAGAACAAAATAGTCTCACTCATCCCAATTACAGCACTGCACGCTGCGGCCTCAGCGTCAGCGACGGGACATGTGCGGACAGGAGGACGGCAGGGCTGTGGCAACAAGTCCCGTGAACGACTCAATGCTGTGCCGACGCAATCTTGTCTCGAATCGAAGGGTGGTGCTGGCACTGCCCAGTCGTCTAGTGGTCTGGCAGTGTTCCGGCATCTTGGTGCAGCTACTCAGCGATGACCAAGTCGCGGAATAGAATGACCATCTGTCCTCAAATTCAGCCACATTTATCCTCCATTACCGCGCATTTATTTCTCTAAAACCTAGTTTTCCAGTCATGTATCCCATAACAAAGAGACTCGCTATTCTCACCTGATGATGACGACCAGGTGGACCGCTGAAATATTGTGCTCAGATGACAGTTTGATCCGGCTGGAAAGCCGACAAGAATTTGATACACTGCAGTGGCTGTCTGCCCCTGGTAGCTGAGAGGTCAGCGCGACTGAATGTCAACCCTAAGGACGCAGGTTCGATTCCCGGCTGGCTCGGAGAGTTTCTCATGGCCTGAGTGTTGTGTTATCCTAATCATCATCATTTCATCCCCATCGACTCGCAAGTCGCCGAAGTGGTGTAAAATCGAAAGACTTGCACTCGGCGAACGGTCTACCCGATGGGAGGCCCTAGTCACACGACATTAAATCATTTTGCTGCGGTGGCTGAAGATTATCTGTTAGCTTGTAACGGGTTTCTGTGAAATAAGGTCTTCTGGTTTGTTAATAAGATATGAATCTTGGTTCTTGGTTGTACATATTTATTTTGGGAAAATTTGTTCATGCAGTGTGTTTTATAATGTAATAGGTTTTTTTTTTCCCCTAGAGCCTGACAAGATAAAAGCGTGATTTTTGTTCAGTAATGGTTGGGTACACTGTCAAGTTTTACATGTGTAATTTTGTCAGTTAAATGCACAGCCTATTGTGGCAGCCTGCAGCGACATTACACCAGATGTACTGCGGCGTGTACGACATTCATTACGCCAGAGATTGCAGTTGTGTGCAGCAAATGATGGCCACCACATTGAACATCTAATGGCCTGATATGTCGAGACACACTCAATTCCACTCCGTAATTGAAAACAGAAACCACGTGTGGACGTTTACCTCAGCCCTCATGGTAATGTACATGTGCGTCAGTGAAAAAGACCAATAAAAACGTGTTAGCATGTGGACGTAATTTGCTGTTCCAGTCTCTTCTGTACCTAAGGCCCATCACCGTTCCCTTTGGATCCCTACGTAATTCGGTGCTCTCCGATACACCCGATCGAACAGTGGAGGAGTGGTGCTCAAGCGTCAACTTTAGGTTACAATATCTCCGGATGTAATTAACATTTTACAATGCAGTAAATGGCACTGATTACGTATTTGTTTATATGTTCAGATGTTCTAACAAAACTAACGGAGTTCCATTTAAAAAAACGTAGGTTTGTGTTAAAAAACATACTTCCGTGCATTTTTTATGGTTTGTATTAACCAATTACACTAGCCCCTCTTCTCACGTTCGGTCTGTGGAATCGGTTCGTCAGTATTTGATGTGGTTTACGAAATGTATCCAGCGATAACGTTAGGTGACCCACCCTGTATATATCTCACAGATGATTGTTTCGTCAGAAGGAATAAGCCAAGCTTATGTAAACTACTGTGTACTGTGTTTGTGTGATGTAATTATCGTCTGTGAGCGGTATATGTATGGACATGGCCATTCGCACAAGGTGCTTTACGTTTTGCGATAAAGTTTTAGTAATGTGCTGCATTTTTATCCACATACATTTTGGCATGAGGCCTACGTAAAATGAATACGTTTCATAACAGAAAGATTTCTGAAGACCTGAACATGACGTCAAAGTCTGTCGAATCTGGTTGTTTTTCAATAAACAAATACTTATGTGATTTGGCATTAGAAACTCCTTAGATGTAGTAGCAACGTCAGGAGTGTCCCAGGGAAGTTTGTTGCTACACGTTAACGATCTGGCAGACAGTATTACTAGCAACCCCACATTTCTCGCAGAGACAGTTGCCTATAATGAAACGTTGTCTGAATAAAATCTGCGCAAATATTCAGTCGAACCTTGATACAATTTCGAAATGCTGCAAAGACTGGCGACTTGTTTTAATCGTTCCCAAAATCGTGCACTTCACTAAATGAAAAATAAAATATGATTACAATAACCACGAGTCAGAATGAGAATCAGTGATCTCGTTCAGATACCTAGATGTAAAAATTTGCAAGCGTATGAAATGGAATGACCATGTAGGTCTAGTCGTAGGTAACGTCCATGGCTAACTTCGGTTCATTGGTAGGATACTGGCAAATTGCAAACCACCTTCAATGGAGATTGAATACACAACAATCGTGGGATGACTCCTACAGTATTGCTCAAGTGTCTGTATCTGTATCAAGTACCTCTAAAGAGGGTATCGAACGTACAAAAAGAAATGCACCACCGAAGGTCACAGATCCGTATGATCCATGGGAGACCGTCACGGAAGTGCTCATCAGCCTGAACTGGCAGACTCTTGCAGATAGGCGCCAACTGTCCCGCAAACACCAACTTGTTAATTTCCGAGAACCAGTAACAGGTAAGAAATCTAGGAATATGCCGCAGTCCCCTAGATACAGGGATCCCTCATGGGGGTTTACACTGACTGAACTTTAATAACTGACGAGGTATTAATGGTAATCCGATTCAATTGTGTTTACTTGTTGCTCGCATGACTAGTTCATTTGTTTTTCTTTTGTTGCCAGTAACCACAAGAGCCGGCCGGTGTGGCCCAGCGGTTCTAGGCACTTCAGTCTGGAACCGCGCGACCGCTACGGTCCCAGGTTCGAATCCTGCCTCGGGCAGGGATTGAGTGGTGTCCTTAGGTTAGTTAGGTTTAAGTAGTTCTAAGTTATAGGCGACTGATGACCTCAGACGTTTAGTCCAATAGTGCTCAGAGCCATTTGAACCATTTTTAGTAACTACACGAAAATAACAAGATGGCTAAAACGTTGCCCTCGGAGCAAAGAAGGTACAATTTTAAGTGGTACTGGAAAATTGAAAACATGAAAAATTGCAGAGACGATGGCAGGCAAATTTTGATACTGCGCCACCGACTTATGTTACAGTAATGAAATTACGCGACAAATTTGAGAAGGGAGGAAGTTTGCGTGATCTGAAGAAGAGAAGGTGTGGAGGGAAGAAACCAGTAGCAGATGAAAGAGAGGTGGACGCAGCGGTACAAGCTTTCACAAGATCTCCAGAGAAGTCCATACGGCAAGCTAAGTGCGATCCAGATGTAATCAAATCAAGTGTTCACCACATTTTAAAGGAAGCAAAGTGAAAACCATACCTTCCCAGGTCGCTTCAAGCGATGAATGAGAACGATCCAGATCAGCGCTCGAATTTTGTGAATGGGTTTGCGACAATGAACGGTTGACTGATCTCATTGTTGGTCTGATAAGGCGACGTTTGATTGAATGGGACTATCAATCGCCATATTGTATGTACTGGACAAGAGATGATCCCCATGTTACGGACGAACGAGCCGTTAATGTTCCTGGGTTATCAGTGTGGTGCGGTATAACTACTACAGGACTTGTAGGACCATTCTTTTGTGAAGGGACAGTGACAGATGTAATGGACTGTGCCACGTTGCAGAATTGTTCCACATGTTCAGCAACTGTATTGAGACGAATTTTGTTTTCAGTAAGACGGCCCACCGTCCCATTAACATCAATACATGCCTCAATTCCTGGAAGAAACATTTGTAGAGAGGTGGATAGGCCGACAAGGCAGCACTGAGATTCCACCCAGATCTCCCGATCTAACGCCGTTAGACTCACTTCTGTGAGGGAAGAAATTCAAAGGCGAGCTGTTACATTTGTTCCCGGTGGACTCAAACAACACGCAAGTGTTACGGAGATGCTTCGGGAACTCGAATGGGAATCCCTAGAGAGAATGCGCCTTTATTTTCGAGGATCACCATCGAGAAAATTTAGAGAACCGGCATTTGAAGCTGACCGCAGAATGATCCTACTGCCACCAACACATATTTCGTGTAAGGATAACAAAGAAAAGATATGAGGAATTAGGGTTCATATGGAGACATAGAGACAGTTGTTTTAAATTAGGGTCCATGCGGATGCATGTAGACAGTTGTTTCTCCCTCGCTCTATCTGCGACTGGAACACGAGAAGAAAAAACTAATAATTGTACAGGGTACCCTCCGCCGCGGTCCCTATGTTGACCAGCGGATTACGAATGCAGAAATAGAAGTATATGTAGGACTCTGGAGGACGTCGCCTACGCTACAAAGCTGCGAACACTGGGTGACATCACTGAAACAGCTGTGACTGCCTGTGAATTCATTCCAATGGCAACGATAACACATGTGTGCCTATCTGTTACATAGCGTTGCATGCACTATATTCAAATGGTGCAAAGGGCTCTGAGCACTATGGGACTTAACGTCTATGGCCATCAGTCCCCTATAACTTAGAACTACTTAAACCTAACTAACCTAAGGACATCACACAGCACCCAGTCATCACGAGGCAGAGAAAATCCCTGACACCGCCGGGAATCGAACCCGGGAACCCGGGCGCGGGAGCACTGTATTGCTAGCGACGGAAGACGTTTTGAACACCTTCAACAGTAAAACATCACTAGTAATGTCGTGACCATGTATGTGACATAAAAATCATAGTTTCTGTTATTTTTGTTCGATTTATTGCAGTTCAAAAAGTGTAAACCCCTTTAAGGGACATCCTGTGTTGCTCCTATAGGGCCTCGAAGACGAAAATTAGGCAGCGATGATAATGATGAGCGTGTGGCATCGTCGGCCCGGTGGCCCCTTCTGGGGAAGTTGGCCGCCAAGTGCGAGTCTTATTTCAGTCGACACCACACTGAGTGACTTGCGCTCCGGTGATGAGGATGAAATGATGAGGAGGACAACGCAACACCCAGTCCCCGAGTGGAGAAGATCTCCAACCCGCCCGGGAATCGAACCCGGGCCCTCTTGCATGATGAGGCAGCGTTCGCGGAGGTCTTAAGGTAATAATTTTTCCCACGCACAACACGCCAGTGGAACGGGAAGAAATCATAATATTAGATAAAACGAGAAATACCCTTTGCCTTGCACTTCACACTAGTTTGTACATGTAGACGAAGACATCAACTTCTGACGTTCCTCCCTTTCACGCTAGGGAAGGTATCAGTTGGAACTGATTTACTTAAAGGGCGCCATATGGTAAAAGAAACATTCCAAAGGTGGAATGGAGTGAATCTTCCGGTAAGCAGAAACACACTGTCAGTCTTCGGTTTATCAGGTTTAAAGGGACTAGATTCCGGTTGACCACATGTCTATTAATTCCACCATCCATCCCGAAATTCATTTTTCCGAGCACTGCGCCTAACTGTACGAAAGGAAATAGAAAATCCGACTCGTCACCGGATCCTGGTACACACATTACAAAAGTTTTGCACCACCCGGTTCCCAGAACTCCTGAAGATAGACGGTGATTGTAGATATCATATCACATACACAGTCCCTTTGACTGTCCAGGGATGTCACTAAACCTACCCAAAGATGCAAACCACCATGCATAAGCAGCGCCTATTAGACGGGGTCCGACAGTCGATCAGTTCCAGTCATTCCATTAGGAAGTAGGTACACGGCTCGTGTTGTCTGTAGTTCAACTTTGTGCCAGGAAAGGCACTCAACGAATGAAGTGTCCAGGTGTTTCGGAGTGAACCAAAGCGATGTTGTTCGGACACGGAGGAGATACAGGGAGACAGGAACTGTCGACGACATGCCTCGCTCAGACCACCCAAGGGCTACTATTGCAGGGGATGACCGCTACCTACGGATTATGGCCCGGAAGAACCCTGACAGAAACGCTACCATGTTGAATAATGCTTTTAGTGGAGCCACAGGACGTCGTTTTGCGACTCAAAAGGTGCGCAATAAGCAGTATGATGCGCAATTTCACACCTGGAGACCATGGCGAGGTCCATCTTTGCAACCACGACACCATGCAGCGTGGTACAACTGGACCCAACAACATGCCGAATGGACCGCTCAGAATTGGCATCACGTTCCCTTCACCGATGAGTGTCGCATACGCCTTCGACCAGATAGCCGTCGGAGACGTTTTTTGGAGGCAACTCCGTCAGGCTGAACGCCTTAGACACACAGTCCAGCGAGTGGAGCAAGGTGGAGGTTCCCTGGTGTATTGGGGTGGCATTATGTGCGGCCGACGCACACCGCTGGTGATCATGAAAGGACCCGTAACGGCTGTACGATACTGGACGCCATCCTCTGACCGATAGTGCAACCATATCGGCAGCATATTGGCGAGACATCCGTCTTCATGGACGACAATTCGCGTCCCCATTGTGCACATCTTGTGAATGACTTCCTTCAGGATAACGACATCGCTCGAGTAGAGTGGCCAGCATGTTCTCCAGACATGAGCCCTACCGAACATGCCTGGGATAGATTGAAAAGGGCGACGTGACCCACCAACAACCCTGAGGGATCTACGCCGAATCACCGTTGAGGAGTGGGACAAGACCAATACTGCCTTGATGAGCTTGTGGATAGTAACAACGACGAATACAGACATGCATCAGCGCAAGAGGACGTGCTATTGGGCATTAGAAGTACTGGTGTGTATAGCACTCTGGACCACCACCTCTGCAGGTCTCGTTGTATTGTGGTGCAACACCGATGTATGGTGGTAGAACATACAATGTGTGATTTTCATAAGCAATAAAAAAAGGCGGAAATGATGTTTATCTTGATATCTATTCCAATTTTCTGACAGATTCCGGAATACTCGGAACCGGGGTGATTCAAAACTTTTTTGGATGTGTGTATTTGGGAGGACAGTTCAGACCTCCACCCGATCATCGAGATTTAGGTTTCCCGCGATTTCCCTAAACTGTTTAAGACAAGTGGCAGAATGCTTCTTTCCCCATCCCTAACCAATCCGAGATTTGTCTCTAATGAGATCGTTGTCGGCCGGACGTCATAACCTAAATATCCTTCTTTGCTTCGACTCAGCGTATTACACTGTTGGCTCTCATAGTTACGTAATGATGTCAGAAGGAATCATTCAACGTGTTTAACTATTTATTCCTACTTAAATACCGTCAGCGTTTTATTTACATATTGCCGACTTATAAAAGCGACCAGTACAATAGTGAAGAAGTATATGTTTGTGTGTAAAGTCGAAATGTATTTACTTCGCCTGCTGGCTACCTGTTTCGGCACACAGCACCATCTTTAGGCTATTGCTTGGCAAACAGTCGTAACGTTTGCTTTCCAAGCGGGTCTGTCAAATATTGTTGATAGTACTGTGAACCGAAACCGGTAGACAGAAGGAAAAATAAATGAATTGCGACTTGAGAAGCAGATATATACTTTTTCAGTCTTATTTCTTACAATCAGAAAACCGAAAACCATCTGGAGAGTAATGATTTTTACTCTTAAGCGTATTTCATTGCGCAGAAAAGTGAACACTAGGTTTAAATTTCCTGACTGATTAAAACTGCGTGCTAGACCGTTACTCGAACCTGGGATCTCGACCTTTCCCGAACAAATGCTCTACCTCCTGAACATCCAAAGGCCACTCACTACCCGCATTTACAGCTTAACTTCCACCAGAACCTCATCTCCTTCCTTCGGTCAGGTACACAGTTCTAATCTACCAGGAGTTTCACATCAGCGCAGAGACTGCTGCACAGTGAACTTTCATTTGGGAAACAATTCCCCATACTGTGCTAAACCATGCCATCACAAAAGCAATTCTTTTTGTTGATGACAGTACAATATCAATAAAAGCAGCTAAAAATAAAGATACCTAATACATAGCATGCTCTGATAATTCACTTTGCAAACAATCCCCGAAGCTGTGGCTAAGCCGTATCTCAGCAATATCCTGTCTTGGCTCTGAGCACTATGGGACTTAACATCGATGGTCATCAGTCCCCTATAACTTAGAACTACTTAAACCTAACTAACCTAAGGGCATCACACAACACCCAGTCATATCCTGTCTTCTAGGAGTGCTAGTGCCACAAGACATGCAGGAGAATTTCTGCGAAGTTTGGAAGACAGGAATTGAGGCAATGGAGGAGGTGCGAAGTAGTGAGGGCTCGCTGTGAGTCGTGGATAGTTCAGTCGGTAAAGCACTTCACCGAGCGAGGTGGCGCAGTGGTAGCACACTGGACTCGCATTCGATGGACAACTGTTCAATCCCGCGTCCGGCCATCCAGATTTAGGTTTTCCGCGATTTCCTTAAATCACTCCCGGATAATTCTGGGATGGTTCCTTTGAAAGGGCACGGCCGACTTCCTTCCCCACCCGTCCCTAATCCTATGAGACCTATGACCCCGCTGTTTGGTTTCTTCCCCCAAACAACCCAACCCAAAGGTAAAGCATTTACCTGCGAAAGGCAAAGGTCTTACGCAGGGGTCCTGGCCCTGCGAACTGTTCTAATCTGCGAGGAAGTTTCAAATACTGAAAATTGTTGAATGGTATACAATTTTCGTTTTCCGCATGTAAGTGTGTTTCACTGCGTCGTCTCCTTACCATATTGCTTTTTTCGGTTCTGTTCTCTTCATTTACAATGCACTTGCTGCGACTGTAACCTGATCGCAAGCAAAAAGTAAGGAATACACTTTTCGATGTAAAATCACAGATACTCTCAAAATATGTGTTAGAAGACCGCTCAAGAACGTTGACGACAGAACAATATTAGTAAAAGCAGCATACAATAAAGATATCCAACATGTAGTAATCTCTGCTACAGTTCAGCTAATAAATGGTGAACCTTAAATCAGCGCGTAACAAACAACAGCAAAACACTATCAGTAGACTTCCATGACTCCAAAACTATATCGTCTTATCGTACCTTGATGTTATCACTAACAATCAACCCATTTTAAATAAAGGAGCAACAAAATTTGTTGGTTTCTTGATACATGGGCAGACAAATTGAATACATCAATGGCAATTTGTTTGTGGGCTATTACGTTTTGACGAAACTGAAGTACGCATAAGTCGGTAGTCAGTAATGAGTGCTTACTGCACATATTTTAATGGGCATTCTAGAGAGATGCCTCAGCGGCAAAGCGGACCTTCACGGTTCAAAAGAGAGCCATTACTGTCACTATAGGGAGCAGAACTAAATATGTTGCAAACTATTGTCTAAAACGTATGAAGTGCTACCAGTACCATGCATCTGTACAGCTTTCTCGTCACTCTAACGTAATTTTTTTTTGTTTTATATTCACTGGCAGCAATTACAGTAAAAGGAAATTATGATATACACAGTCGTAAGGTTAAGTTATAAGGAAACCTACATGTATTCCTAGCTAATACAAAAACATATATAATCCCAGCTAATACAAGTTTGTTTTAGAACGGCTCATGGTATATGGGCATAAATCTTTTCAACAAGTTGCAAGATTATTTAAAATGTATACTAAATGTAAATGAATTTGGAACATCTATTAGAGAATATCTGCAATACCACTATGTCTATTCGCTAAGTAAATACATGAAAGGGAATGTATGAAGTTTTGCAATGTTAATAATTTGTATGCCTGTATATAGATAGAATCATTTTTATTTGTAAAAACAATATTTAAATCATGTCCAGTATCATCTTGTTCACTGCGTTACGAAATAAGTGAAGCATCCAGAAGACACGGTCGGATGTCGTTGTAACTTCGTACACATGCACGCCATTGGCGAGTATGTAAATGATTACAGGTGCAATTTTCTGTGCCACCAGAGTGCATTAGTGTTTCTTGTGTTTAGCGTCTGGTACGGTGTACAAGTAGCGTGAACAGCGTTTGATGTTGAGAGGTCACTGTGAAGGGCACGGTGATACCGCTTACTCGTGTTAGATATCATTATGAGCACCTAGCAGAGTTTGAAAGTAGCCTCATTGTGGGTCTCTATATGGCCAACTGGTCGAGTTGCGCAGTATCCAAATTTGTGGGGCATTCGGAAGTGTCAGTGGCCCGATGTTGGACTCCGTGGAGACTTGAGAGGAGGCATAGTCGTCAAGGTTCTCATCAATCACGTCTGACTACCACAGACAAGGTCGCCTTATTCTACACCAACCACATCGTAAGAGCTACACGTCTGGGCCTGCCATGCAAAATGAAGTAAGGGTTCCCTGAAACATCGTCTTTCATCCCACACCACTGGTGGGAGACCAGCAGCAGATGGAGTAGGGAATTACAGTTCTATGCGTAAAACTGCCGTTAACACTACAACACGCAAGGCTGAGTTCGGAATGGTAGAGTGGCAAGGAAGCATGGCGTCGCACTGTGTTCAGCGATGAACAGTGGATCGTCATGGAGAATGACGACGACCTTGGGAACTTCCTCATCACGTTAACTCATGTCATAACACGTTAGCGCCTTTTTCAGTTGTACGGTGCTCGTCCACCCCGTGGCCATGTCTCTATGAGTTGTTTGCGTGATGTTGAGGAACTTCTTTGGCCAGCATATCCGGATTGTGAAGAACCAGTTACAACAGATGTGGTCCAGCTTGACAACGGCTTTATGGAAACTGACCCAATGGAATTAGTGCATAAATCCCGGCCAGAAGAGGTACACTGTGATACTGCTCTGTGGGCTCATACTGCAAAGTTCTTTAAAAGCTGACTCTATTTTGTAACCACTCAAAGAACATCCACACACCTTTTCAGTCCGTGTAGTTTAATTTCATTTCCTCTTCCTCTCCTGGGCAGTTCACTGTTTTTTGTACCACGCATAATCAACGAGTTACATTAATCAATAAATAAATAAGCTGGGTTAATTGTGTCAAAAGTTAGCGAGTCCCAGAAGAGTCGAGTCACAGACAAGTCACTGTGCTGCCGTGTGGCGAGTACGATGAGTAGCTTCTGTGTCCACTTAGATAGTGTTTTGACGAGAATTACCTCAGATTTTTCGAGTCGGGAAATTTCTGTAACTTTATAGTCATTCGTTAGAAGTGTTAGGGGATTCTCACAGGTGATAATCTTGCTGCCATTTAACTAAATTCACATGGGGCACAACTTCTTTTTTGCTGAGTAACTTTTCACTTCATACATATTGACTCTGATTAAGTTTTGCATTTCCCCTCCAATGCGAGGCACAAGCCAGTTTCGATGATCCAACTTTGGCTAGGAAATGGTGAAATATTATCTTCGCAATTCTATGAGTGTCTGAGACCTTACGAGTGAGCGTATGTGCACACATCTGCTCCTCTGACGTAGCTTAATCATCGCTGAATAATAAAAATTAGTCCAGTTAGCTCTTAAGTAACCATAGTGTTAGAATTTAATATACACTCCTGGAAATTGAAATAAGAACACCGTGAATTCATTGTCCCAGGAAGGGGAAACTTTATTGACACATTCCTGGGGTCAGATACATCACATGATCACACTGACAGAACCACAGGCACATAGACACAGGCAACAGAGCATGCACAATGTCGGCACTAGTACAGTGTATATCCACCTTTCGCAGCAATGCAGGCTGCTATTCTCCCATGGAGACGATCGTAGAGATGCTGGATGTAGTCCTGTGGAACGGCTTCCCATGACATTTCCACCTGGCGCCTCAGTTGGACCAGCGTTCGTGCTGGACGTGCAGACCGCGTGAGACGACGCTTCATCCAGTCCCAAACATGCTCAATGGGGGACAGATCCGGAGATCTTGCTGGCCAGGGTAATTGACTTACACCTTCTAGAGCACGTTGGGTGGCACGGGATACATGCGGACGTGCATTGTCCTGTTGGAACAGCAAGTTCCCTTGCCGGTCTAGGAATGGTAGAACGATGGGTTCGATGACGGTTTGGATGTACCGTGCACTATTCAGTGTCCCCTCGATGATCACCAGAGGTGTACGGCCAGTGTAGGAGATCGCTCCCCACACCATGATGCCGGGTGTTGGTCCTGTGTGCCTCGGTCGTATGCAGTCCTGATTGTGGCCTAACGGTGTGCGGGACCGTAGCCCAGCTTCATGGAGTCGGTTGCGAATGGTCCTCGCCGATACCCCAAGAGCAACAGTGTCCCTAATTTGCTGGGAAGTGGCGGTGCGGTCCCCTACGGCACTGCGTAGGATCCTACGGTCTTGGCGTGCATCCGTGCTTCGCTGCGGTCTGGTCCCAGGTCGACGGGCACGTGCACCTTCCGCCGACCACTGGCGACAACATCGATGTACTGTGGAGACCTCACGCCCCACGTGTTGAGCAATTCGGCGGTACGTCCACCCGGCCTCCCGCATGCCCACTATACGCCCTCGCTCAAAGTCCGTCAACTGCACATACGGTTCACGTCCACGCTGTCGCGGCATGCTACCAGTGTTAAAGACTGCGATGGAGCTCCGTATGCCACGGCAAACTAGCTGACACTGACGGCGGCGGTGCACAAATGCTGCGCAGCTAGCGCCATTCGACGGCCAACACCGCGGTTCCTGGTGTGTCCGCTGTGCCGTGCGTGTGATCATTGCTTGTACAGCCCTCTCGCAGTGTCGGGAGCAAGTATGGTGGGTCTGACACACCCATGTCAATGTGTTCTTTTTTCCATTTCCAGGAGTGTATGTTCCATGTTTCACTTCACTTCGTCAATAAATGTCTTCTACATTTAAACTTGGTATGTTAAAGTTTTGTCCAATTTGTATATCAGTACGCCGTTCTTGCTCTGATCACTGACCTCACGTACCCTGTAAGGG